>NW_026870469.1:0-311868 GCF_963576545.1 Limanda limanda
CTTCCGAAAGTCGGAGAAGCTCAAGGATGGTAACGATCGATGTGCGCTACCCCATTTAGTGGGGGTAGAGCCTACTTGCAAGTCTCTCCGACCTTCACAAAAAAAGTTATTCAAGAATATCTCTTTCTCCTATGTGCTTTCATCCCTAACCCTAAACCTAACCCTTCCGAAAGTCGGAGAAGCTCAAGGATGGTACCGATCGATGCGCGCTACCCCATTTAGTGGGGGTAGAGCCTACTTGCAAGTCTCTCCGACCTTCACAAAAAAAGTTATTCAAGAATATCTCCTCAGATTTGGGGGAATTTCGTCGGTCGACCTCTTCCGAAGGTCGTACAAGCTCGGGGATGGTACCAATCGATCCGCAGGACCCAAATTAGTCCAGATGCAACCACTTTCCAAGTCTCTCCGACCTTCACAAAAAAAGTTATTCAAGAATATCTCTTTCTCCTATGTGCTTTCATCCCTAACCCTAACCCTAACCCTTCCGAAAGTCGGAGAAGCTCAAGGATGGTACCGATCGATGCGCGCTACCCCATTTAGTGGGGGTAGAGCCTACTTGCAAGTCTCTCCGACCTTCACAAAAAACGTTATTCAAGAATATCTCTTTCTCCTATGTGCTTTCATCCCTAACCCTAACCCTAACCCTTCCGAAAGTCGGAGAAGCTCAAGGATGGTACCGATCGATGCGCGCTACCCCATTTAGTGGGGGTAGAGCCTACTTGCAAGTCTCTCCGACCTTCACAAAAAAAGTTATTCAAGAATATCTCCTCAGATTTGGGGGAATTTCGTCGGTCGACCTCTTCCGAAGGTCGTACAAGCTCGGGGATGGTACCAATCGATCCGCAGGACCCAAATTAGTCCAGATGCAACCACTTTCCAAGTCTCTCCGACCTTCACAAAAAAAGTTATTCAAGAATATCTCTTTCTCCTATGTGCTTTCATCCCTAACCCTAACCCTAACCCTTCCGAAAGTCGGAGAAGCTCAAGGATGGTACCGATCGATGCGCGCTACCCCATTTAGTGGGGGTAGAGCCTACTTGCAAGTCTCTCCGACCTTCACAAAAAAAGTTATTCAAGAATATCTCTTTCTCCTATGTGCTTTCATCCCTAACCCTAACCCTAACCCTTCCGAAAGTCGGAGAAGCTCAAGGATGGTACCGATCGATGCGCGCTACCCCATTTAGTGGGGGTAGAGCCTACTTGCAAGTCTCTCCGACCTTCACAAAAAAAGTTATTCAAGAATATCTCTTTCTCCTATGTGCTTTCATCCCTAACCCTACCCCTAACCCTTCCGAAAGTCGGAGAAGCTCAAGGATGGTACCGATCGATGCGCGCTACCCCATTTAGTGGGGGTAGAGCCTACTTGCAAGTCTCTCGGACCTTCACAAAAAAAGTTATTCAAGAATATCTCTTTCTCCTATGTGCTTTCATCCCTAACCCTAACCCTAACCCTTCCGAAAGTCGGAGAAGCTCAAGGATGGTAACGATCGATGCGCGCTACCCCATTTAGTGGGGGTAAAGCCTACTTGCAAGTCTCTCCGACCTTCACAAAAAAAGTTATTCAAGAATATCTCTTTCTCCTATGTGCTTTCATCCCTAACCCTAACCCTAACCCTTCCGAAAGTCGGAGAAGCTCAAGGATGGTACCGATCGATGCGCGCTACCCCATTTAGTGGGGGTAGAGCCTACTTGCAAGTCTCTCCGACCTTCACAAAAAAAGTTATTCAAGAATATCTCTTTCTCCTATGTGCTTTCATCCCTAACCCTAACCCTAACCCTTCCGAAAGTCGGAGAAGCTCAAGGATGGTACCGATCGATGCGCACTACCCCATTTAGTGGGGGTAGAGCCTACTTGCAAGTCTCTCCGACCTTCACAAAAAAAGTTATTCAAGAATATCTCTTTCTCCTATGTGCTTTCATCCCTAACCCTAACCCTAACCCTTCCGAAAGTCGGAGAAGCTCAAGGATGGTAACGATCGATGCGCGCTACCCCATTTAGTGGGGGTAAAGCCTACTTGCAAGTCTCTCCGACCTTCACAAAAAAAGTTATTCAAGAATATCTCTTTCTCCTATGTGCTTTCATCCCTAACCCTAACCCTAACCCTTCCGAAAGTCGGAGAAGCTCAAGGATGGTACCGATCGATGCGCGCTACCCCATTTAGTGGGGGTAGAGCCTACTTGCAAGTCTCTCCGACCTTCACAAAAAAAGTTATTCAAGAATATCTCCTCAGATTTGGGGGAATTTCGTCGGTCGACCTCTTCCGAAGGTCGTACAAGCTCGGGGATGGTACCAATCGATCCGCAGGACCCAAATTAGTCCAGATGCAACCACTTTCCAAGTCTCTCCGACCTTCACAAAAAAAGTTATTCAAGAATATCTCTTTCTCCTATGTGCTTTCATCCCTAACCCTAACCCTAACCCTTCCGAAAGTCGGAGAAGCTCAAGGATGGTACCGATCGATGCGCGCTACCCCATTTAGTGGGGGTAGAGCCTACTTGCAAGTCTCTCCGACCTTCACAAAAAACGTTATTCAAGAATATCTCTTTCTCCTATGTGCTTTCATCCCTAACCCTAACCCTAACCCTTCCGAAAGTCGGAGAAGCTCAAGGATGGTACCGATCGATGCGCGCTACCCCATTTAGTGGGGGTAGAGCCTACTTGCAAGTCTCTCCGACCTTCACAAAAAAAGTTATTCAAGAATATCTCCTCAGATTTGGGGGAATTTCGTCGGTCGACCTCTTCCGAAGGTCGTACAAGCTCGGGGATGGTACCAATCGATCCGCAGGACCCAAATTAGTCCAGATGCAACCACTTTCCAAGTCTCTCCGACCTTCACAAAAAAAGTTATTCAAGAATATCTCTTTCTCCTATGTGCTTTCATCCCTAACCCTAACCCTAACCCTTCCGAAAGTCGGAGAAGCTCAAGGATGGTACCGATCGATGCGCGCTACCCCATTTAGTGGGGGTAGAGCCTACTTGCAAGTCTCTCCGACCTTCACAAAAAAAGTTATTCAAGAATATCTCCTCAGATTTGGGGGAATTTCGTTGGTCGACCTCTTCCGAAGGTCGTACAAGCTCGGGGATGGTACCAATCGATCCGCAGGACCCAAATTAGTCCAGATGCAACCACTTTCCAAGTCTCTCCGACCTTCACAAAAAAAGTTATTCAAGAATATCTCTTTCTCCTATGTGCTTTCATCCCTAACCCTAACCCTTCCGAAAGTCGGAGAAGCTCAAGGATGGTACCGATCGATGCGCGCTACCCCATTTAGTGGGGGTAGAGCCTACTTGCAAGTCTCTCCGACCTTCACAAAAAAAGTTATTCAAGAATATCTCTTTCTCCTATGTGCTTTCATCCCTAACCCTAACCCTAACCCTTCCGAAAGTCGGAGAAGCTCAAGGATGGTACCGATCGATGCGCGCTACCCCATTTAGTGGGGGTAGAGCCTACTTGCAAGTCTCTCCGACCTTCACAAAAAAAGTTATTCAAGAATATCTCCTCAGATTTGGGGGAATTTCGTCGGTCGACCTCTTCCGAAGGTCGTACAAGCTCGGGGATGGTACCAATCGATCCGCAGGACCCAAATTAGTCCAGATGCAACCACTTTCCAAGTCTCTCCGACCTTCACAAAAAAAGTTATTCAAGAATATCTCTTTCTCCTATGTGCTTTCATCCCTAACCCTAACCCTAACCCTTCCGAAAGTCGGAGAAGCTCAAGGATGGTACCGATCGATGCGCGCTACCCCATTTAGTGGGGGTAGAGCCTACTTGCAAGTCTCTCCGACCTTCACAAAAAACGTTATTCAAGAATATCTCTTTCTCCTATGTGCTTTCATCCCTAACCCTAACCCTAACCCTTCCGAAAGTCGGAGAAGCTCAAGGATGGTACCGATCGATGCGCGCTACCCCATTTAGTGGGGGTAGAGCCTACTTGCAAGTCTCTCCGACCTTCACAAAAAAAGTTATTCAAGAATATCTCCTCAGATTTGGGGGAATTTCGTCGGTCGACCTCTTCCGAAGGTCGTACAAGCTCGGGGATGGTACCAATCGATCCGCAGGACCCAAATTAGTCCAGATGCAACCACTTTCCAAGTCTCTCCGACCTTCACAAAAAAAGTTATTCAAGAATATCTCTTTCTCCTATGTGCTTTCATCCCTAACCCTAACCCTAACCCTTCCGAAAGTCGGAGAAGCTCAAGGATGGTACCGATCGATGCGCGCTACCCCATTTAGTGGGGGTAGAGCCTACTTGCAAGTCTCTCCGACCTTCACAAAAAAAGTTATTCAAGAATATCTCTTTCTCCTATGTGCTTTCATCCCTAACCCTAACCCTAACCCTTCCGAAAGTCGGAGAAGCTCAAGGATGGTACCGATCGATGCGCGCTACCCCATTTAGTGGGGGTAGAGCCTACTTGCAAGTCTCTCCGACCTTCACAAAAAAAGTTATTCAAGAATATCTCCTCAGATTTGGGGGAATTTCGTCGGTCGACCTCTTCCGAAGGTCGTACAAGCTCGGGGATGGTACCAATCGATCCGCAGGACCCAAATTAGTCCAGATGCAACCACTTTCCAAGTCTCTCCGACCTTCACAAAAAAAGTTATTCAAGAATATCTCTTTCTCCTATGTGCTTTCATCCCTAACCCTAACCCTAACCCTTCCGAAAGTCGGAGAAGCTCAAGGATGGTACCGATCGATGCGCGCAACCCCATTTAGTGGGGGTAGAGCCTACTTGCAAGTCTCTCCGACCTTCACAAAAAAAGTTATTCAAGAATATCTCTTTCTCCTATGTGCTTTCATCCCTAACCCTAACCCTAACCCTTCCGAAAGTCGGAGAAGCTCAAGGATGGTACCGATCGATGCGCGCTACCCCATTTAGTGGGGGTAGAGCCTACTTGCAAGTCTCTCCGACCTTCACAAAAAAAGTTATTCAAGAATATCTCTTTCTCCTATGTGCTTTCATCCCTAACCCTAACCCTTCCGAAAGTCGGAGAAGCTCAAGGATGGTAACGATCGATGCGCGCTACCCCATTTAGTGGGGGTAGAGCCTACTTGCAAGTCTCTCCGACCTTCACAAAAAAAGTTATTCAAGAATATCTCTTTCTCCTATGTGCTTTCATCCCTAACCCTAACCCTAACCCTTCCGAAAGTCGGAGAAGCTCAAGGATGGTACCGATCGATGCGCGCTACCCCATTTAGTGGGGGTAGAGCCTACTTGCAAGTCTCTCCGACCTTCACAAAAAAAGTTATTCAAGAATATCTCCTCAGATTTGGGGGAATTTCGTCGGTCGACCTCTTCCGAAGGTCGTACAAGCTCGGGGATGGTACCAATCGATCCGCAGGACCCAAATTAGTCCAGATGCAACCACTTTCCAAGTCTCTCCGACCTTCACAAAAAAAGTTATTCAAGAATATCTCTTTCTCCTATGTGCTTTCATCCCTAACCCTAACCCTAACCCTTCCGAAAGTCGGAGAAGCTCAAGGATGGTACCGATCGATGCGCGCTACCCCATTTAGTGGGGGTAGAGCCTACTTGCAAGTCTCTCCGACCTTCACAAAAAAAGTTATTCAAGAATATCTCTTTCTCCTATGTGCTTTCATCCCTAACCCTAACCCTAACCCTTCCGAAAGTCGGAGAAGCTCAAGGATGGTACCGATCGATGCGCGCTACCCCATTTAGTGGGGGTAGAGCCTACTTGCAAGTCTCTCCGACCTTCACAAAAAAAGTTATTCAAGAATATCTCTTTCTCCTATGTGCTTTCATCCCTAACCCTACCCCTAACCCTTCCGAAAGTCGGAGAAGCTCAAGGATGGTACCGATCGATGCGCGCTACCCCATTTAGTGGGGGTAGAGCCTACTTGCAAGTCTCTCGGACCTTCACAAAAAAAGTTATTCAAGAATATCTCTTTCTCCTATGTGCTTTCATCCCTAACCCTAACCCTAACCCTTCCGAAAGTCGGAGAAGCTCAAGGATGGTACCGATCGATGCGCGCTACCCCATTTAGTGGGGGTAGAGCCTACTTGCAAGTCTCTCCGACCTTCACAAAAAAAGTTATTCAAGAATATCTCTTTCTCCTATGTGCTTTCATCCCTAACCCTAACCCTAACCCTTCCGAAAGTCGGAGAAGCTCAAGGATGGTACCGATCGATGCGCGCTACCCCATTTAGTGGGGGTAGAGCCTACTTGCAAGTCTCTCCGACCTTCACAAAAAAAGTTATTCAAGAATATCTCTTTCTCCTATGTGCTTTCATCCCTAACCCTAACCCTAACCCTTCCGAAAGTCGGAGAAGCTCAAGGATGGTAACGATCGATGTGCGCTACCCCATTTAGTGGGGGTAGAGCCTACTTGCAAGTCTCTCCGACCTTCACAAAAAAAGTTATTCAAGAATATCTCTTTCTCCTATGTGCTTTCATCCCTAACCCTAACCCTAACCCTTCCGAAAGTCGGAGAAGCTCAAGGATGGTACCGATCGATGCGCGCTACCCCATTTAGTGGGGGTAGAGCCTACTTGCAAGTCTCTCCGACCTTCACAAAAAAAGTTATTCAAGAATATCTCCTCAGATTTGGGGGAATTTCGTCGGTCGACCTCTTCCGAAGGTCGTACAAGCTCGGGGATGGTACCAATCGATCCGCAGGACCCAAATTAGTCCAGATGCAACCACTTTCCAAGTCTCTCCGACCTTCACAAAAAAAGTTATTCAAGAATATCTCTTTCTCCTATGTGCTTTCATCCCTAACCCTAACCCTAACCCTTCCGAAAGTCGGAGAAGCTCAAGGATGGTACCGATCGATGCGCGCTACCCCATTTAGTGGGGGTAGAGCCTACTTGCAAGTCTCTCCGACCTTCACAAAAAACGTTATTCAAGAATATCTCTTTCTCCTATGTGCTTTCATCCCTAACCCTAACCCTAACCCTTCCGAAAGTCGGAGAAGCTCAAGGATGGTACCGATCGATGCGCGCTACCCCATTTAGTGGGGGTAGAGCCTACTTGCAAGTCTCTCCGACCTTCACAAAAAAAGTTATTCAAGAATATCTCCTCAGATTTGGGGGAATTTCGTCGGTCGACCTCTTCCGAAGGTCGTACAAGCTCGGGGATGGTACCAATCGATCCGCAGGACCCAAATTAGTCCAGATGCAACCACTTTCCAAGTCTCTCCGACCTTCACAAAAAAAGTTATTCAAGAATATCTCTTTCTCCTATGTGCTTTCATCCCTAACCCTAACCCTAACCCTTCCGAAAGTCGGAGAAGCTCAAGGATGGTACCGATCGATGCGCGCTACCCCATTTAGTGGGGGTAGAGCCTACTTGCAAGTCTCTCCGACCTTCACAAAAAAAGTTATTCAAGAATATCTCTTTCTCCTATGTGCTTTCATCCCTAACCCTAACCCTAACCCTTCCGAAAGTCGGAGAAGCTCAAGGATGGTACCGATCGATGCGCGCTACCCCATTTAGTGGGGGTAGAGCCTACTTGCAAGTCTCTCCGACCTTCACAAAAAAAGTTATTCAAGAATATCTCTTTCTCCTATGTGCTTTCATCCCTAACCCTACCCCTAACCCTTCCGAAAGTCGGAGAAGCTCAAGGATGGTACCGATCGATGCGCGCTACCCCATTTAGTGGGGGTAGAGCCTACTTGCAAGTCTCTCGGACCTTCACAAAAAAAGTTATTCAAGAATATCTCTTTCTCCTATGTGCTTTCATCCCTAACCCTAACCCTAACCCTTCCGAAAGTCGGAGAAGCTCAAGGATGGTAACGATCGATGCGCGCTACCCCATTTAGTGGGGGTAGAGCCTACTTGCAAGTCTCTCCGACCTTCACAAAAAAAGTTATTCAAGAATATCTCTTTCTCCTATGTGCTTTCATCCCTAACCCTAACCCTAACCCTTCCGAAAGTCGGAGAAGCTCAAGGATGGTACCGATCGATGCGCGCTACCCCATTTAGTGGGGGTAGAGCCTACTTGCAAGTCTCTCCGACCTTCACAAAAAAAGTTATTCAAGAATATCTCTTTCTCCTATGTGCTTTCATCCCTAACCCTAACCCTAACCCTTCCGAAAGTCGGAGAAGCTCAAGGATGGTACCGATCGATGCGCACTACCCCATTTAGTGGGGGTAGAGCCTACTTGCAAGTCTCTCCGACCTTCACAAAAAAAGTTATTCAAGAATATCTCTTTCTCCTATGTGCTTTCATCCCTAACCCTAACCCTAACCCTTCCGAAAGTCGGAGAAGCTCAAGGATGGTAACGATCGATGCGCGCTACCCCATTTAGTGGGGGTAAAGCCTACTTGCAAGTCTCTCCGACCTTCACAAAAAAAGTTATTCAAGAATATCTCTTTCTCCTATGTGCTTTCATCCCTAACCCTAACCCTAACCCTTCCGAAAGTCGGAGAAGCTCAAGGATGGTACCGATCGATGCGCGCTACCCCATTTAGTGGGGGTAGAGCCTACTTGCAAGTCTCTCCGACCTTCACAAAAAAAGTTATTCAAGAATATCTCCTCAGATTTGGGGGAATTTCGTCGGTCGACCTCTTCCGAAGGTCGTACAAGCTCGGGGATGGTACCAATCGATCCGCAGGACCCAAATTAGTCCAGATGCAACCACTTTCCAAGTCTCTCCGACCTTCACAAAAAAAGTTATTCAAGAATATCTCTTTCTCCTATGTGCTTTCATCCCTAACCCTAACCCTAACCCTTCCGAAAGTCGGAGAAGCTCAAGGATGGTACCGATCGATGCGCGCTACCCCATTTAGTGGGGGTAGAGCCTACTTGCAAGTCTCTCCGACCTTCACAAAAAACGTTATTCAAGAATATCTCTTTCTCCTATGTGCTTTCATCCCTAACCCTAACCCTAACCCTTCCGAAAGTCGGAGAAGCTCAAGGATGGTACCGATCGATGCGCGCTACCCCATTTAGTGGGGGTAGAGCCTACTTGCAAGTCTCTCCGACCTTCACAAAAAAAGTTATTCAAGAATATCTCCTCAGATTTGGGGGAATTTCGTCGGTCGACCTCTTCCGAAGGTCGTACAAGCTCGGGGATGGTACCAATCGATCCGCAGGACCCAAATTAGTCCAGATGCAACCACTTTCCAAGTCTCTCCGACCTTCACAAAAAAAGTTATTCAAGAATATCTCTTTCTCCTATGTGCTTTCATCCCTAACCCTAACCCTAACCCTTCCGAAAGTCGGAGAAGCTCAAGGATGGTACCGATCGATGCGCGCTACCCCATTTAGTGGGGGTAGAGCCTACTTGCAAGTCTCTCCGACCTTCACAAAAAAAGTTATTCAAGAATATCTCCTCAGATTTGGGGGAATTTCGTTGGTCGACCTCTTCCGAAGGTCGTACAAGCTCGGGGATGGTACCAATCGATCCGCAGGACCCAAATTAGTCCAGATGCAACCACTTTCCAAGTCTCTCCGACCTTCACAAAAAAAGTTATTCAAGAATATCTCTTTCTCCTATGTGCTTTCATCCCTAACCCTAACCCTTCCGAAAGTCGGAGAAGCTCAAGGATGGTACCGATCGATGCGCGCTACCCCATTTAGTGGGGGTAGAGCCTACTTGCAAGTCTCTCCGACCTTCACAAAAAAAGTTATTCAAGAATATCTCTTTCTCCTATGTGCTTTCATCCCTAACCCTAACCCTAACCCTTCCGAAAGTCGGAGAAGCTCAAGGATGGTACCGATCGATGCGCGCTACCCCATTTAGTGGGGGTAGAGCCTACTTGCAAGTCTCTCCGACCTTCACAAAAAAAGTTATTCAAGAATATCTCTTTCTCCTATGTGCTTTCATCCCTAACCCTACCCCTAACCCTTCCGAAAGTCGGAGAAGCTCAAGGATGGTACTGATCGATGCGCGCTACCCCATTTAGTGGGGGTAGAGCCTACTTGCAAGTCTCTCGGACCTTCACAAAAAAAGTTATTCAAGAATATCTCTTTCTCCTATGTGCTTTCATCCCTAACCCAACCCTAACCCTTCCGAAAGTCGGAGAAGCTCAAGGATGGTACCGATCGATGCGCGCTACCCCATTTAGTGGGGGTAGAGCCTACTTGCAAGTCTCTCCGACCTTCACAAAAAAAGTTATTCAAGAATATCTCCTCAGATTTGGGGGAATTTCGTCGGTCGACCTCTTCCGAAGGTCGTACAAGCTCGGGGATGGTACCAATCGATCCGCAGGACCCAAATTAGTCCAGATGCAACCACTTTCCAAGTCTCTCCGACCTTCACAAAAAAAGTTATTCAAGAATATCTCTTTCTCCTATGTGCTTTCATCCCTAACCCTAACCCTAACCCTTCCGAAAGTCGGAGAAGCTCAAGGATGGTACCGATCGATGCGCGCTACCCCATTTAGTGGGGGTAGAGCCTACTTGCAAGTCTCTCCGACCTTCACAAAAAAAGTTATTCAAGAATATCTCTTTCTCCTATGTGCTTTCATCCCTAACCCTAACCCTAACCCTTCCGAAAGTCGGAGAAGCTCAAGGATGGTACCGATCGATGCGCGCTACCCCATTTAGTGGGGGTAGAGCCTACTTGCAAGTCTCTCCGACCTTCACAAAAAAAGTTATTCAAGAATATCTCTTTCTCCTATGTGCTTTCATCCCTAACCCTAACCCTAACCCTTCCGAAAGTCGGAGAAGCTCAAGGATGGTAACGATCGATGCGCGCTACCCCATTTAGTGGGGGTAGAGCCTACTTGCAAGTCTCTCCGACCTTCACAAAAAAAGTTATTCAAGAATATCTCTTTCTCCTATGTGCTTTCATCCCTAACCCTAACCCTAACCCTTCCGAAAGTCGGAGAAGCTCAAGGATGGTACCGATCGATGCGCGCTACCCCATTTAGTGGGGGTAGAGCCTACTTGCAAGTCTCTCCGACCTTCACAAAAAAAGTTATTCAAGAATATCTCCTCAGATTTGGGGGAATTTCGTCGGTCGACCTCTTCCGAAGGTCGTACAAGCTCGGGGATGGTACCAATCGATCCGCAGGACCCAAATTAGTCCAGATGCAACCACTTTCCAAGTCTCTCCGACCTTCACAAAAAAAGTTATTCAAGAATATCTCTTTCTCCTATGTGCTTTCATCCCTAACCCTAACCCTAACCCTTCCGAAAGTCGGAGAAGCTCAAGGATGGTACCGATCGATGCGCGCTACCCCATTTAGTGGGGGTAGAGCCTACTTGCAAGTCTCTCCGACCTTCACAAAAAACGTTATTCAAGAATATCTCTTTCTCCTATGTGCTTTCATCCCTAACCCTAACCCTAACCCTTCCGAAAGTCGGAGAAGCTCAAGGATGGTACCGATCGATGCGCGCTACCCCATTTAGTGGGGGTAGAGCCTACTTGCAAGTCTCTCCGACCTTCACAAAAAAAGTTATTCAAGAATATCTCCTCAGATTTGGGGGAATTTCGTCGGTCGACCTCTTCCGAAGGTCGTACAAGCTCGGGGATGGTACCAATCGATCCGCAGGACCCAAATTAGTCCAGATGCAACCACTTTCCAAGTCTCTCCGACCTTCACAAAAAAAGTTATTCAAGAATATCTCTTTCTCCTATGTGCTTTCATCCCTAACCCTAACCCTAACCCTTCCGAAAGTCGGAGAAGCTCAAGGATGGTACCGATCGATGCGCGCTACCCCATTTAGTGGGGGTAGAGCCTACTTGCAAGTCTCTCGGACCTTCACAAAAAAAGTTATTCAAGAATATCTCTTTCTCCTATGTGCTTTCATCCCTAACCCTAACCCTAACCCTTCCGAAAGTCGGAGAAGCTCAAGGATGGTACCGATCGATGCGCGCTACCCCATTTAGTGGGGGTAGAGCCTACTTGCAAGTCTCTCCGACCTTCACAAAAAAAGTTATTCAAGAATATCTCTTTCTCCTATGTGCTTTCATCCCTAACCCTAACCCTAACCCTTCCGAAAGTCGGAGAAGCTCAAGGATGGTACCGATCGATGCGCGCTACCCCATTTAGTGGGGGTAGAGCCTACTTGCAAGTCTCTCCGACCTTCACAAAAAAAGTTATTCAAGAATATCTCTTTCTCCTATGTGCTTTCATCCCTAACCCTAACCCTAACCCTTCCGAAAGTCGGAGAAGCTCAAGGATGGAACTGATCGATGCGCGCTACCCCATTTAGTGGGGGTAGAGCCTACTTGCAAGTCTCTCCGACCTTCACAAAAAAAGTTATTCAAGAATATCTCCTCAGATTTGGGGGAATTTCGTCGGTCGACCTCTTCCGAAGGTCGTACAAGCTCGGGGATGGTACCAATCGATCCGCAGGACCCAAATTAGTCCAGATGCAACCACTTTCCAAGTCTCTCCGACCTTCACAAAAAAAGTTATTCAAGAATATCTCTTTCTCCTATGTGCTTTCATCCCTAACCCTAACCCTAACCCTTCCGAAAGTCGGAGAAGCTCAAGGATGGTACCGATCGATGCGCGCTACCCCATTTAGTGGGGGTAGAGCCTACTTGCAAGTCTCTCCGACCTTCACAAAAAACGTTATTCAAGAATATCTCTTTCTCCTATGTGCTTTCATCCCTAACCCTAACCCTAACCCTTCCGAAAGTCGGAGAAGCTCAAGGATGGTACCGATCGATGCGCGCTACCCCATTTAGTGGGGGTAGAGCCTACTTGCAAGTCTCTCCGACCTTCACAAAAAAAGTTATTCAAGAATATCTCCTCAGATTTGGGGGAATTTCGTCGGTCGACCTCTTCCGAAGGTCGTACAAGCTCGGGGATGGTACCAATCGATCCGCAGGACCCAAATTAGTCCAGATGCAACCACTTTCCAAGTCTCTCCGACCTTCACAAAAAAAGTTATTCAAGAATATCTCTTTCTCCTATGTGCTTTCATCCCTAACCCTAACCCTAACCCTTCCGAAAGTCGGAGAAGCTCAAGGATGGTACCGATCGATGCGCGCTACCCCATTTAGTGGGGGTAGAGCCTACTTGCAAGTCTCTCCGACCTTCACAAAAAAAGTTATTCAAGAATATCTCCTCAGATTTGGGGGAATTTCGTCGGTCGACCTCTTCCGAAGGTCGTACAAGCTCGGGGATGGTACCAATCGATCCGCAGGACCCAAATTAGTCCAGATGCAACCACTTTCCAAGTCTCTCCGACCTTCACAAAAAAAGTTATTCAAGAATATCTCTTTCTCCTATGTGCTTTCATCCCTAACCCTAACCCTAACCCTTCCGAAAGTCGGAGAAGCTCAAGGATGGTACCGATCGATGCGCGCTACCCCATTTAGTGGGGGTAGAGCCTACTTGCAAGTCTCTCCGACCTTCACAAAAAAAGTTATTCAAGAATATCTCTTTCTCCTATGTGCTTTCATCCCTAACCCTAACCCTAACCCTTCCGAAAGTCGGAGAAGCTCAAGGATGGTACCGATCGATGCGCGCTACCCCATTTAGTGGGGGTAGAGCCTACTTGCAAGTCTCTCCGACCTTCACAAAAAAAGTTATTCAAGAATATCTCTTTCTCCTATGTGCTTTCATCCCTAACCCTACCCCTAACCCTTCCGAAAGTCGGAGAAGCTCAAGGATGGTACTGATCGATGCGCGCTACCCCATTTAGTGGGGGTAGAGCCTACTTGCAAGTCTCTCGGACCTTCACAAAAAAAGTTATTCAAGAATATCTCTTTCTCCTATGTGCTTTCATCCCTAACCCTAACCCTAACCCTTCCGAAAGTCGGAGAAGCTCAAGGATGGTACCGATCGATGCGCACTACCCCATTTAGTGGGGGTAGAGCCTACTTGCAAGTCTCTCCGACCTTCACAAAAAAAGTTATTCAAGAATATCTCCTCAGATTTGGGGGAATTTCGTCGGTCGACCTCTTCCGAAGGTCGTACAAGCTCGGGGATGGTACCAATCGATCCGCAGGACCCAAATTAGTCCAGATGCAACCACTTTCCAAGTCTCTCCGACCTTCACAAAAAAAGTTATTCAACAATATCTCTTTCTCCTATGTGCTTTCATCCCTAACCCTAACCCTAACCCTTCCGAAAGTCGGAGAAGCTCAAGGATGGTACCGATCGATGCGCGCTACCCCATTTAGTGGGGGTAGAGCCTACTTGCAAGTCTCTCCGACCTTCACAAAAAAAGTTATTCAAGAATATCTCTTTCTCCTATGTGCTTTCATCCCTAACCCTAACCCTAACCCTTCCGAAAGTCGGAGAAGCTCAAAGATGGTACCGATCGATGCGCGCTACCCCATTTAGTGGGGGTAGAGCCTACTTGCAAGTCTCTCCGACCTTCACAAAAAAAGTTATTCAAGAATATCTCTTTCTCCTATGTGCTTTCATCCCTAACCCTAACCCTAACCCTTCCGAAAGTCGGAGAAGCTCAAGGATGGTAACGATCGATGCGTGCTACCCCATTTAGTGGGGGTAGAGCCTACTTGCAAGTCTCTCCGACCTTCACAAAAAAAGTTATTCAAGAATATCTCTTTCTCCTATGTGCTTTCATCCCTAACCCTAACCCTAACCCTTCCGAAAGTCGGAGAAGCTCAAGGATGGTACCGATCGATGCGCGCTACCCCATTTAGTGGGGGTAGAGCCTACTTGCAAGTCTCTCCGACCTTCACAAAAAAAGTTATTCAAGAATATCTCCTCAGATTTGGGGGAATTTCGTCGGTCGACCTCTTCCGAAGGTCGTACAAGCTCGGGGATGGTACCAATCGATCCGCAGGACCCAAATTAGTCCAGATGCAACCACTTTCCAAGTCTCTCCGACCTTCACAAAAAAAGTTATTCAAGAATATCTCTTTCTCCTATGTGCTTTCATCCCTAACCCTAACCCTAACCCTTCCGAAAGTCGGAGAAGCTCAAGGATGGTACCGATCGATGCGCGCTACCCCATTTAGTGGGGGTAGAGCCTACTTGCAAGTCTCTCCGACCTTCACAAAAAACGTTATTCAAGAATATCTCTTTCTCCTATGTGCTTTCATCCCTAACCCTAACCCTAACCCTTCCGAAAGTCGGAGAAGCTCAAGGATGGTACCGATCGATGCGCGCTACCCCATTTAGTGGGGGTAGAGCCTACTTGCAAGTCTCTCCGACCTTCACAAAAAAAGTTATTCAAGAATATCTCCTCAGATTTGGGGGAATTTCGTCGGTCGACCTCTTCCGAAGGTCGTACAAGCTCGGGGATGGTACCAATCGATCCGCAGGACCCAAATTAGTCCAGATGCAACCACTTTCCAAGTCTCTCCGACCTTCACAAAAAAAGTTATTCAAGAATATCTCTTTCTCCTATGTGCTTTCATCCCTAACCCTAACCCTAACCCTTCCGAAAGTCGGAGAAGCTCAAGGATGGTACCGATCGATGCGCGCTACCCCATTTAGTGGGGGTAGAGCCTACTTGCAAGTCTCTCCGACCTTCACAACAAAAGTTATTCAAGAATATCTCTTTCTCCTATGTGCTTTCATCCCTAACCCTAACCCTAACCCTTCCGAAAGTCGGAGAAGCTCAAGGATGGTACCGATCGATGCGCGCTACCCCATTTAGTGGGGGTAGAGCCTACTTGCAAGTCTCTCCGACCTTCACAAAAAAAGTTATTCAAGAATATCTCTTTCTCCTATGTGCTTTCATCCCTAACCCTAACCCTAACCCTTCCGAAAGTCGGAGAAGCTCAAGGATGGTAACGATCGATGCGCGCTACCCCATTTAGTGGGGGTAGAGCCTACTTGCAAGTCTCTCCGACCTTCACAAAAAAAGTTATTCAAGAATATCTCTTTCTCCTATGTGCTTTCATCCCTAACCCTAACCCTAACCCTTCCGAAAGTCGGAGAAGCTCAAGGATGGTACCGATCGATGCGCGCTACCCCATTTAGTGGGGGTAGAGCCTACTTGCAAGTCTCTCCGACCTTCACAAAAAAAGTTATTCAAGAATATCTCCTCAGATTTGGGGGAATTTCGTCGGTCGACCTCTTCCGAAGGTCGTACAAGCTCGGGGATGGTACCAATCGATCCGCAGGACCCAAATTAGTCCAGATGCAACCACTTTCCAAGTCTCTCCGACCTTCACAAAAAAAGTTATTCAAGAATATCTCTTTCTCCTATGTGCTTTCATCCCTAACCCTAACCCTAACCCTTCCGAAAGTCGGAGAAGCTCAAGGATGGTACCGATCGATGCGCGCTACCCCATTTAGTGGGGGTAGAGCCTACTTGCAAGTCTCTCCGACCTTCACAAAAAACGTTATTCAAGAATATCTCTTTCTCCTATGTGCTTTCATCCCTAACCCTAACCCTAACCCTTCCGAAAGTCGGAGAAGCTCAAGGATGGTACCGATCGATGCGCGCAACCCCATTTAGTGGGGGTAGAGCCTACTTGCAAGTCTCTCCGACCTTCACAAAAAAAGTTATTCAAGAATATCTCCTCAGATTTGGGGGAATTTCGTCGGTCGACCTCTTCCGAAGGTCGTACAAGCTCGGGGATGGTACCAATCGATCCGCAGGACCCAAATTAGTCCAGATGCAACCACTTTCCAAGTCTCTCCGACCTTCACAAAAAAAGTTATTCAAGAATATCTCTTTCTCCTATGTGCTTTCATCCCTAACCCTAACCCTAACCCTTCCGAAAGTCGGAGAAGCTCAAGGATGGTACCGATCGATGCGCGCTACCCCATTTAGTGGGGGTAGAGCCTACTTGCAAGTCTCTCCGACCTTCACAAAAAAAGTTATTCAAGAATATCTCTTTCTCCTATGTGCTTTCATCCCTAACCCTAACCCTTCCGAAAGTCGGAGAAGCTCAAGGATGGTACCGATCGATGCGCGCTACCCCATTTAGTGGGGGTAGAGCCTACTTGCAAGTCTCTCCGACCTTCACAAAAAAAGTTATTCAAGAATATCTCCTCAGATTTGGGGGAATTTCGTCGGTCGACCTCTTCCGAAGGTCGTACAAGCTCGGGGATGGTACCAATCGATCCGCAGGACCCAAATTAGTCCAGATGCAACCACTTTCCAAGTCTCTCCGACCTTCACAAAAAAAGTTATTCAAGAATATCTCTTTCTCCTATGTGCTTTCATCCCTAACCCTAACCCTAACCCTTCCGAAAGTCGGAGAAGCTCAAGGATGGTACCGATCGATGCGCGCAACCCCATTTAGTGGGGGTAGAGCCTACTTGCAAGTCTCTCCGACCTTCACAAAAAAAGTTATTCAAGAATATCTCTTTCTCCTATGTGCTTTCATCCCTAACCCTAACCCTAACCCTTCCGAAAGTCGGAGAAGCTCAAGGATGGTACCGATCGATGCGCGCTACCCCATTTAGTGGGGGTAGAGCCTACTTGCAAGTCTCTCCGACCTTCACAAAAAAAGTTATTCAAGAATATCTCTTTCTCCTATGTGCTTTCATCCCTAACCCTAACCCTTCCGAAAGTCGGAGAAGCTCAAGGATGGTAACGATCGATGCGCGCTACCCCATTTAGTGGGGGTAGAGCCTACTTGCAAGTCTCTCCGACCTTCACAAAAAAAGTTATTCAAGAATATCTCTTTCTCCTATGTGCTTTCATCCCTAACCCTAACCCTAACCCTTCCGAAAGTCGGAGAAGCTCAAGGATGGTACCGATCGATGCGCGCTACCCCATTTAGTGGGGGTAGAGCCTACTTGCAAGTCTCTCCGACCTTCACAAAAAAAGTTATTCAAGAATATCTCCTCAGATTTGGGGGAATTTCGTCGGTCGACCTCTTCCGAAGGTCGTACAAGCTCGGGGATGGTACCAATCGATCCGCAGGACCCAAATTAGTCCAGATGCAACCACTTTCCAAGTCTCTCCGACCTTCACAAAAAAAGTTATTCAAGAATATCTCTTTCTCCTATGTGCTTTCATCCCTAACCCTAACCCTAACCCTTCCGAAAGTCGGAGAAGCTCAAGGATGGTACCGATCGATGCGCGCTACCCCATTTAGTGGGGGTAGAGCCTACTTGCAAGTCTCTCCGACCTTCACAAAAAACGTTATTCAAGAATATCTCTTTCTCCTATGTGCTTTCATCCCTAACCCTAACCCTAACCCTTCCGAAAGTCGGAGAAGCTCAAGGATGGTACCGATCGATGCGCGCTACCCCATTTAGTGGGGGTAGAGCCTACTTGCAAGTCTCTCCGACCTTCACAAAAAAAGTTATTCAAGAATATCTCCTCAGATTTGGGGGAATTTCGTCGGTCGACCTCTTCCGAAGGTCGTACAAGCTCGGGGATGGTACCAATCGATCCGCAGGACCCAAATTAGTCCAGATGCAACCACTTTCCAAGTCTCTCCGACCTTCACAAAAAAAGTTATTCAAGAATATCTCTTTCTCCTATGTGCTTTCATCCCTAACCCTAACCCTAACCCTTCCGAAAGTCGGAGAAGCTCAAGGATAGTACCGATCGATGCGCGCTACCCCATTTAGTGGGGGTAGAGCCTACTTGCAAGTCTCTCCGACCTTCACAAAAAACGTTATTCAAGAATATCTCTTTCTCCTATGTGCTTTCATCCCTAACCCTAACCCTAACCCTTCCGAAAGTCGGAGAAGCTCAAGGATGGTACCGATCGATGCGCGCTACCCCATTTAGTGGGGGTAGAGCCTACTTGCAAGTCTCTCCGACCTTCACAAAAAAAGTTATTCAAGAATATCTCCTCAGATTTGGGGGAATTTCGTCGGTCGACCTCTTCCGAAGGTCGTACAAGCTCGGGGATGGTACCAATCGATCCGCAGGACCCAAATTAGTCCAGATGCAACCACTTTCCAAGTCTCTCCGACCTTCACAAAAAAAGTTATTCAAGAATATCTCTTTCTCCTATGTGCTTTCATCCCTAACCCTAACCCTAACCCTTCCGAAAGTCGGAGAAGCTCAAGGATGGTACCGATCGATGCGCGCTACCCCATTTAGTGGGGGTAGAGCCTACTTGCAAGTCTCTCGGACCTTCACAAAAAAAGTTATTCAAGAATATCTCTTTCTCCTATGTGCTTTCATCCCTAACCCTAACCCTAACCCTTCCGAAAGTCGGAGAAGCTCAAGGATGGTACCGATCGATGCGCGCTACCCCATTTAGTGGGGGTAGAGCCTACTTGCAAGTCTCTCCGACCTTCACAAAAAAAGTTATTCAAGAATATCTCTTTCTCCTATGTGCTTTCATCCCTAACCCTAACCCTAACCCTTCCGAAAGTCGGAGAAGCTCAAGGATGGTACCGATCGATGCGCGCTACCCCATTTAGTGGGGGTAGAGCCTACTTGCAAGTCTCTCCGACCTTCACAAAAAAAGTTATTCAAGAATATCTCTTTCTCCTATGTGCTTTCATCCCTAACCCTAACCCTAACCCTTCCGAAAGTCGGAGAAGCTCAAGGATGGTACCGATCGATGCGCGCTACCCCATTTAGTGGGGGTAGAGCCTACTTGCAAGTCTCTCCAACCTTCACAAAAAAAGTTATTCAAGAATATCTCTTTCTCCTATGTGCTTTCATCCCTAACCCTAACCCTAACCCTTCCGAAAGTCGGAGAAGCTCAAGGATGGTACCGATCGATGCGCGCTACCCCATTTAGTGGGGGTAGAGCCTACTTGCAAGTCTCTCCGACCTTCACAAAAAAAGTTATTCAAGAATATCTCCTCAGATTTGGGGGAATTTCGTCGGTCGACCTCTTCCGAAGGTCGTACAAGCTCGGGGATGGTACCAATCGATCCGCAGGACCCAAATTAGTCCAGATGCAACCACTTTCCAAGTCTCTCCGACCTTCACAAAAAAAGTTATTCAAGAATATCTCTTTCTCCTATGTGCTTTCATCCCTAACCCTAACCCTAACCCTTCCGAAAGTCGGAGAAGCTCAAGGATGGTACCGATCGATGCGCGCTACCCCATTTAGTGGGGGTAGAGCCTACTTGCAAGTCTCTCCGACCTTCACAAAAAAAGTTATTCAAGAATATCTCTTTCTCCTATGTGCTTTCATCCCTAACCCTAACCCTAACCCTTCCGAAAGTCGGAGAAGCTCAAGGATGGTACCGATCGATGCGCGCTACCCCATTTAGTGGGGGTAGAGCCTACTTGCAAGTCTCTCCGACCTTCACAAAAAAAGTTATTCAAGAATATCTCCTCAGATTTGGGGGAATTTCGTCGGTCGACCTCTTCCGAAGGTCGTACAAGCTCGGGGATGGTACCAATCGATCCGCAGGACCCAAATTAGTCCAGATGCAACCACTTTCCAAGTCTCTCCGACCTTCACAAAAAAAGTTATTCAAGAATATCTCTTTCTCCTATGTGCTTTCATCCCTAACCCTAACCCTAACCCTTCCGAAAGTCGGAGAAGCTCAAGGATGGTAC
This sequence comes from Limanda limanda, assembly GCF_963576545.1. NCBI lineage: Eukaryota > Metazoa > Chordata > Actinopteri > Pleuronectiformes > Pleuronectidae > Limanda > Limanda limanda. The sequence continues at coordinate 20,293 of NW_026870469.1, forward strand.
CGATCGATGCGCGCTACCCCATTTAGTGGGGGTAGAGCCTACTTGCAAGTCTCTCCGACCTTCACAAAAAAAGTTATTCAAGAATATCTCTTTCTCCTATGTGCTTTCATCCCTAACCCTAACCCTAACCCTTCCGAAAGTCGGAGAAGCTCAAGGATGGTACCGATCGATGCGCGCTACCCCATTTAGTGGGGGTAGAGCCTACTTGCAAGTCTCTCCGACCTTCACAAAAAAAGTTATTCAAGAATATCTCCTCAGATTTGGGGGAATTTCGTCGGTCGACCTCTTCCGAAGGTCGTACAAGCTCGGGGATGGTACCAATCGATCCGCAGGACCCAAATTAGTCCAGATGCAACCACTTTCCAAGTCTCTCCGACCTTCACAAAAAAAGTTATTCAAGAATATCTCTTTCTCCTATGTGCTTTCATCCCTAACCCTAACCCTAACCCTTCCGAAAGTCGGAGAAGCTCAAGGATGGTACCGATCGATGCGCGCTACCCCATTTAGTGGGGGTAGAGCCTACTTGCAAGTCTCTCCGACCTTCACAAAAAAAGTTATTCAAGAATATCTCCTCAGATTTGGGGGAATTTCGTCGGTCGACCTCTTCCGAAGGTCGTACAAGCTCGGGGATGGTACCAATCGATCCGCAGGACCCAAATTAGTCCAGATGCAACCACTTTCCAAGTCTCTCCGACCTTCACAAAAAAAGTTATTCAAGAATATCTCTTTCTCCTATGTGCTTTCATCCCTAACCCTAACCCTAACCCTTCCGAAAGTCGGAGAAGCTCAAGGATGGTACCGATCGATGCGCGCTACCCCATTTAGTGGGGGTAGAGCCTACTTGCAAGTCTCTCCGACCTTCACAAAAAAAGTTATTCAAGAATATCTCTTTCTCCTATGTGCTTTCATCCCTAACCCTAACCCTAACCCTTCCGAAAGTCGGAGAAGCTCAAGGATGGTACCGATCGATGCGCGCTACCCCATTTAGTGGGGGTAGAGCCTACTTGCAAGTCTCTCCGACCTTCACAAAAAAAGTTATTCAAGAATATCTCTTTCTCCTATGTGCTTTCATCCCTAACCCTACCCCTAACCCTTCCGAAAGTCGGAGAAGCTCAAGGATGGTACTGATCGATGCGCGCTACCCCATTTAGTGGGGGTAGAGCCTACTTGCAAGTCTCTCGGACCTTCACAAAAAAAGTTATTCAAGAATATCTCTTTCTCCTATGTGCTTTCATCCCTAACCCTAACCCTAACCCTTCCGAAAGTCGGAGAAGCTCAAGGATGGTACCGATCGATGCGCGCTACCCCATTTAGTGGGGGTAGAGCCTACTTGCAAGTCTCTCCGACCTTCACAAAAAAAGTTATTCAAGAATATCTCTTTCTCCTATGTGCTTTCATCCCTAACCCTAACCCTAACCCTTCCGAAAGTCGGAGAAGCTCAAGGATGGTACCGATCGATGCGCGCTACCCCATTTAGTGGGGGTAGAGCCTACTTGCAAGTCTCTCCGACCTTCACAAAAAAAGTTATTCAAGAATATCTCCTCAGATTTGGGGGAATTTCGTCGGTCGACCTCTTCCGAAGGTCGTACAAGCTCGGGGATGGTACCAATCGATCCGCAGGACCCAAATTAGTCCAGATGCAACCACTTTCCAAGTCTCTCCGACCTTCACAAAAAAAGTTATTCAAGAATATCTCTTTCTCCTATGTGCTTTCATCCCTAACCCTAACCCTAACCCTTCCGAAAGTCGGAAAAGCTCAAGGATGGTACCGATCGATGCGCGCTACCCCATTTAGTGGGGGTAGAGCCTACTTGCAAGTCTCTCCGACCTTCACAAAAAAAGTTATTCAAGAATATCTCTTTCTCCTATGTGCTTTCATCCCTAACCCTAACCCTAACCCTTCCGAAAGTCGGAGAAGCTCAAGGATGGTACCGATCGATGCGCGCTACCCCATTTAGTGGGGGTAGAGCCTACTTGCAAGTCTCTCCGACCTTCACAAAAAAAGTTATTCAAGAATATCTCTTTCTCCTATGTGCTTTCATCCCTAACCCTAACCCTAACCCTTCCGAAAGTCGGAGAAGCTCAAGGATGGTACCGATCGATGCGCGCTACCCCATTTAGTGGGGGTAGAGCCTACTTGCAAGTCTCTCCGACCTTCACAAAAAAAGTTATTCAAGAATATCTCCTCAGATTTGGGGGAATTTCGTCGGTCGACCTCTTCCGAAGGTCGTACAAGCTCGGGGATGGTACCAATCGATCCGCAGGACCCAAATTAGTCCAGATGCAACCACTTTCCAAGTCTCTCCGACCTTCACAAAAAAAGTTATTCAAGAATATCTCTTTCTCCTATGTGCTTTCATCCCTAACCCTAACCCTAACCCTTCCGAAAGTCGGAGAAGCTCAAGGATGGTACCGATCGATGCGCGCTACCCCATTTAGTGGGGGTAGAGCCTACTTGCAAGTCTCTCCGACCTTCACAAAAAAAGTTATTCAAGAATATCTCTTTCTCCTATGTGCTTTCATCCCTAACCCTAACCCTAACCCTTCCGAAAGTCGGAGAAGCTCAAGGATGGTACCGATCGATGCGCGCTACCCCATTTAGTGGGGGTAGAGCCTACTTGCAAGTCTCTCCGACCTTCACAAAAAAAGTTATTCAAGAATATCTCTTTCTCCTATGTGCTTTCATCCCTAACCCTAACCCTAACCCTTCCGAAAGTCGGAGAAGCTCAAGGATGGTACCGATCGATGCGCGCTACCCCATTTAGTGGGGGTAGAGCCTACTTGCAAGTCTCTCCGACCTTCACAAAAAAAGTTATTCAAGAATATCTCCTCAGATTTGGGGGAATTTCGTCGGTCGACCTCTTCCGAAGGTCGTACAAGCTCGGGGATGGTACCAATCGATCCGCAGGACCCAAATTAGTCCAGATGCAACCAATTTTCAAGTCTCTCCGACCTTCACAAAAAAAATTATTCAAGAATATCTCTTTCTCCTATGTGCTTTCATCCCTAACCCTAACCCTAACCCTTCCGAAAGTCGGAGAAGCTCAAGGATGGTACCGATCGATGCGCGCAACCCCATTTAGTGGGGGTAGAGCCTACTTGCAAGTCTCTCCGACCTTCACAAAAAAAGTTATTCAAGAATATCTCATTCTCCTATGTGCTTTCATCCCTAACCCTAACCCTAACCCTTCCGAAAGTCGGAGAAGCTCAAGGATGGTACCGATCGATGCGCGCTACCCCATTTAGTGGGGGTAGAGCCTACTTGCAAGTCTCTCCGACCTTCACAAAAAACGTTATTCAAGAATATCTCTTTCTCCTATGTGCTTTCATCCCTAACCCTAACCCTAACCCTTCCGAAAGTCGGAGAAGCTCAAGGATGGTACCGATCGATGCGCGCTACCCCATTTAGTGGGGGTAGAGCCTACTTGCAAGTCTCTCCGACCTTCACAAAAAAAGTTATTCAAGAATATCTCCTCAGATTTGGGGGAATTTCGTCGGTCGACCTCTTCCGAAGGTCGTACAAGCTCGGGGATGGTACCAATCGATCCGCAGGACCCAAATTAGTCCAGATGCAACCACTTTCCAAGTCTCTCCGACCTTCACAAAAAAAGTTATTCAAGAATATCTCTTTCTCCTATGTGCTTTCATCCCTAACCCTAACCCTAACCCTTCCGAAAGTCGGAGAAGCTCAAGGATGGTACCGATCGATGCGCGCTACCCCATTTAGTGGGGGTAGAGCCTACTTGCAAGTCTCTCCGACCTTCACAAAAAAAGTTATTCAAGAATATCTCTTTCTCCTATGTGCTTTCATCCCTAACCCTAACCCTAACCCTTCCGAAAGTCGGAGAAGCTCAAGGATGGTACCGATCGATGCGCGCTACCCCATTTAGTGGGGGTAGAGCCTACTTGCAAGTCTCTCCGACCTTCACAAAAAAAGTTATTCAAGAATATCTCCTCAGATTTGGGGGAATTTCGTCGGTCGACCTCTTCCGAAGGTCGTACAAGCTCGGGGATGGTACCAATCGATCCGCAGGACCCAAATTAGTCCAGATGCAACCACTTTCCAAGTCTCTCCGACCTTCACAAAAAAAGTTATTCAAGAATATCTCTTTCTCCTATGTGCTTTCATCCCTAACCCTAACCCTAACCCTTCCGAAAGTCGGAGAAGCTCAAGGATGGTACCGATCGATGCGCGCTACCCCATTTAGTGGGGGTAGAGCCTACTTGCAAGTCTCTCCGACCTTCACAAAAAACGTTATTCAAGAATATCTCTTTCTCCTATGTGCTTTCATCCCTAACCCTAACCCTAACCCTTCCGAAAGTCGGAGAAGCTCAAGGATGGTACCGATCGATGCGCGCTACCCCATTTAGTGGGGGTAGAGCCTACTTGCAAGTCTCTCCGACCTTCACAAAAAAAGTTATTCAAGAATATCTCCTCAGATTTGGGGGAATTTCGTCGGTCGACCTCTTCCGAAGGTCGTACAAGCTCGGGGATGGTACCAATCGATCCGCAGGACCCAAATTAGTCCAGATGCAACCACTTTCCAAGTCTCTCCGACCTTCACAAAAAAAGTTATTCAAGAATATCTCTTTCTCCTATGTGCTTTCATCCCTAACCCTAACCCTAACCCTTCCGAAAGTCGGAGAAGCTCAAGGATGGTACCGATCGATGCGCGCTACCCCATTTAGTGGGGGTAGAGCCTACTTGCAAGTCTCTCCGACCTTCACAAAAAAAGTTATTCAAGAATATCTCTTTCTCCTATGTGCTTTCATCCCTAACCCTAACCCTAACCCTTCCGAAAGTCGGAGAAGCTCAAGGATGGTACCGATCGATGCGCGCTACCCCATTTAGTGGGGGTAGAGCCTACTTGCAAGTCTCTCCGACCTTCACAAAAAACGTTATTCAAGAATATCTCTTTCTCCTATGTGCTTTCATCCCTAACCCTAACCCTAACCCTTCCGAAAGTCGGAGAAGCTCAAGGATGGTACCGATCGATGCGCGCTACCCCATTTAGTGGGGGTAGAGCCTACTTGCAAGTCTCTCCGACCTTCACAAAAAAAGTTATTCAAGAATATCTCCTCAGATTTGGGGGAATTTCGTCGGTCGACCTCTTCCGAAGGTCGTACAAGCTCGGGGATGGTACCAATCGATCCGCAGGACCCAAATTAGTCCAGATGCAACCACTTTCCAAGTCTCTCCGACCTTCACAAAAAAAGTTATTCAAGAATATCTCATTCTCCTATGTGCTTTCATCCCTAACCCTAACCCTAACCCTTCCGAAAGTCGGAGAAGCTCAAGGATGGTACCGATCGATGCGCGCTACCCCATTTAGTGGGGGTAGAGCCTACTTGCAAGTCTCTCCGACCTTCACAAAAAACGTTATTCAAGAATATCTCTTTCTCCTATGTGCTTTCATCCCTAACCCTAACCCTAACCCTTCCGAAAGTCGGAGAAGCTCAAGGATGGTACCGATCGATGCGCGCTACCCCATTTAGTGGGGGTAGAGCCTACTTGCAAGTCTCTCCGACCTTCACAAAAAAAGTTATTCAAGAATATCTCCTCAGATTTGGGGGAATTTCGTCGGTCGACCTCTTCCGAAGGTCGTACAAGCTCGGGGATGGTACCAATCGATCCGCAGGACCCAAATTAGTCCAGATGCAACCAATTTTCAAGTCTCTCCGACCTTCACAAAAAAAATTATTCAAGAATATCTCTTTCTCCTATGTGCTTTCATCCCTAACCCTAACCCTAACCCTTCCGAAAGTCGGAGAAGCTCAAGGATGGTACCGATCGATGCGCGCAACCCCATTTAGTGGGGGTAGAGCCTACTTGCAAGTCTCTCCGACCTTCACAAAAAAAGTTATTCAAGAATATCTCTTTCTCCTATGTGCTTTCATCCCTAACCCTAACCCTAACCCTTCCGAAAGTCGGAGAAGCTCAAGGATGGTACCGATCGATGCGCGCTACCCCATTTAGTGGGGGTAGAGCCTACTTGCAAGTCTCTCCGACCTTCACAAAAAAAGTTATTCAAGAATATCTCTTTCTCCTATGTGCTTTCATCCCTAACCCTAACCCTAACCCTTCCGAAAGTCGGAGAAGCTCAAGGATGGTACCGATCGATGCGCGCTACCCCATTTAGTGGGGGTAGAGCCTACTTGCAAGTCTCTCCGACCTTCACAAAAAAAGTTATTCAAGAATATCTCCTCAGATTTGGGGGAATTTCGTCGGTCGACCTCTTCCGAAGGTCGTACAAGCTCGGGGATGGTACCAATCGATCCGCAGGACCCAAATTAGTCCAGATGCAACCAATTTTCAAGTCTCTCCGACCTTCACAAAAAAAATTATTCAAGAATATCTCTTTCTCCTATGTGCTTTCATCCCTAACCCTAACCCTAACCCTTCCGAAAGTCGGAGAAGCTCAAGGATGGTACCGATCGATGCGCGCAACCCCATTTAGTGGGGGTAGAGCCTACTTGCAAGTCTCTCCGACCTTCACAAAAAAAGTTATTCAAGAATATCTCATTCTCCTATGTGCTTTCATCCCTAACCCTAACCCTAACCCTTCCGAAAGTCGGAGAAGCTCAAGGATGGTACCGATCGATGCGCGCTACCCCATTTAGTGGGGGTAGAGCCTACTTGCAAGTCTCTCCGACCTTCACAAAAAACGTTATTCAAGAATATCTCTTTCTCCTATGTGCTTTCATCCCTAACCCTAACCCTAACCCTTCCGAAAGTCGGAGAAGCTCAAGGATGGTACCGATCGATGCGCGCTACCCCATTTAGTGGGGGTAGAGCCTACTTGCAAGTCTCTCCGACCTTCACAAAAAAAGTTATTCAAGAATATCTCCTCAGATTTGGGGGAATTTCGTCGGTCGACCTCTTCCGAAGGTCGTACAAGCTCGGGGATGGTACCAATCGATCCGCAGGACCCAAATTAGTCCAGATGCAACCACTTTCCAAGTCTCTCCGACCTTCACAAAAAAAGTTATTCAAGAATATCTCTTTCTCCTATGTGCTTTCATCCCTAACCCTAACCCTAACCCTTCCGAAAGTCGGAGAAGCTCAAGGATGGTACCGATCGATGCGCGCTACCCCATTTAGTGGGGGTAGAGCCTACTTGCAAGTCTCTCCGACCTTCACAAAAAAAGTTATTCAAGAATATCTCTTTCTCCTATGTGCTTTCATCCCTAACCCTAACCCTAACCCTTCCGAAAGTCGGAGAAGCTCAAGGATGGTACCGATCGATGCGCGCTACCCCATTTAGTGGGGGTAGAGCCTACTTGCAAGTCTCTCCGACCTTCACAAAAAAAGTTATTCAAGAATATCTCCTCAGATTTGGGGGAATTTCGTCGGTCGACCTCTTCCGAAGGTCGTACAAGCTCGGGGATGGTACCAATCGATCCGCAGGACCCAAATTAGTCCAGATGCAACCACTTTCCAAGTCTCTCCGACCTTCACAAAAAAAGTTATTCAAGAATATCTCTTTCTCCTATGTGCTTTCATCCCTAACCCTAACCCTAACCCTTCCGAAAGTCGGAGAAGCTCAAGGATGGTACCGATCGATGCGCGCTACCCCATTTAGTGGGGGTAGAGCCTACTTGCAAGTCTCTCCGACCTTCACAAAAAACGTTATTCAAGAATATCTCTTTCTCCTATGTGCTTTCATCCCTAACCCTAACCCTAACCCTTCCGAAAGTCGGAGAAGCTCAAGGATGGTACCGATCGATGCGCGCTACCCCATTTAGTGGGGGTAGAGCCTACTTGCAAGTCTCTCCGACCTTCACAAAAAAAGTTATTCAAGAATATCTCCTCAGATTTGGGGGAATTTCGTCGGTCGACCTCTTCCGAAGGTCGTACAAGCTCGGGGATGGTACCAATCGATCCGCAGGACCCAAATTAGTCCAGATGCAACCACTTTCCAAGTCTCTCCGACCTTCACAAAAAAAGTTATTCAAGAATATCTCTTTCTCCTATGTGCTTTCATCCCTAACCCTAACCCTAACCCTTCCGAAAGTCGGAGAAGCTCAAGGATGGTACCGATCGATGCGCGCTACCCCATTTAGTGGGGGTAGAGCCTACTTGCAAGTCTCTCCGACCTTCACAAAAAAAGTTATTCAAGAATATCTCTTTCTCCTATGTGCTTTCATCCCTAACCCTAACCCTAACCCTTCCGAAAGTCGGAGAAGCTCAAGGATGGTACCGATCGATGCGCGCTACCCCATTTAGTGGGGGTAGAGCCTACTTGCAAGTCTCTCCGACCTTCACAAAAAAAGTTATTCAAGAATATCTCCTCAGATTTGGGGGAATTTCGTCGGTCGACCTCTTCCGAAGGTCGTACAAGCTCGGGGATGGTACCAATCGATCCGCAGGACCCAAATTAGTCCAGATGCAACCACTTTCCAAGTCTCTCCGACCTTCACAAAAAAAGTTATTCAAGAATATCTCTTTCTCCTATGTGCTTTCATCCCTAACCCTAACCCTAACCCTTCCGAAAGTCGGAGAAGCTCAAGGATGGTACCGATCGATGCGCGCTACCCCATTTAGTGGGGGTAGAGCCTACTTGCAAGTCTCTCCGACCTTCACAAAAAACGTTATTCAAGAATATCTCTTTCTCCTATGTGCTTTCATCCCTAACCCTAACCCTAACCCTTCCGAAAGTCGGAGAAGCTCAAGGATGGTACCGATCGATGCGCGCTACCCCATTTAGTGGGGGTAGAGCCTACTTGCAAGTCTCTCCGACCTTCACAAAAAAAGTTATTCAAGAATATCTCCTCAGATTTGGGGGAATTTCGTCGGTCGACCTCTTCCGAAGGTCGTACAAGCTCGGGGATGGTACCAATCGATCCGCAGGACCCAAATTAGTCCAGATGCAACCACTTTCCAAGTCTCTCCGACCTTCACAAAAAAAGTTATTCAAGAATATCTCTTTCTCCTATGTGCTTTCATCCCTAACCCTAACCCTAACCCTTCCGAAAGTCGGAGAAGCTCAAGGATGGTACCGATCGATGCGCGCTACCCCATTTAGTGGGGGTAGAGCCTACTTGCAAGTCTCTCCGACCTTCACAAAAAAAGTTATTCAAGAATATCTCTTTCTCCTATGTGCTTTCATCCCTAACCCTAACCCTAACCCTTCCGAAAGTCGGAGAAGCTCAAGGATGGTACCGATCGATGCGCGCTACCCCATTTAGTGGGGGTAGAGCCTACTTGCAAGTCTCTCCGACCTTCACAAAAAAAGTTATTCAAGAATATCTCTTTCTCCTATGTGCTTTCATCCCTAACCCTACCCCTAACCCTTCCGAAAGTCGGAGAAGCTCAAGGATGGTACTGATCGATGCGCGCTACCCCATTTAGTGGGGGTAGAGCCTACTTGCAAGTCTCTCGGACCTTCACAAAAAAAGTTATTCAAGAATATCTCTTTCTCCTATGTGCTTTCATCCCTAACCCTAACCCTTCCGAAAGTCGGAGAAGCTCAAGGATGGTACCGATCGATGCGCGCTACCCCATTTAGTGGGGGTAGAGCCTACTTGCAAGTCTCTCCGACCTTCACAAAAAAAGTTATTCAAGAATATCTCTTTCTCCTATGTGCTTTCATCCCTAACCCTAACCCTAACCCTTCCGAAAGTCGGAGAAGCTCAAGGATGGTACCGATCGATGCGCGCTACCCCATTTAGTGGGGGTAGAGCCTACTTGCAAGTCTCTCCGACCTTCACAAAAAAAGTTATTCAAGAATATCTCCTCAGATTTGGGGGAATTTCGTCGGTCGACCTCTTCCGAAGGTCGTACAAGCTCGGGGATGGTACCAATCGATCCGCAGGACCCAAATTAGTCCAGATGCAACCACTTTCCAAGTCTCTCCGACCTTCACAAAAAAAGTTATTCAAGAATATCTCTTTCTCCTATGTGCTTTCATCCCTAACCCTAACCCTAACCCTTCCGAAAGTCGGAGAAGCTCAAGGATGGTACCGATCGATGCGCGCTACCCCATTTAGTGGGGGTAGAGCCTACTTGCAAGTCTCTCCGACCTTCACAAAAAAAGTTATTCAAGAATATCTCTTTCTCCTATGTGCTTTCATCCCTAACCCTAACCCTAACCCTTCCGAAAGTCGGAGAAGCTCAAGGATGGTACCGATCGATGCGCGCTACCCCATTTAGTGGGGGTAGAGCCTACTTGCAAGTCTCTCCGACCTTCACAAAAAAAGTTATTCAAGAATATCTCTTTCTCCTATGTGCTTTCATCCCTAACCCTAACCCTAACCCTTCCGAAAGTCGGAGAAGCTCAAGGATGGTACCGATCGATGCGCGCTACCCCATTTAGTGGGGGTAGAGCCTACTTGCAAGTCTCTCCGACCTTCACAAAAAAAGTTATTCAAGAATATCTCCTCAGATTTGGGGGAATTTCGTCGGTCGACCTCTTCCGAAGGTCGTACAAGCTCGGGGATGGTACCAATCGATCCGCAGGACCCAAATTAGTCCAGATGCAACCACTTTCCAAGTCTCTCCGACCTTCACAAAAAAAGTTATTCAAGAATATCTCTTTCTCCTATGTGCTTTCATCCCTAACCCTAACCCTAACCCTTCCGAAAGTCGGAGAAGCTCAAGGATGGTACCGATCGATGCGCGCTACCCCATTTAGTGGGGGTAGAGCCTACTTGCAAGTCTCTCCGACCTTCACAAAAAAAGTTATTCAAGAATATCTCTTTCTCCTATGTGCTTTCATCCCTAACCCTAACCCTAACCCTTCCGAAAGTCGGAGAAGCTCAAGGATGGTACCGATCGATGCGCGCTACCCCATTTAGTGGGGGTAGAGCCTACTTGCAAGTCTCTCCGACCTTCACAAAAAAAGTTATTCAAGAATATCTCTTTCTCCTATGTGCTTTCATCCCTAACCCTAACCCTAACCCTTCCGAAAGTCGGAGAAGCTCAAGGATGGTACCGATCGATGCGCGCTACCCCATTTAGTGGGGGTAGAGCCTACTTGCAAGTCTCTCCGACCTTCACAAAAAAAGTTATTCAAGAATATCTCCTCAGATTTGGGGGAATTTCGTCGGTCGACCTCTTCCGAAGGTCGTACAAGCTCGGGGATGGTACCAATCGATCCGCAGGACCCAAATTAGTCCAGATGCAACCAATTTTCAAGTCTCTCCGACCTTCACAAAAAAAATTATTCAAGAATATCTCTTTCTCCTATGTGCTTTCATCCCTAACCCTAACCCTAACCCTTCCGAAAGTCGGAGAAGCTCAAGGATGGTACCGATCGATGCGCGCAACCCCATTTAGTGGGGGTAGAGCCTACTTGCAAGTCTCTCCGACCTTCACAAAAAAAGTTATTCAAGAATATCTCTTTCTCCTATGTGCTTTCATCCCTAACCCTAACCCTAACCCTTCCGAAAGTCGGAGAAGCTCAAGGATGGTACCGATCGATGCGCGCTACCCCATTTAGTGGGGGTAGAGCCTACTTGCAAGTCTCTCCGACCTTCACAAAAAAAGTTATTCAAGAATATCTCTTTCTCCTATGTGCTTTCATCCCTAACCCTAACCCTAACCCTTCCGAAAGTCGGAGAAGCTCAAGGATGGTACCGATCGATGTGCGCTACCCCATTTAGTGGGGGTAGAGCCTACTTGCAAGTCTCTCCGACCTTCACAAAAAAAGTTATTCAAGAATATCTCCTCAGATTTGGGGGAATTTCGTCGGTCGACCTCTTCCGAAGGTCGTACAAGCTCGCGGATGGTACCAATCGATCCGCAGGACCCAAATTAGTCCAGATGCAACCACTTTCCAAGTCTCTCCGACCTTCACAAAAAAAGTTATTCAAGAATATCTCTTTCTCCTATGTGCTTTCATCCCTAACCCTAACCCTAACCCTTCCGAAAGTCGGAGAAGCTCAAGGATGGTACCGATCGATGCGCGCTACCCCATTTAGTGGGGGTAGAGCCTACTTGCAAGTCTCTCCGACCTTCACAAAAAAAGTTATTCAAGAATATCTCTTTCTCCTATGTGCTTTCATCCCTAACCCTAACCCTAACCCTTCCGAAAGTCGGAGAAGCTCAAGGATGGTACCGATCGATGCGCGCTACCCCATTTAGTGGGGGTAGAGCCTACTTGCAAGTCTCTCCGACCTTCACAAAAAAAGTTATTCAAGAATATCTCCTCAGATTTGGGGGAATTTCGTCGGTCGACCTCTTCCGAAGGTCGTACAAGCTCGGGGATGGTACCAATCGATCCGCAGGACCCAAATTAGTCCAGATGCAACCACTTTCCAAGTCTCTCCGACCTTCACAAAAAAAGTTATTCAAGAATATCTCTTTCTCCTATGTGCTTTCATCCCTAACCCTAACCCTAACCCTTCCGAAAGTCGGAGAAGCTCAAGGATGGTACCGATCGATGCGCGCTACCCCATTTAGTGGGGGTAGAGCCTACTTGCAAGTCTCTCCGACCTTCACAAAAAACGTTATTCAAGAATATCTCTTTCTCCTATGTGCTTTCATCCCTAACCCTAACCCTAACCCTTCCGAAAGTCGGAGAAGCTCAAGGATGGTACCGATCGATGCGCGCTACCCCATTTAGTGGGGGTAGAGCCTACTTGCAAGTCTCTCCGACCTTCACAAAAAAAGTAATTCAATAATATCTCCTCAGATTTGGGGGAATTTCGTCGGTCGACCTCTTCCGAAGGTCGTACAAGCTCGGGGATGGTACCAATCGATCCGCAGGACCCAAATTAGTCCAGATGCAACCACTTTCCAAGTCTCTCCGACCTTCACAAAAAAAGTTATTCAAGAATATCTCTTTCTCCTATGTGCTTTCATCCCTAACCCTAACCCTAACCCTTCCGAAAGTCGGAGAAGCTCAAGGATGGTACCGATCGATGCGCGCTACCCCATTTAGTGGGGGTAGAGCCTACTTGCAAGTCTCTCCGACCTTCACAAAAAAAGTTATTCAAGAATATCTCTTTCTCCTATGTGCTTTCATCCCTAACCCTAACCCTAACCCTTCCGAAAGTCGGAGAAGCTCAAGGATGGTACCGATCGATGCGCGCTACCCCATTTAGTGGGGGTAGAGCCTACTTGCAAGTCTCTCCGACCTTCACAAAAAAAGTTATTCAAGAATATCTCTTTCTCCTATGTGCTTTCATCCCTAACCCTACCCCTAACCCTTCCGAAAGTCGGAGAAGCTCAAGGATGGTACTGATCGATGCGCGCTACCCCATTTAGTGGGGGTAGAGCCTACTTGCAAGTCTCTCGGACCTTCACAAAAAAAGTTATTCAAGAATATCTCTTTCTCCTATGTGCTTTCATCCCTAACCCTAACCCTAACCCTTCCGAAAGTCGGAGAAGCTCAAGGATGGTACCGATCGATGCGCGCTACCCCATTTAGTGGGGGTAGAGCCTACTTGCAAGTCTCTCCGACCTTCACAAAAAAAGTTATTCAAGAATATCTCCTCAGATTTGGGGGAATTTCGTCGGTCGACCTCTTCCGAAGGTCGTACAAGCTCGGGGATGGTACCAATCGATCCGCAGGACCCAAATTAGTCCAGATGCAACCACTTTCCAAGTCTCTCCGACCTTCACAAAAAAAGTTATTCAAGAATATCTCTTTCTCCTATGTGCTTTCATCCCTAACCCTAACCCTAACCCTTCCGAAAGTCGGAGAAGCTCAAGGATGGTACCGATCGATGCGCGCTACCCCATTTAGTGGGGGTAGAGCCTACTTGCAAGTCTCTCCGACCTTCACAAAAAAAGTTATTCAAGAATATCTCTTTCTCCTATGTGCTTTCATCCCTAACCCTAACCCTAACCCTTCCGAAAGTCGGAGAAGCTCAAAGATGGTACCGATCGATGCGCGCTACCCCATTTAGTGGGGGTAGAGCCTACTTGCAAGTCTCTCCGACCTCTACAAAAAAAGTTATTCAAGAATATCTCTTTCTCCTATGTGCTTTAATCCCTAACCCTAACCCTAACCCTTCCGAAAGTCGGAGAAGCTCAAGGATGGTAACGATCGATGCGCGCTACCCCATTTAGTGGGGGTAGAGCCTACTTGCAAGTCTCTCCGACCTTCACAAAAAAAGTTATTCAAGAATATCTCTTTCTCCTATGTGCTTTCATCCCTAACCCTAACCCTAACCCTTCCGAAAGTCGGAGAAGCTCAAGGATGGTACCGATCGATGCGCGCTACCCCATATAGTGGGGGTAGAGCCTACTTGCAAGTCTCTCCGACCTTCACAAAAAAAGTTATTCAAGAATATCTCCTCAGATTTGGGGGAATTTCGTCGGTCGACCTCTTCCGAAGGTCGTACAAGCTCGGGGATGGTACCAATCGATCCGCAGGACCCAAATTAGTCCAGATGCAACCACTTTCCAAGTCTCTCCGACCTTCACAAAAAAAGTTATTCAAGAATATCTCTTTCTCCTATGTGCTTTCATCCCTAACCCTAACCCTAACCCTTCCGAAAGTCGGAGAAGCTCAAGGATGGTACCGATCGATGCGCGCTACCCCATTTAGTGGGGGTAGAGCCTACTTGCAAGTCTCTCCGACCTTCACAAAAAACGTTATTCAAGAATATCTCTTTCTCCTATGTGCTTTCATCCCTAACCCTAACCCTAACCCTTCCGAAAGTCGGAGAAGCTCAAGGATGGTACCGATCGATGCGCGCTACCCCATTTAGTGGGGGTAGAGCCTACTTGCAAGTCTCTCCGACCTTCACAAAAAAAGTTATTCAAGAATATCTCCTCAGATTTGGGGGAATTTCGTCGGTCGACCTCTTCCGAAGGTCGTACAAGCTCGGGGATGGTACCAATCGATCCGCAGGACCCAAATTAGTCCAGATGCAACCACTTTCCAAGTCTCTCCGACCTTCACAAAAAAAGTTATTCAAGAATATCTCTTTCTCCTATGTGCTTTCATCCCTAACCCTAACCCTAACCCTTCCGAAAGTCGGAGAAGCTCAAGGATGGTACCGATCGATGCGCGCTACCCCATTTAGTGGGGGTAGAGCCTACTTGCAAGTCTCTCCGACCTTCACAAAAAAAGTTATTCAAGAATATCTCTTTCTCCTATGTGCTTTCATCCCTAACCCTAACCCTAACCCTTCCGAAAGTCGGAGAAGCTCAAGGATGGTACCGATCGATGCGCGCTACCCCATTTAGTGGGGGTAGAGCCTACTTGCAAGTCTCTCCGACCTTCACAAAAAAAGTTATTCAAGAATATCTCTTTCTCCTATGTGCTTTCATCCCTAACCCTACCCCTAACCCTTCCGAAAGTCGGAGAAGCTCAAGGATGGTACTGATCGATGCGCGCTACCCCATTTAGTGGGGGTAGAGCCTACTTGCAAGTCTCTCGGACCTTCACAAAAAAAGTTATTCAAGAATATCTCTTTCTCCTATGTGCTTTCATCCCTAACCCTAACCCTAACCCTTCCGAAAGTCGGAGAAGCTCAAGGATGGTACTGATCGATGCGCGCTACCCCATTTAGTGGGGGTAGAGCCTACTTGCAAGTCTCTCCGACCTTCACAAAAAAAGTTATTCAAGAATATCTCCTCAGATTTGGGGGAATTTCGTCGGTCGACCTCTTCCGAAGGTCGTACAAGCTCGGGGATGGTACCAATCGATCCGCAGGACCCAAATTAGTCCAGATGCAACCACTTTCCAAGTCTCTCCGACCTTCACAAAAAAAGTTATTCAAGAATATCTCTTTCTCCTATGTGCTTTCATCCCTAACCCTAACCCTAACCCTTCCGAAAGTCGGAGAAGCTCAAGGATGGTACCGATCGATGCGCGCTACCCCATTTAGTGGGGGTAGAGCCTACTTGCAAGTCTCTCCGACCTTCACAAAAAAAGTTATTCAAGAATATCTCTTTCTCCTATGTGCTTTCATCCCTAACCCTAACCCTAACCCTTCCGAAAGTCGGAGAAGCTCAAGGATGGTACCGATCGATGCGCGCTACCCCATTTAGTGGGGGTAGAGCCTACTTGCAAGTCTCTCCGACCTCTACAAAAAAAGTTATTCAAGAATATCTCTTTCTCCTATGTGCTTTCATCCCTAACCCTAACCCTAACCCTTCCGAAAGTCGGAGAAGCTCAAGGATGGTAACGATCGATGCGCGCTACCCCATTTAGTGGGGGTAGAGCCTACTTGCAAGTCTCTCCGACCTTCACAAAAAAAGTTATTCAAGAATATCTCTTTCTCCTATGTGCTTTCATCCCTAACCCTAACCCTAACCCTTCCGAAAGTCGGAGAAGCTCAAGGATGGTACCGATCGATGCGCGCTACCCCATTTAGTGGGGGTAGAGCCTACTTGCAAGTCTCTCCGACCTTCACAAAAAAAGTTATTCAAGAATATCTCCTCAGATTTGGGGGAATTTCGTCGGTCGACCTCTTCCGAAGGTCGTACAAGCTCGGGGATGGTACCAATCGATCCGCAGGACCCAAATTAGTCCAGATGCAACCACTTTCCAAGTCTCTCCGACCTTCACAAAAAAAGTTATTCAAGAATATCTCTTTCTCCTATGTGCTTTCATCCCTAACCCTAACCCTAACCCTTCCGAAAGTCGGAGAAGCTCAAGGATGGTACCGATCGATGCGCGCTACCCCATTTAGTGGGGGTAGAGCCTACTTGCAAGTCTCTCCGACCTTCACAAAAAACGTTATTCAAGAATATCTCTTTCTCCTATGTGCTTTCATCCCTAACCCTAACCCTAACCCTTCCGAAAGTCGGAGAAGCTCAAGGATGGTACCGATCGATGCGCGCTACCCCATTTAGTGGGGGTAGAGCCTACTTGCAAGTCTCTCCGACCTTCACAAAAAAAGTTATTCAAGAATATCTCCTCAGATTTGGGGGAATTTCGTCGGTCGACCTCTTCCGAAGGTCGTACAAGCTCGGGGATGGTACCAATCGATCCGCAGGACCCAAATTAGTCCAGATGCAACCACTTTCCAAGTCTCTCCGACCTTCACAAAAAAAGTTATTCAAGAATATCTCTTTCTCCTATGTGCTTTCATCCCTAACCCTAACCCTAACCCTTCCGAAAGTCGGAGAAGCTCAAGGATGGTACCGATCGATGCGCGCAACCCCATTTAGTGGGGGTAGAGCCTACTTGCAAGTCTCTCCGACCTTCACAAAAAAAGTTATTCAAGAATATCTCTTTCTCCTATGTGCTTTCATCCCTAACCCTAACCCTAACCCTTCCGAAAGTCGGAGAAGCTCAAGGATGGTACCGATCGATGCGCGCTACCCCATTTAGTGGGGGTAGAGCCTACTTGCAAGTCTCTCCGACCTTCACAAAAAAAGTTATTCAAGAATATCTCTTTCTCCTATGTGCTTTCATCCCTAACCCTAACCCTTCCGAAAGTCGGAGAAGCTCAAGGATGGTACCGATCGATGCGCGCTACCCCATTTAGTGGGGGTAGAGCCTACTTGCAAGTCTCTCCGACCTTTACAAAAAAAGTTATTCAAGAATATCTCTTTCTCCTATGTGCTTTCATCCCTAACCCTAACCCTAACCCTTCCGAAAGTCGGAGAAGCTCAAGGATGGTACCGATCGATGCGCGCTACCCCATTTAGTGGGGGTAGAGCCTACTTGCAAGTCTCTCCGACCTTCACAAAAAAAGTTATTCAAGAATATCTCCTCAGATTTGGGGGAATTTCGTCGGTCGACCTCTTCCGAAGGTCGTACAAGCTCGGGGATGGTACCAATCGATCCGCAGGACCCAAATTAGTCCAGATGCAACCACTTTCCAAGTCTCTCCGACCTTCACAAAAAAAGTTATTCAAGAATATCTCTTTCTCCTATGTGCTTTCATCCCTAACCCTAACCCTAACCCTTCCGAAAGTCGGAGAAGCTCAAAGATGGTACCGATCGATGCGCGCTACCCCATTTAGTGGGGGTAGAGCCTACTTGCAAGTCTCTCCGACCTTCACAAAAAAAGTTATTCAAGAATATCTCTTTCTCCTATGTGCTTTCATCCCTAACCCTAACCCTAACCCTTCCGAAAGTCGGAGAAGCTCAAGGATGGTACCGATCGATGCGCGCTACCCCATTTAGTGGGGGTAGAGCCTACTTGCAAGTCTCTCCGACCTTCACAAAAAAAGTTATTCAAGAATATCTCTTTCTCCTATGTGCTTTCATCCCTAACCCTAACCCTAACCCTTCCGAAAGTCGGAGAAGCTCAAGGATGGTACCGATCGATGCGCGCTACCCCATTTAGTGGGGGTAGAGCCTACTTGCAAGTCTCTCCGACCTTCACAAAAAAAGTTATTCAAGAATATCTCCTCAGATTTGGGGGAATTTCGTCGGTCGACCTCTTCCGAAGGTCGTACAAGCTCGGGGATGGTACCAATCGATCCGCAGGACCCAAATTAGTCCAGATGCAACCAATTTCCAAGTCTCTCCGACCTTCACAAAAAAAATTATTCAAGAATATCTCTTTCTCCTATGTGCTTTCATCCCTAACCCTAACCCTAACCCTTCCGAAAGTCGGAGAAGCTCAATGATGGTACCGATCGATGCGCGCAACCCCATTTAGTGGGGGTAGAGCCTACTTGCAAGTCTCTCCGACCTTCACAAAAAAAGTTATTCAAGAATATCTCTTTCTCCTATGTGCTTTCATCCCTAACCCTAACCCTAACCCTTCCGAAAGTCGGAGAAGCTCAAGGATGGTACCGATCGATGCGCGCTACCCCATTTAGTGGGGGTAGAGCCTACTTGCAAGTCTCTCCGACCTTCACAAAAAAAGTTATTCAAGAATATCTCTTTCTCCTATGTGCTTTCATCCCTAACCCTAACCCTAACCCTTCCGAAAGTCGGAGAAGCTCAAGGATGGTACCGATCGATGCGCGCTACCCCATTTAGTGGGGGTAGAGCCTACTTGCAAGTCTCTCCGACCTTCAAAAAAAAAGTTATTCAAGAATATCTCCTCAGATTTGGGGGAATTTCGTCGGTCGACCTCTTCCGAAGGTCGTACAAGCTCGGGGATGGTACCAATCGATCCGCAGGACCCAAATTAGTCCAGATGCAACCACTTTCCAAGTCTCTCCGACCTTCACAAAAAAAGTTATTCAAGAATATCTCTTTCTCCTATGTGCTTTCATCCCTAACCCTAACCCTAACCCTTCCGAAAGTCGGAGAAGCTCAAAGATGGTACCGATCGATGCGCGCTACCCCATTTAGTGGGGGTAGAGCCTACTTGCAAGTCTCTCCGACCTTCACAAAAAAAGTTATTCAAGAATATCTCCTCAGATTTGGGGGAATTTCGTCGGTCGACCTCTTCCGAAGGTCGTACAAGCTCGGAGATGGTACCAATCGATCCGCAGGACCCAAATTAGTCCAGATGCAACCACTTTCCAAGTCTCTCCGACCTTCACAAAAAAAGTTATTCAAGAATATCTCTTTCTCCTATGTGCTTTCATCCCTAACCCTAACCCTAACCCTTCCGAAAGTCGGAGAAGCTCAAGGATGGTACCGATCGATGCGCGCAACCCCATTTAGTGGGGGTAGAGCCTACTTGCAAGTCTCTCCGACCTTCACAAAAAAAGTTATTCAAGAATATCTCTTTCTCCTATGTGCTTTCATCCCTAACCCTAACCCTAACCCTTCCGAAAGTCGGAGAAGCTCAAGGATGGTACCGATCGATGCGCGCTACCCCATTTAGTGGGGGTAGAGCCTACTTGCAAGTCTCTCCGACCTTCACAAAAAAAGTTATTCAAGAATATCTCCTCAGATTTGGGGGAATTTCGTCGGTCGACCTCTTCCGAAGGTCGTACAAGCTCGGGGATGGTACCAATCGATCCGCAGGACCCAAATTAGTCCAGATGCAACCACTTTCCAAGTCTCTCCGACCTTCACAAAAAAAGTTATTCAAGAATATCTCTTTCTCCTATGTGCTTTCATCCCTAACCCTAACCCTAACCCTTCCGAAAGTCGGAGAAGCTCAAGGATGGTACCGATCGATGCGCGCTACCCCATTTAGTGGGGGTAGAGCCTACTTGCAAGTCTCTCCGACCTTCACAAAAAACGTTATTCAAGAATATCTCTTTCTCCTATGTGCTTTCATCCCTAACCCTAACCCTAACCCTTCCGAAAGTCGGAGAAGCTCAAGGATGGTACCGATCGATGCGCGCTACCCCATTTAGTGGGGGTAGAGCCTACTTGCAAGTCTCTCCGACCTTCACAAAAAAAGTTATTCAAGAATATCTCCTCAGATTTGGGGGAATTTCGTCGGTCGACCTCTTCCGAAGGTCGTACAAGCTCGGGGATGGTACCAATCGATCCGCAGGACCCAAATTAGTCCAGATGCAACCACTTTCCAAGTCTCTCCGACCTTCACAAAAAAAGTTATTCAAGAATATCTCTTTCTCCTATGTGCTTTCATCCCTAACCCTAACCCTAACCCTTCCGAAAGTCGGAGAAGCTCAAGGATGGTACCGATCGATGCGCGCTACCCCATTTAGTGGGGGTAGAGCCTACTTGCAAGTCTCTCCGACCTTCACAAAAAAAGTTATTCAAGAATATCTCTTTCTCCTATGTGCTTTCATCCCTAACCCTAACCCTAACCCTTCCGAAAGTCGGAGAAGCTCAAGGATGGTACCGATCGATGCGCGCTACCCCATTTAGTGGGGGTAGAGCCTACTTGCAAGTCTCTCCGACCTTCACAAAAAAAGTTATTCAAGAATATCTCTTTCTCCTATGTGCTTTCATCCCTAACCCTACCCCTAACCCTTCCGAAAGTCGGAGAAGCTCAAGGATGGTACTGATCGATGCGCGCTACCCCATTTAGTGGGGGTAGAGCCTACTTGCAAGTCTCTCGGACCTTCACAAAAAAAGTTATTCAAGAATATCTCTTTCTCCTATGTGCTTTCATCCCTAACCCTAACCCTAACCCTTCCGAAAGTCGGAGAAGCTCAAGGATGGTACTGATCGATGCGCGCTACCCCATTTAGTGGGGGTAGAGCCTACTTGCAAGTCTCTCCGACCTTCACAAAAAAAGTTATTCAAGAATATCTCCTCAGATTTGGGGGAATTTCGTCGGTCGACCTCTTCCGAAGGTCGTACAAGCTCGGGGATGGTACCAATCGATCCGCAGGACCCAAATTAGTCCAGATGCAACCACTTTCCAAGTCTCTCCGACCTTCACAAAAAAAGTTATTCAAGAATATCTCTTTCTCCTATGTGCTTTCATCCCTAACCCTAACCCTAACCCTTCCGAAAGTCGGAGAAGCTCAAGGAGGGTACCGATCGATGCGCGCTACCCCATTTAGTGGGGGTAGAGCCTACTTGCAAGTCTCTCCGACCTTCACAAAAAAAGTTATTCAAGAATATCTCTTTCTCCTATGTGCTTTCATCCCTAACCCTAACCCTAACCCTTCCGAAAGTCGGAGAAGCTCAAGGATGGTACCGATCGATGCGCGCTACCCCATTTAGTGGGGGTAGAGCCTACTTGCAAGTCTCTCCGACCTTCACAAAAAAAGTTATTCAAGAATATCTCTTTCTCCTATGTGCTTTCATCCCTAACCCTAACCCTAACCCTTCCGAAAGTCGGAGAAGCTCAAGGATGGTACCGATCGATGCGCGCTACCCCATTTAGTGGGGGTAGAGCCTACTTGCAAGTCTCTCCGACCTTCACAAAAAAAGTTATTCAAGAATATCTCCTCAGATTTGGGGGAATTTCGTCGGTCGACCTCTTCCGAAGGTCGTACAAGCTCGGGGATGGTACCAATCGATCCGCAGGACCCAAATTAGTCCAGATGCAACCACTTTCCAAGTCTCTCCGACCTTCACAAAAAAAGTTATTCAAGAATATCTCTTTCTCCTATGTGCTTTCATCCCTAACCCTAACCCTAACCCTTCCGAAAGTCGGAGAAGCTCAAGGATGGTACCGATCGATGCGCGCTACCCCATTTAGTGGGGGTAGAGCCTACTTGCAAGTCTCTCCGACCTTCACAAAAAACGTTATTCAAGAATATCTCTTTCTCCTATGTGCTTTCATCCCTAACCCTAACCCTAACCCTTCCGAAAGTCGGAGAAGGTCAAGGATGGTACCGATCGATGCGCGCTACCCCATTTAGTGGGGGTAGAGCCTACTTGCAAGTCTCTCCGACCTTCACAAAAAAAGTTATTCAAGAATATCTCCTCAGATTTGGGGGAATTTCGTCGGTCGACCTCTTCCGAAGGTCGTACAAGCTCGGGGATGGTACCAATCGATCCGCAGGACCCAAATTAGTCCAGATGCAACCACTTTCCAAGTCTCTCCGACCTTCACAAAAAAAGTTATTCAAGAATATCTCTTTCTCCTATGTGCTTTCATCCCTAACCCTAACCCTAACCCTTCCGAAAGTCGGAGAAGCTCAAGGATGGTACCGATCGATGCGCGCTACCCCATTTAGTGGGGGTAGAGCCTACTTGCAAGTCTCTCCGACCTTCACAAAAAAAGTTATTCAAGAATATCTCTTTCTCCTATGTGCTTTCATCCCTAACCCTAACCCTAACCCTTCCGAAAGTCGGAGAAGCTCAAGGATGGTACCGATCGATGCGCGCTACCCCATTTAGTGGGGGTAGAGCCTACTTGCAAGTCTCTCCGACCTTCACAAAAAAAGTTATTCAAGAATATCTCTTTCTCCTATGTGCTTTCATCCCTAACCCTACCCCTAACCCTTCCGAAAGTCGGAGAAGCTCAAGGATGGTACTGATCGATGCGCGCTACCCCATTTAGTGGGGGTAGAGCCTACTTGCAAGTCTCTCGGACCTTCACAAAAAAAGTTATTCAAGAATATCTCTTTCTCCTATGTGCTTTCATCCCTAACCCTAACCCTAACCCTTCCGAAAGTCGGAGAAGCTCAAGGATGGTACTGATCGATGCGCGCTACCCCATTTAGTGGGGGTAGAGCCTACTTGCAAGTCTCTCCGACCTTCACAAAAAAAGTTATTCAAGAATATCTCCTCAGATTTGGGGGAATTTCGTCGGTCGACCTCTTCCGAAGGTCGTACAAGCTCGGGGATGGTACCAATCGATCCGCAGGACCCAAATTAGTCCAGATGCAACCACTTTCCAAGTCTCTCCGACCTTCACAAAAAAAGTTATTCAAGAATATCTCTTTCTCCTATGTGCTTTCATCCCTAACCCTAACCCTAACCCTTCCGAAAGTCGGAGAAGCTCAAGGATGGTACCGATCGATGCGCGCTACCCCATTTAGTGGGGGTAGAGCCTACTTGCAAGTCTCTCCGACCTTCACAAAAAAAGTTATTCAAGAATATCTCTTTCTCCTATGTGCTTTCATCCCTAACCCTAACCCTAACCCTTCCGAAAGTCGGAGAAGCTCAAGGATGGTACCGATCGATGCGCGCTACCCCATTTAGTGGGGGTAGAGCCTACTTGCAAGTCTCTCCGACCTCTACAAAAAAAGTTATTCAAGAATATCTCTTTCTCCTATGTGCTTTCATCCCTAACCCTAACCCTAACCCTTCCGAAAGTCGGAGAAGCTCAAGGATGGTAACGATCGATGCGCGCTACCCCATTTAGTGGGGGTAGAGCCTACTTGCAAGTCTCTCCGACCTTCACAAAAAAAGTTATTCAAGAATATCTCTTTCTCCTATGTGCTTTCATCCCTAACCCTAACCCTAACCCTTCCGAAAGTCGGAGAAGCTCAAGGATGGTACCGATCGATGCGCGCTACCCCATTTAGTGGGGGTAGAGCCTACTTGCAAGTCTCTCCGACCTTCACAAAAAAAGTTATTCAAGAATATCTCCTCAGATTTGGGGGAATTTCGTCGGTCGACCTCTTCCGAAGGTCGTACAAGCTCGGGGATGGTACCAATCGATCCGCAGGACCCAAATTAGTCCAGATGCAACCACTTTCCAAGTCTCTCCGACCTTCACAAAAAAAGTTATTCAAGAATATCTCTTTCTCCTATGTGCTTTCATCCCTAACCCTAACCCTAACCCTTCCGAAAGTCGGAGAAGCTCAAGGATGGTACCGATCGATGCGCGCTACCCCATTTAGTGGGGGTAGAGCCTACTTGCAAGTCTCTCCGACCTTCACAAAAAACGTTATTCAAGAATATCTCTTTCTCCTATGTGCTTTCATCCCTAACCCTAACCCTAACCCTTCCGAAAGTCGGAGAAGCTCAAGGATGGTACCGATCGATGCGCGCTACCCCATTTAGTGGGGGTAGAGCCTACTTGCAAGTCTCTCCGACCTTCACAAAAAAAGTTATTCAAGAATATCTCCTCAGATTTGGGGGAATTTCGTCGGTCGACCTCTTCCGAAGGTCGTACAAGCTCGGGGATGGTACCAATCGATCCGCAGGACCCAAATTAGTCCAGATGCAACCACTTTCCAAGTCTCTCCGACCTTCACAAAAAAAGTTATTCAAGAATATCTCTTTCTCCTATGTGCTTTCATCCCTAACCCTAACCCTTCCGAAAGTCGGAGAAGCTCAAAGATGGTACCGATCGATGCGCGCAACCCCATTTAGTGGGGGTAGAGCCTACTTGCAAGTCTCTCCGACCTTCACAAAAAAAGTTATTCAAGAATATCTCTTTCTCCTATGTGCTTTCATCCCTAACCCTAACCCTAACCCTTCCGAAAGTCGGAGAAGCTCAAGGATGGTACCGATCGATGCGCGCTACCCCATTTAGTGGGGGTAGAGCCTACTTGCAAGTCTCTCCGACCTTCACAAAAAAAGTTATTCAAGAATATCTCTTTCTCCTATGTGCTTTCATCCCTAACCCTAACCCTTCCGAAAGTCGGAGAAGCTCAAGGATGGTACCGATCGATGCGCGCTACCCCATTTAGTGGGGGTAGAGCCTACTTGCAAGTCTCTCCGACCTTTACAAAAAAAGTTATTCAAGAATATCTCTTTCTCCTATGTGCTTTCATCCCTAACCCTAACCCTAACCCTTCCGAAAGTCGGAGAAGCTCAATGATGGTACCGATCGATGCGCGCAACCCCATTTAGTGGGGGTAGAGCCTACTTGCAAGTCTCTCCGACCTTCACAAAAAAAGTTATTCAAGAATATCTCTTTCTCCTATGTGCTTTCATCCCTAACCCTAACCCTAACCCTTCCGAAAGTCGGAGAAGCTCAAGGATGGTACCGATCGATGCGCGCTACCCCATTTAGTGGGGGTAGAGCCTACTTGCAAGTCTCTCCGACCTTCACAAAAAAAGTTATTCAAGAATATCTCTTTCTCCTATGTGCTTTCATCCCTAACCCTAACCCTAACCCTTCCGAAAGTCGGAGAAGCTCAAGGATGGTACCGATCGATGCGCGCTACCCCATTTAGTGGGGGTAGAGCCTACTTGCAAGTCTCTCCGACCTTCAAAAAAAAAGTTATTCAAGAATATCTCCTCAGATTTGGGGGAATTTCGTCGGTCGACCTCTTCCGAAGGTCGTACAAGCTCGGGGATGGTACCAATCGATCCGCAGGACCCAAATTAGTCCAGATG
The DNA here is from genome assembly GCF_963576545.1 of Limanda limanda. Taxonomy (NCBI): domain Eukaryota; kingdom Metazoa; phylum Chordata; class Actinopteri; order Pleuronectiformes; family Pleuronectidae; genus Limanda; species Limanda limanda. The sequence goes on from NW_026870469.1 coordinate 45,729, forward strand.
CAACCACTTTCCAAGTCTCTCCGACCTTCACAAAAAAAGTTATTCAAGAATATCTCTTTCTCCTATGTGCTTTCATCCCTAACCCTAACCCTAACCCTTCCGAAAGTCGGAGAAGCTCAAAGATGGTACCGATCGATGCGCGCTACCCCATTTAGTGGGGGTAGAGCCTACTTGCAAGTCTCTCCGACCTTCACAAAAAAAGTTATTCAAGAATATCTCCTCAGATTTGGGGGAATTTCGTCGGTCGACCTCTTCCGAAGGTCGTACAAGCTCGGGGATGGTACCAATCGATCCGCAGGACCCAAATTAGTCCAGATGCAACCACTTTCCAAGTCTCTCCGACCTTCACAAAAAAAGTTATTCAAGAATATCTCTTTCTCCTATGTGCTTTCATCCCTAACCCTAACCCTAACCCTTCCGAAAGTCGGAGAAGCTCAAGGATGGTACCGATCGATGCGCGCAACCCCATTTAGTGGGGGTAGAGCCTACTTGCAAGTCTCTCCGACCTTCACAAAAAAAGTTATTCAAGAATATCTCTTTCTCCTATGTGCTTTCATCCCTAACCCTAACCCTAACCCTTCCGAAAGTCGGAGAAGCTCAAGGATGGTACCGATCGATGCGCGCTACCCCATTTAGTGGGGGTAGAGCCTACTTGCAAGTCTCTCCGACCTTCACAAAAAAAGTTATTCAAGAATATCTCCTCAGATTTGGGGGAATTTCGTCGGTCGACCTCTTCCGAAGGTCGTACAAGCTCGGGGATGGTACCAATCGATCCGCAGGACCCAAATTAGTCCAGATGCAACCACTTTCCAAGTCTCTCCGACCTTCACAAAAAAAGTTATTCAAGAATATCTCTTTCTCCTATGTGCTTTCATCCCTAACCCTAACCCTAACCCTTCCGAAAGTCGGAGAAGCTCAAGGATGGTACCGATCGATGCGCGCTACCCCATTTAGTGGGGGTAGAGCCTACTTGCAAGTCTCTCCGACCTTCACAAAAAACGTTATTCAAGAATATCTCTTTCTCCTATGTGCTTTCATCCCTAACCCTAACCCTAACCCTTCCGAAAGTCGGAGAAGCTCAAGGATGGTACCGATCGATGCGCGCTACCCCATTTAGTGGGGGTAGAGCCTACTTGCAAGTCTCTCCGACCTTCACAAAAAAAGTTATTCAAGAATATCTCCTCAGATTTGGGGGAATTTCGTCGGTCGACCTCTTCCGAAGGTCGTACAAGCTCGGGGATGGTACCAATCGATCCGCAGGACCCAAATTAGTCCAGATGCAACCACTTTCCAAGTCTCTCCGACCTTCACAAAAAAAGTTATTCAAGAATATCTCTTTCTCCTATGTGCTTTCATCCCTAACCCTAACCCTAACCCTTCCGAAAGTCGGAGAAGCTCAAGGATGGTACCGATCGATGCGCGCTACCCCATTTAGTGGGGGTAGAGCCTACTTGCAAGTCTCTCCGACCTTCACAAAAAAAGTTATTCAAGAATATCTCTTTCTCCTATGTGCTTTCATCCCTAACCCTAACCCTAACCCTTCCGAAAGTCGGAGAAGCTCAAGGATGGTACCGATCGATGCGCGCTACCCCATTTAGTGGGGGTAGAGCCTACTTGCAAGTCTCTCCGACCTTCACAAAAAAAGTTATTCAAGAATATCTCTTTCTCCTATGTGCTTTCATCCCTAACCCTACCCCTAACCCTTCCGAAAGTCGGAGAAGCTCAAGGATGGTACTGATCGATGCGCGCTACCCCATTTAGTGGGGGTAGAGCCTACTTGCAAGTCTCTCGGACCTTCACAAAAAAAGTTATTCAAGAATATCTCTTTCTCCTATGTGCTTTCATCCCTAACCCTAACCCTAACCCTTCCGAAAGTCGGAGAAGCTCAAGGATGGTACTGATCGATGCGCGCTACCCCATTTAGTGGGGGTAGAGCCTACTTGCAAGTCTCTCCGACCTTCACAAAAAAAGTTATTCAAGAATATCTCCTCAGATTTGGGGGAATTTCGTCGGTCGACCTCTTCCGAAGGTCGTACAAGCTCGGGGATGGTACCAATCGATCCGCAGGACCCAAATTAGTCCAGATGCAACCACTTTCCAAGTCTCTCCGACCTTCACAAAAAAAGTTATTCAAGAATATCTCTTTCTCCTATGTGCTTTCATCCCTAACCCTAACCCTAACCCTTCCGAAAGTCGGAGAAGCTCAAGGATGGTACCGATCGATGCGCGCTACCCCATTTAGTGGGGGTAGAGCCTACTTGCAAGTCTCTCCGACCTTCACAAAAAAAGTTATTCAAGAATATCTCTTTCTCCTATGTGCTTTCATCCCTAACCCTAACCCTAACCCTTCCGAAAGTCGGAGAAGCTCAAGGATGGTACCGATCGATGCGCGCTACCCCATTTAGTGGGGGTAGAGCCTACTTGCAAGTCTCTCCGACCTCTACAAAAAAAGTTATTCAAGAATATCTCTTTCTCCTATGTGCTTTCATCCCTAACCCTAACCCTAACCCTTCCGAAAGTCGGAGAAGCTCAAGGATGGTAACGATCGATGCGCGCTACCCCATTTAGTGGGGGTAGAGCCTACTTGCAAGTCTCTCCGACCTTCACAAAAAAAGTTATTCAAGAATATCTCTTTCTCCTATGTGCTTTCATCCCTAACCCTAACCCTAACCCTTCCGAAAGTCGGAGAAGCTCAAGGATGGTACCGATCGATGCGCGCTACCCCATTTAGTGGGGGTAGAGCCTACTTGCAAGTCTCTCCGACCTTCACAAAAAAAGTTATTCAAGAATATCTCCTCAGATTTGGGGGAATTTCGTCGGTCGACCTCTTCCGAAGGTCGTACAAGCTCGGGGATGGTACCAATCGATCCGCAGGACCCAAATTAGTCCAGATGCAACCACTTTCCAAGTCTCTCCGACCTTCACAAAAAAAGTTATTCAAGAATATCTCTTTCTCCTATGTGCTTTCATCCCTAACCCTAACCCTAACCCTTCCGAAAGTCGGAGAAGCTCAAGGATGGTACCGATCGATGCGCGCTACCCCATTTAGTGGGGGTAGAGCCTACTTGCAAGTCTCTCCGACCTTCACAAAAAACGTTATTCAAGAATATCTCTTTCTCCTATGTGCTTTCATCCCTAACCCTAACCCTAACCCTTCCGAAAGTCGGAGAAGCTCAAGGATGGTACCGATCGATGCGCGCTACCCCATTTAGTGGGGGTAGAGCCTACTTGCAAGTCTCTCCGACCTTCACAAAAAAAGTTATTCAAGAATATCTCCTCAGATTTGGGGGAATTTCGTCGGTCGACCTCTTCCGAAGGTCGTACAAGCTCGGGGATGGTACCAATCGATCCGCAGGACCCAAATTAGTCCAGATGCAACCACTTTCCAAGTCTCTCCGACCTTCACAAAAAAAGTTATTCAAGAATATCTCTTTCTCCTATGTGCTTTCATCCCTAACCCTAACCCTAACCCTTCCGAAAGTCGGAGAAGCTCAAAGATGGTACCGATCGATGCGCGCAACCCCATTTAGTGGGGGTAGAGCCTACTTGCAAGTCTCTCCGACCTTCACAAAAAAAGTTATTCAAGAATATCTCTTTCTCCTATGTGCTTTCATCCCTAACCCTAACCCTAACCCTTCCGAAAGTCGGAGAAGCTCAAGGATGGTACCGATCGATGCGCGCTACCCCATTTAGTGGGGGTAGAGCCTACTTGCAAGTCTCTCCGACCTTCACAAAAAAAGTTATTCAAGAATATCTCTTTCTCCTATGTGCTTTCATCCCTAACCCTAACCCTTCCGAAAGTCGGAGAAGCTCAAGGATGGTACCGATCGATGCGCGCTACCCCATTTAGTGGGGGTAGAGCCTACTTGCAAGTCTCTCCGACCTTTACAAAAAAAGTTATTCAAGAATATCTCTTTCTCCTATGTGCTTTCATCCCTAACCCTAACCCTAACCCTTCCGAAAGTCGGAGAAGCTCAAGGATGGTACCGATCGATGCGTGCTACCCCATTTAGTGGGGGTAGAGCCTACTTGCAAGTCTCTCCGACCTTCACAAAAAAAGTTATTCAAGAATATCTCCTCAGATTTGGGGGAATTTCGTCGGTCGACCTCTTCCGAAGGTCGTACAAGCTCGGGGATGGTACCAATCGATCCGCAGGACCCAAATTAGTCCAGATGCAACCACTTTCCAAGTCTCTCCGACCTTCACAAAAAAAGTTATTCAAGAATATCTCTTTCTCCTATGTGCTTTCATCCCTAACCCTAACCCTAACCCTTCCGAAAGTCGGAGAAGCTCAAAGATGGTACCGATCGATGCGCGCTACCCCATTTAGTGGGGGTAGAGCCTACTTGCAAGTCTCTCCGACCTTCACAAAAAAAGTTATTCAAGAATATCTCTTTCTCCTATGTGCTTTCATCCCTAACCCTAACCCTAACCCTTCCGAAAGTCGGAGAAGCTCAAGGATGGTACCGATCGATGCGCGCTACCCCATTTAGTGGGGGTAGAGCCTACTTGCAAGTCTCTCCGACCTTCACAAAAAAAGTTATTCAAGAATATCTCTTTCTCCTATGTGCTTTCATCCCTAACCCTAACCCTAACCCTTCCGAAAGTCGGAGAAGCTCAAGGATGGTACCGATCGATGCGCGCTACCCCATTTAGTGGGGGTAGAGCCTACTTGCAAGTCTCTCCGACCTTCACAAAAAAAGTTATTCAAGAATATCTCCTCAGATTTGGGGGAATTTCGTCGGTCGACCTCTTCCGAAGGTCGTACAAGCTCGGGGATGGTACCAATCGATCCGCAGGACCCAAATTAGTCCAGATGCAACCAATTTCCAAGTCTCTCCGACCTTCACAAAAAAAATTATTCAAGAATATCTCTTTCTCCTATGTGCTTTCATCCCTAACCCTAACCCTAACCCTTCCGAAAGTCGGAGAAGCTCAATGATGGTACCGATCGATGCGCGCAACCCCATTTAGTGGGGGTAGAGCCTACTTGCAAGTCTCTCCGACCTTCACAAAAAAAGTTATTCAAGAATATCTCTTTCTCCTATGTGCTTTCATCCCTAACCCTAACCCTAACCCTTCCGAAAGTCGGAGAAGCTCAAGGATGGTACCGATCGATGCGCGCTACCCCATTTAGTGGGGGTAGAGCCTACTTGCAAGTCTCTCCGACCTTCACAAAAAAAGTTATTCAAGAATATCTCTTTCTCCTATGTGCTTTCATCCCTAACCCTAACCCTAACCCTTCCGAAAGTCGGAGAAGCTCAAGGATGGTACCGATCGATGCGCGCTACCCCATTTAGTGGGGGTAGAGCCTACTTGCAAGTCTCTCCGACCTTCAAAAAAAAAGTTATTCAAGAATATCTCCTCAGATTTGGGGGAATTTCGTCGGTCGACCTCTTCCGAAGGTCGTACAAGCTCGGGGATGGTACCAATCGATCCGCAGGACCCAAATTAGTCCAGATGCAACCACTTTCCAAGTCTCTCCGACCTTCACAAAAAAAGTTATTCAAGAATATCTCTTTCTCCTATGTGCTTTCATCCCTAACCCTAACCCTAACCCTTCCGAAAGTCGGAGAAGCTCAAGGATGGTACCGATCGATGCGCGCTACCCCATTTAGTGGGGGTAGAGCCTACTTGCAAGTCTCTCCGACCTTCACAAAAAAAGTTATTCAAGAATATCTCCTCAGATTTGGGGGAATTTCGTCGGTCGACCTCTTCCGAAGGTCGTACAAGCTCGGGGATGGTACCAATCGATCCGCAGGACCCAAATTAGTCCAGATGCAACCACTTTCCAAGTCTCTCCGACCTTCACAAAAAAAGTTATTCAAGAATATCTCTTTCTCCTATGTGCTTTCATCCCTAACCCTAACCCTAACCCTTCCGAAAGTCGGAGAAGCTCAAGGATGGTACCGATCGATGCGCGCAACCCCATTTAGTGGGGGTAGAGCCTACTTGCAAGTCTCTCCGACCTTCACAAAAAAAGTTATTCAAGAATATCTCTTTCTCCTATGTGCTTTCATCCCTAACCCTAACCCTAACCCTTCCGAAAGTCGGAGAAGCTCAAGGATGGTAACGATCGATGCGCGCTACCCCATTTAGTGGGGGTAGAGCCTACTTGCAAGTCTCTCCGACCTTCACAAAAAAAGTTATTCAAGAATATCTCTTTCTCCTATGTGCTTTCATCCCTAACCCTAACCCTAACCCTTCCGAAAGTCGGAGAAGCTCAAGGATGGTACTGATCGATGCGCGCTACCCCATTTAGTGGGGGTAGAGCCTACTTGCAAGTCTCTCCGACCTTCACAAAAAAAGTTATTCAAGAATATCTCCTCAGATTTGGGGGAATTTCGTCGGTCGACCTCTTCCGAAGGTCGTACAAGCTCGGGGATGGTACCAATCGATCCGCAGGACCCAAATTAGTCCAGATGCAACCACTTTCCAAGTCTCTCCGACCTTCACAAAAAAAGTTATTCAAGAATATCTCTTTCTCCTATGTGCTTTCATCCCTAACCCTAACCCTAACCCTTCCGAAAGTCGGAGAAGCTCAAGGATGGTACCGATCGATGCGCGCTACCCCATTTAGTGGGGGTAGAGCCTACTTGCAAGTCTCTCCGACCTTCACAAAAAACGTTATTCAAGAATATCTCTTTCTCCTATGTGCTTTCATCCCTAACCCTAACCCTAACCCTTCCGAAAGTCGGAGAAGCTCAAGGATGGTACCGATCGATGCGCGCTACCCCATTTAGTGGGGGTAGAGCCTACTTGCAAGTCTCTCCGACCTTCACAAAAAAAGTTATTCAAGAATATCTCCTCAGATTTGGGGGAATTTCGTCGGTCGACCTCTTCCGAAGGTCGTACAAGCTCAAGGATGGTACCAATCGATCCGCAGGACCCAAATTAGTCCAGATGCAACCACTTTCCAAGTCTCTCCGACCTTCACAAAAAAAGTTATTCAAGAATATCTCTTTCTCCTATGTGCTTTCATCCCTAACCCTAACCCTAACCCTTCCGAAAGTCGGAGAAGCTCAAGGATGGTACCGATCGATGCGCGCTACCCCATTTAGTGGGGGTAGAGCCTACTTGCAAGTCTCTCCGACCTTCACAAAAAAAGTTATTCAAGAATATCTCTTTCTCCTATGTGCTTTCATCCCTAACCCTAACCCTAACCCTTCCGAAAGTCGGAGAAGCTCAAAGATGGTACCGATCGATGCGCGCTACCCCATTTAGTGGGGGTAGAGCCTACTTGCAAGTCTCTCCGACCTTCACAAAAAAAGTTATTCAAGAATATCTCTTTCTCCTATGTGCTTTCATCCCTAACCCTAACCCTTCCGAAAGTCGGAGAAGCTCAAGGATGGTACCGATCGATGCGCGCTACCCCATTTAGTGGGGGTAGAGCCTACTTGCAAGTCTCTCCGACCTTCACAAAAAAAGTTATTCAAGAATATCTCTTTCTCCTATGTGCTTTCATCCCTAACCCTAACCCTAACCCTTCCGAAAGTCGGAGAAGCTCAAGGATGGTACCGATCGATGCGCGCAACCCCATTTAGTGGGGGTAGAGCCTACTTGCAAGTCTCTCCGACCTTCACAAAAAAAGTTATTCAAGAATATCTCCTCAGATTTGGGGGAATTTCGTCGGTCGACCTCTTCCGAAGGTCGTACAAGCTCGGGGATGGTACCAATCGATCTGCAGGACCCAAATTAGTCCAGATGCAACCACTTTCCAAGTCTCTCCGACCTTCACAAAAAAAGTTATTCAAGAATATCTCTTTCTCCTATGTGCTTTCATCCCTAACCCTAACCCTAACCCTTCCGAAAGTCGGAGAAGCTCAAGGATGGTACCGATCGATGCGCGCTACCCCATTTAGTGGGGGTAGAGCCTACTTGCAAGTCTCTCCGACCTTCACAAAAAAAGTTATTCAAGAATATCTCTTTCTCCTATGTGCTTTCATCCCTAACCCTAACCCTAACCCTTCCGAAAGTCGGAGAAGCTCAAGGATGGTACCGATCGATGCGCGCTACCCCATTTAGTGGGGGTAGAGCCTACTTGCAAGTCTCTCCGACCTTCACAAAAAAAGTTATTCAAGAATATCTCTTTCTCCTATGTGCTTTCATCCCTAACCCTAACCCTAACCCTTCCGAAAGTCGGAGAAGCTCAAGGATGGTACCGATCGATGCGCGCTACCCCATTTAGTGGGGGTAGAGCCTACTTGCAAGTCTCTCGGACCTTCACAAAAAAAGTTATTCAAGAATATCTCTTTCTCCTATGTGCTTTCATCCCTAACCCTAACCCTAACCCTTCCGAAAGTCGGAGAAGCTCAAGGATGGTACTGATCGATGCGCGCTACCCCATTTAGTGGGGGTAGAGCCTACTTGCAAGTCTCTCCGACCTTCACAAAAAAAGTTATTCAAGAATATCTCCTCAGATTTGGGGGAATTTCGTCGGTCGACCTCTTCCGAAGGTCGTGCAAGCTCGAGGATGGTACCAATCGATCCGCAGGACCCAAATTAGTCGAGATGCAACCACTTTCCAAGTCTCTCCGACCTTCACAAAAAACGTTATTCAAGAATATCTCTTTCTCCTATGTGCTTTCATCCCTAACCCTAACCCTAACCCTTCCGAAAGTCGGAGAAGCTCAAGGATGGTACCGATCGATGCGCGCTACCCCATTTAGTGGGGGTAGAGCCTACTTGCAAGTCTCTCCGACCTTCACAAAAAAAGTTATTCAAGAATATCTCCTCAGATTTGGGGGAATTTCGTCGGTCGACCTCTTCCGAAGGTCGTACAAGCTCGGGGATGGTACCAATCGATCCGCAGGACCCAAATTAGTCCAGATGCAACCACTTTCCAAGTCTCTCCGACCTTCACAAAAAAAGTTATTCAAGAATATCTCTTTCTCCTATGTGCTTTCATCCCTAACCCTAACCCTAACCCTTCCGAAAGTCGGAGAAGCTCAAGGATGGTACCGATCGATGTGCGCTACCCCATTTAGTGGGGGTAGAGCCTACTTGCAAGTCTCTCCGACCTTCACAAAAAACGTTATTCAAGAATATCTCTTTCTCCTATGTGCTTTCATCCCTAACCCTAACCCTAACCCTTCCGAAAGTCGGAGAAGCTCAAAGATGGTACCGATCGATGCGCGCTACCCCATTTAGTGGGGGTAGAGCCTACTTGCAAGTCTCTCCGACCTTCACAAAAAAAGTTATTCAAGAATATCTCCTCAGATTTGGGGGAATTTCGTCGGTCGACCTCTTCCGAAGGTCGTACAAGCTCGGGGATGGTACCAATCGATCCGCAGGACCCAAATTAGTCCAGATGCAACCACTTTCCAAGTCTCTCCGACCTTCACAAAAAAAGTTATTCAAGAATATCTCTTTCTCCTATGTGCTTTCATCCCTAACCCTAACCCTAACCCTTCCGAAAGTCGGAGAAGCTCAAGGATGGTACCGATCGATGCGCGCAACCCCATTTAGTGGGGGTAGAGCCTACTTGCAAGTCTCTCCGACCTTCACAAAAAAAGTTATTCAAGAATATCTCTTTCTCCTATGTGCTTTCATCCCTAACCCTAACCCTTCCGAAAGTCGGAGAAGCTCAAGGATGGTACCGATCGATGCGCGCTACCCCATTTAGTGGGGGTAGAGCCTACTTGCAAGTCTCTCCGACCTTCACAAAAAAAGTTATTCAAGAATATCTCTTTCTCCTATGTGCTTTCATCCCTAACCCTAACCCTTCCGAAAGTCGGAGAAGCTCAAGGATGGTACCGATCGATGCGCGCTACCCCATTTAGTGGGGGTAGAGCCTACTTGCAAGTCTCTCGGACCTTCACAAAAAAAGTTATTCAAGAATATCTCTTTCTCCTATGTGCTTTCATCCCTAACCCTAACCCTAACCCTTCCGAAAGTCGGAGAAGCTCAAGGATGGTACTGATCGATGCGCGCTACCCCATTTAGTGGGGGTAGAGCCTACTTGCAAGTCTCTCCGACCTTCACAAAAAAAGTTATTCAAGAATATCTCCTCAGATTTGGGGGAATTTCGTCGGTCGACCTCTTCCGAAGGTCGTACAAGCTCGGGGATGGTACCAATCGATCCGCAGGACCCAAATTAGTCGAGATGCAACCACTTTCCAAGTCTCTCCGACCTTCACAAAAAACGTTATTCAAGAATATCTCTTTCTCCTATGTGCTTTCATCCCTAACCCTAACCCTAACCCTTCCGAAAGTCGGAGAAGCTCAAGGATGGTACCGATCGATGCGCGCTACCCCATGTAGTGGGGGTAGAGCCTACTTGCAAGTCTCTCCGACCTTCACAAAAAAAGTTATTCAAGAATATCTCCTCAGATTTGGGGGAATTTCGTCGGTCGACCTCTTCCGAAGGTCGTACAAGCTCGGGGATGGTACCAATCGATCCGCAGGACCCAAATTAGTCCAGATGCAACCACTTTCCAAGTCTCTCCGACCTTCACAAAAAAAGTTATTCAAGAATATCTCTTTCTCCTATGTGCTTTCATCCCTAACCCTAACCCTAACCCTTCCGAAAGTCGGAGAAGCTCAAGGATGGTACCGATCGATGCGCGCAACCCCATTTAGTGGGGGTAGAGCCTACTTGCAAGTCTCTCCGACCTTCACAAAAAAAGTTATTCAAGAATATCTCTTTCTCCTATGTGCTTTCATCCCTAACCCTAACCCTTCCGAAAGTCGGAGAAGCTCAAGGATGGTACCGATCGATGCGCGCTACCCCATTTAGTGGGGGTAGAGCCTACTTGCAAGTCTCTCCGACCTTCACAAAAAAAGTTATTCAAGAATATCTCTTTCTCCTATGTGCTTTCATCCCTAACCCTAACCCTTCCGAAAGTCGGAGAAGCTCAAGGATGGTACCGATCGATGCGCGCTACCCCATTTAGTGGGGGTAGAGCCTACTTGCAAGTCTCTCGGACCTTCACAAAAAAAGTTATTCAAGAATATCTCTTTCTCCTATGTGCTTTCATCCCTAACCCTAACCCTAACCCTTCCGAAAGTCGGAGAAGCTCAAGGATGGTACTGATCGATGCGCGCTACCCCATTTAGTGGGGGTAGAGCCTACTTGCAAGTCTCTCCGACCTTCACAAAAAAAGTTATTCAAGAATATCTCCTCAGATTTGGGGGAATTTCGTCGGTCGACCTCTTCCGAAGGTCGTACAAGCTCGGGGATGGTACCAATCGATCCGCAGGACCCAAATTAGTCGAGATGCAACCACTTTCCAAGTCTCTCCGACCTTCACAAAAAACGTTATTCAAGAATATCTCTTTCTCCTATGTGCTTTCATCCCTAACCCTAACCCTAACCCTTCCGAAAGTCGGAGAAGCTCAAGGATGGTACCGATCGATGCGCGCTACCCCATTTAGTGGGGGTAGAGCCTACTTGCAAGTCTCTCCGACCTTCACAAAAAAAGTTATTCAAGAATATCTCCTCAGATTTGGGGGAATTTCGTCGGTCGACCTCTTCCGAAGGTCGTACAAGCTCGGGGATGGTACCAATCGATCCGCAGGACCCAAATTAGTCCAGATGCAACCACTTTCCAAGTCTCTCCGACCTTCACAAAAAAAGTTATTCAAGAATATCTCTTTCTCCTATGTGCTTTCATCCCTAACCCTAACCCTAACCCTTCCGAAAGTCGGAGAAGCTCAAGGATGGTACCAATCGATGCGCGCTACCCCATTTAGTGGGGGTAGAGCCTACTTGCAAGTCTCTCCGACCTTCACAAAAAAAGTTATTCAAGAATATCTCTTTCTCCTATGTGCTTTCATCCCTAACCCTAACCCTAACCCTTCCGAAAGTCGGAGAAGCTCAAGGATGGTACCGATCGATGCGCGCTACCCCATTTAGTGGGGGTAGAGCCTACTTGCAAGTCTCTCCGACCTTCACAAAAAAAGTTATTCAAGAATATCTCCTCAGATTTGGGGGAATTTCGTCGGTCGACCTCTTCCGAAGGTCGTACAAGCTCGGGGATGGTACCAATCGATCCGCAGGACCCAAATTAGTCCAGATGCAACCACTTTCCAAGTCTCTCCGACCTTCACAAAAAAAGTTATTCAAGAATATCTCTTTCTCCTATGTGCTTTCATCCCTAACCCTAACCCTAACCCTTCCGAAAGTCGGAGAAGCTCAAGGATAGTACAGATCGATGCGCGCAACCCCATTTAGTGGGGGTAGAGCCTACTTGCAAGTCTCTCCGACCTTCACAAAAAAAGTTATTCAAGAATATCTCTTTCTCCTATGTGCTTTCATCCCTAACCCTAACCCTAACCCTTCCGAAAGTCGGAGAAGCTCAAGGATGGTACCGATCGATGCGCGCTACCCCATTTAGTGGGGGTAGAGCCTACTTGCAAGTCTCTCCGACCTTCACAAAAAAAGTTATTCAAGAATATCTCCTCAGATTTGGGGGAATTTCGTCGGTCGACCTCTTCCGAAGGTCGTACAAGCTCGGGGATGGTACCAATCGATCCGCAGGACCCAAATTAGTCCAGATGCAACCACTTTCCAAGTCTCTCCGACCTTCACAAAAAAAGTTATTCAAGAATATCTCTTTCTCCTATGTGCTTTCATCCCTAACCCTAACCCTAACCCTTCCGAAAGTCGGAGAAGCTCAAGGATGGTACCAATCGATGCGCGCTACCCCATTTAGTGGGGGTAGAGCCTACTTGCAAGTCTCTCCGACCTTCACAAAAAAAGTTATTCAAGAATATCTCTTTCTCCTATGTGCTTTCATCCCTAACCCTAACCCTAACCCTTCCGAAAGTCGGAGAAGCTCAAGGATGGTACCGATCGATGCGCGCTACCCCATTTAGTGGGGGTAGAGCCTACTTGCAAGTCTCTCCGACCTTCACAAAAAAAGTTATTCAAGAATATCTCCTCAGATTTGGGGGAATTTCGTCGGTCGACCTCTTCCGAAGGTCGTACAAGCTCGGGGATGGTACCAATCGATCCGCAGGACCCAAATTAGTCCAGATGCAACCACTTTCCAAGTCTCTCCGACCTTCACAAAAAAAGTTATTCAAGAATATCTCTTTCTCCTATGTGCTTTCATCCCTAACCCTAACCCTAACCCTTCCGAAAGTCGGAGAAGCTCAAGGATAGTACCGATCGATGCGCGCAACCCCATTTAGTGGGGGTAGAGCCTACTTGCAAGTCTCTCCGACCTTCACAAAAAAAGTTATTCAAGAATATCTCTTTCTCCTATGTGCTTTCATCCCTAACCCTAACCCTAACCCTTCCGAAAGTCGGAGAAGCTCAAGGATGGTACCGATCGATGCGCGCTACCCCATTTAGTGGGGGTAGAGCCTACTTGCAAGTCTCTCCGACCTTCACAAAAAAAGTTATTCAAGAATATCTCTTTCTCCTATGTGCTTTCATCCCTAACCCTAACCCTAACCCTTCCGAAAGTCGGAGAAGCTCAAGGATGGTACCGATCGATGCGCGCTACCCCATTTAGTGGGGGTAGAGCCTACTTGCAAGTCTCTCCGACCTTCACAAAAAAAGTTATTCAAGAATATCTCCTCAGATTTGGGGGAATTTCGTCGGTCGACCTCTTCCGAAGGTCGTACAAGCTCGGGGATGGTACCAATCGATCCGCAGGACCCAAATTAGTCCAGATGCAACCACTTTCCAAGTCTCTCCGACCTTCACAAAAAAAGTTATTCAAGAATATCTCTTTCTCCTATGTGCTTTCATCCCTAACCCTAACCCTAACCCTTCCGAAAGTCGGAGAAGCTCAAGGATGGTACCGATCGATGCGCGCTACCCCATTTAGTGGGGGTAGAGCCTACTTGCAAGTCTCTCCGACCTTCACAAAAAACGTTATTCAAGAATATCTCTTTCTCCTATGTGCTTTCATCCCTAACCCTAACCCTAACCCTTCCGAAAGTCGGAGAAGCTCAAGGATGGTACCGATCGATGCGCGCTACCCCATTTAGTGGGGGTAGAGCCTACTTGCAAGTCTCTCCGACCTTCACAAAAAAAGTTATTCAAGAATATCTCCTCAGATTTGGGGGAATTTCGTCGGTCGACCTCTTCCGAAGGTCGTACAAGCTCGGGGATGGTACCAATCGATCCGCAGGACCCAAATTAGTCCAGATGCAACCACTTTCCAAGTCTCTCCGACCTTCACAAAAAAAGTTATTCAAGAATATCTCTTTCTCCTATGTGCTTTCATCCCTAACCCTAACCCTAACCCTTCCGAAAGTCGGAGAAGCTCAAGGATGGTACCGATCGATGCGCGCTACCCCATTTAGTGGGGGTAGAGCCTACTTGCAAGTCTCTCCGACCTTCACAAAAAAAGTTATTCAAGAATATCTCTTTCTCCTATGTGCTTTCATCCCTAACCCTAACCCTAACCCTTCCGAAAGTCGGAGAAGCTCAAGGATGGTACCGATCGATGCGCGCTACCCCATTTAGTGGGGGTAGAGCCTACTTGCAAGTCTCTCCGACCTTCACAAAAAAAGTTATTCAAGAATATCTCTTTCTCCTATGTGCTTTCATCCCTAACCCTACCCCTAACCCTTCCGAAAGTCGGAGAAGCTCAAGGATGGTACTGATCGATGCGCGCTACCCCATTTAGTGGGGGTAGAGCCTACTTGCAAGTCTCTCGGACCTTCACAAAAAAAGTTATTCAAGAATATCTCTTTCTCCTATGTGCTTTCATCCCTAACCCTAACCCTAACCCTTCCGAAAGTCGGAGAAGCTCAAGGATGGTACCGATCGATGCGCGCTACCCCATTTAGTGGGGGTAGAGCCTACTTGCAAGTCTCTCCGACCTTCACAAAAAAAGTTATTCAAGAATATCTCCTCAGATTTGGGGGAATTTCGTCGGTCGACCTCTTCCGAAGGTCGTACAAGCTCGGGGATGGTACCAATCGATCCGCAGGACCCAAATTAGTCCAGATGCAACCACTTTCCAAGTCTCTCCGACCTTCACAAAAAAAGTTATTCAAGAATATCTCTTTCTCCTATGTGCTTTCATCCCTAACCCTAACCCTAACCCTTCCGAAAGTCGGAGAAGCTCAAGGATGGTACCGATCGATGCGCGCTACCCCATTTAGTGGGGGTAGAGCCTACTTGCAAGTCTCTCCGACCTTCACAAAAAAAGTTATTCAAGAATATCTCTTTCTCCTATGTGCTTTCATCCCTAACCCTAACCCTAACCCTTCCGAAAGTCGGAGAAGCTCAAGGATGGTACCGATCGATGCGCGCTACCCCATTTAGTGGGGGTAGAGCCTACTTGCAAGTCTCTCCGACCTCTACAAAAAAAGTTATTCAAGAATATCTCTTTCTCCTATGTGCTTTCATCCCTAACCCTAACCCTAACCCTTCCGAAAGTCGGAGAAGCTCAAGGATGGTAACGATCGATGCGCGCTACCCCATTTAGTGGGGGTAGAGCCTACTTGCAAGTCTCTCCGACCTTCACAAAAAAAGTTATTCAAGAATATCTCTTTCTCCTATGTGCTTTCATCCCTAACCCTAACCCTAACCCTTCCGAAAGTCGGAGAAGCTCAAGGATGGTACCGATCGATGCGCGCTACCCCATTTAGTGGGGGTAGAGCCTACTTGCAAGTCTCTCCGACCTTCACAAAAAAAGTTATTCAAGAATATCTCCTCAGATTTGGGGGAATTTCGTCGGTCGACCTCTTCCGAAGGTCGTACAAGCTCGGGGATGGTACCAATCGATCCGCAGGACCCAAATTAGTCCAGATGCAACCACTTTCCAAGTCTCTCCGACCTTCACAAAAAAAGTTATTCAAGAATATCTCTTTCTCCTATGTGCTTTCATCCCTAACCCTAACCCTAACCCTTCCGAAAGTCGGAGAAGCTCAAGGATGGTACTGATCGATGCGCGCTACCCCATTTAGTGGGGGTAGAGCCTACTTGCAAGTCTCTCCGACCTTCACAAAAAACGTTATTCAAGAATATCTCTTTCTCCTATGTGCTTTCATCCCTAACCCTAACCCTAACCCTTCCGAAAGTCGGAGAAGCTCAAGGATGGTACCGATCGATGCGCGCTACCCCATTTAGTGGGGGTAGAGCCTACTTGCAAGTCTCTCCGACCTTCACAAAAAAAGTTATTCAAGAATATCTCCTCAGATTTGGGGGAATTTCGTCGGTCGACCTCTTCCGAAGGTCGTACAAGCTCGGGGATGGTACCAATCGATCCGCAGGACCCAAATTAGTCCAGATGCAACCACTTTCCAAGTCTCTCCGACCTTCACAAAAAAAGTTATTCAAGAATATCTCTTTCTCCTATGTGCTTTCATCCCTAACCCTAACCCTAACCCTTCCGAAAGTCGGAGAAGCTCAAGGATGGTACCGATCGATGCGCGCTACCCCATTTAGTGGGGGTAGAGCCTACTTGCAAGTCTCTCCGACCTTCACAAAAAAAGTTATTCAAGAATATCTCTTTCTCCTATGTGCTTTCATCCCTAACCCTAACCCTAACCCTTCCGAAAGTCGGAGAAGCTCAAGGATGGTACCGATCGATGCGCGCTACCCCATTTAGTGGGGGTAGAGCCTACTTGCAAGTCTCTCCGACCTTCACAAAAAAAGTTATTCAAGAATATCTCTTTCTCCTATGTGCTTTCATCCCTAACCCTACCCCTAACCCTTCCGAAAGTCGGAGAAGCTCAAGGATGGTACTGATCGATGCGCGCTACCCCATTTAGTGGGGGTAGAGCCTACTTGCAAGTCTCTCGGACCTTCACAAAAAAAGTTATTCAAGAATATCTCTTTCTCCTATGTGCTTTCATCCCTAACCCTAACCCTAACCCTTCCGAAAGTCGGAGAAGCTCAAGGATGGTACCGATCGATGCGCGCTACCCCATTTAGTGGGGGTAGAGCCTACTTGCAAGTCTCTCCGACCTTCACAAAAAACGTTATTCAAGAATATCTCTTTCTCCTATGTGCTTTCATCCCTAACCCTAACCCTAACCCTTCCGAAAGTCGGAGAAGCTCAAGGATGGTACCGATCGATGCGCGCTACCCCATTTAGTGGGGGTAGAGCCTACTTGCAAGTCTCTCCGACCTTCACAAAAAAAGTTATTCAAGAATATCTCCTCAGATTTGGGGGAATTTCGTCGGTCGACCTCTTCCGAAGGTCGTACAAGCTCGGGGATGGTACCAATCGATCCGCAGGACCCAAATTAGTCCAGATGCAACCACTTTCCAAGTCTCTCCGACCTTCACAAAAAAAGTTATTCAAGAATATCTCTTTCTCCTATGTGCTTTCATCCCTAACCCTAACCCTAACCCTTCCGAAAGTCGGAGAAGCTCAAGGATGGTACCGATCGATGCGCGCTACCCCATTTAGTGGGGGTAGAGCCTACTTGCAAGTCTCTCCGACCTTCACAAAAAAAGTTATTCAAGAATATCTCTTTCTCCTATGTGCTTTCATCCCTAACCCTAACCCTAACCCTTCCGAAAGTCGGAGAAGCTCAAGGATGGTACCGATCGATGCGCGCTACCCCATTTAGTGGGGGTAGAGCCTACTTGCAAGTCTCTCCGACCTTCACAAAAAAAGTTATTCAAGAATATCTCTTTCTCCTATGTGCTTTCATCCCTAACCCTACCCCTAACCCTTCCGAAAGTCGGAGAAGCTCAAGGATGGTACTGATCGATGCGCGCTACCCCATTTAGTGGGGGTAGAGCCTACTTGCAAGTCTCTCGGACCTTCACAAAAAAAGTTATTCAAGAATATCTCTTTCTCCTATGTGCTTTCATCCCTAACCCTAACCCTAACCCTTCCGAAAGTCGGAGAAGCTCAAGGATGGTACTGATCGATGCGCGCTACCCCATTTAGTGGGGGTAGAGCCTACTTGCAAGTCTCTCCGACCTTCACAAAAAAAGTTATTCAAGAATATCTCCTCAGATTTGGGGGAATTTCGTCGGTCGACCTCTTCCGAAGGTCGTACAAGCTCGGGGATGGTACCAATCGATCCGCAGGACCCAAATTAGTCCAGATGCAACCACTTTCCAAGTCTCTCCGACCTTCACAAAAAAAGTTATTCAAGAATATCTCTTTCTCCTATGTGCTTTCATCCCTAACCCTAACCCTAACCCTTCCGAAAGTCGGAGAAGCTCAAGGATGGTACCGATCGATGCGCGCTACCCCATTTAGTGGGGGTAGAGCCTACTTGCAAGTCTCTCCGACCTTCACAAAAAAAGTTATTCAAGAATATCTCTTTCTCCTATGTGCTTTCATCCCTAACCCTAACCCTAACCCTTCCGAAAGTCGGAGAAGCTCAAGGATGGTACCGATCGATGCGCGCTACCCCATTTAGTGGGGGTAGAGCCTACTTGCAAGTCTCTCCGACCTCTACAAAAAAAGTTATTCAAGAATATCTCTTTCTCCTATGTGCTTTCATCCCTAACCCTACCCCTAACCCTTCCGAAAGTCGGAGAAGCTCAAGGATGGTACTGATCGATGCGCGCTACCCCATTTAGTGGGGGTAGAGCCTACTTGCAAGTCTCTCCGACCTTCACAAAAAAAGTTATTCAAGAATATCTCTTTCTCCTATGTGCTTTCATCCCTAACCCTAACCCTAACCCTTCCGAAAGTCGGAGAAGCTCAAGGATGGTACCGATCGATGCGCGCTACCCCATTTAGTGGGGGTAGAGCCTACTTGCAAGTCTCTCCGACCTTCACAAAAAACGTTATTCAAGAATATCTCTTTCTCCTATGTGCTTTCATCCCTAACCCTAACCCTAACCCTTCCGAAAGTCGGAGAAGCTCAAGGATGGTACCGATCGATGCGCGCTACCCCATTTAGTGGGGGTAGAGCCTACTTGCAAGTCTCTCCGACCTTCACAAAAAAAGTTATTCAAGAATATCTCCTCAGATTTGGGGGAATTTCGTCGGTCGACCTCTTCCGAAGGTCGTACAAGCTCGGGGATGGTACCAATCGATCCGCAGGACCCAAATTAGTCCAGATGCAACCACTTTCCAAGTCTCTCCGACCTTCACAAAAAAAGTTATTCAAGAATATCTCTTTCTCCTATGTGCTTTCATCCCTAACCCTAACCCTAACCCTTCCGAAAGTCGGAGAAGCTCAAGGATGGTACCGATCGATGCGCGCTACCCCATTTAGTGGGGGTAGAGCCTACTTGCAAGTCTCTCCGACCTTCACAAAAAAAGTTATTCAAGAATATCTCTTTCTCCTATGTGCTTTCATCCCTAACCCTAACCCTAACCCTTCCGAAAGTCGGAGAAGCTCAAGGATGGTACCGATCGATGCGCGCTACCCCATTTAGTGGGGGTAGAGCCTACTTGCAAGTCTCTCCGACCTTCACAAAAAAAGTTATTCAAGAATATCTCTTTCTCCTATGTGCTTTCATCCCTAACCCTACCCCTAACCCTTCCGAAAGTCGGAGAAGCTCAAGGATGGTACTGATCGATGCGCGCTACCCCATTTAGTGGGGGTAGAGCCTACTTGCAAGTCTCTCGGACCTTCACAAAAAAAGTTATTCAAGAATATCTCTTTCTCCTATGTGCTTTCATCCCTAACCCTAACCCTAACCCTTCCGAAAGTCGGAGAAGCTCAAGGATGGTACTGATCGATGCGCGCTACCCCATTTAGTGGGGGTAGAGCCTACTTGCAAGTCTCTCCGACCTTCACAAAAAAAGTTATTCAAGAATATCTCCTCAGATTTGGGGGAATTTCGTCGGTCGACCTCTTCCGAAGGTCGTACAAGCTCGGGGATGGTACCAATCGATCCGCAGGACCCAAATTAGTCCAGATGCAACCACTTTCCAAGTCTCTCCGACCTTCACAAAAAAAGTTATTCAAGAATATCTCTTTCTCCTATGTGCTTTCATCCCTAACCCTAACCCTAACCCTTCCGAAAGTCGGAGAAGCTCAAGGATGGTACCGATCGATGCGCGCTACCCCATTTAGTGGGGGTAGAGCCTACTTGCAAGTCTCTCCGACCTTCACAAAAAAAGTTATTCAAGAATATCTCTTTCTCCTATGTGCTTTCATCCCTAACCCTAACCCTAACCCTTCCGAAAGTCGGAGAAGCTCAAGGATGGTACCGATCGATGCGCGCTACCCCATTTAGTGGGGGTAGAGCCTACTTGCAAGTCTCTCCGACCTCTACAAAAAAAGTTATTCAAGAATATCTCTTTCTCCTATGTGCTTTCATCCCTAACCCTAACCCTAACCCTTCCGAAAGTCGGAGAAGCTCAAGGATGGTAACGATCGATGCGCGCTACCCCATTTAGTGGGGGTAGAGCCTACTTGCAAGTCTCTCCGACCTTCACAAAAAAAGTTATTCAAGAATATCTCTTTCTCCTATGTGCTTTCATCCCTAACCCTAACCCTAACCCTTCCGAAAGTCGGAGAAGCTCAAGGATGGTACCGATCGATGCGCGCTACCCCATTTAGTGGGGGTATAGCCTACTTGCAAGTCTCTCCGACCTTCACAAAAAAAGTTATTCAAGAATATCTCCTCAGATTTGGGGGAATTTCGTCGGTCGACCTCTTCCGAAGGTCGTACAAGCTCGGGGATGGTACCAATCGATCCGCAGGACCCAAATTAGTCCAGATGCAACCACTTTCCAAGTCTCTCCGACCTTCACAAAAAAAGTTATTCAAGAATATCTCTTTCTCCTATGTGCTTTCATCCCTAACCCTAACCCTAACCCTTCCGAAAGTCGGAGAAGCTCAAGGATGGTACCGATCGATGCGCGCTACCCCATTTAGTGGGGGTAGAGCCTACTTGCAAGTCTCTCCGACCTTCACAAAAAACGTTATTCAAGAATATCTCTTTCTCCTATGTGCTTTCATCCCTAACCCTAACCCTAACCCTTCCGAAAGTCGGAGAAGCTCAAGGATGGTACCGATCGATGCGCGCTACCCCATTTAGTGGGGGTAGAGCCTACTTGCAAGTCTCTCCGACCTTCACAAAAAAAGTTATTCAAGAATATCTCCTCAGATTTGGGGGAATTTCGTCGGTCGACCTCTTCCGAAGGTCGTACAAGCTCGGGGATGGTACCAATCGATCCGCAGGACCCAAATTAGTCCAGATGCAACCACTTTCCAAGTCTCTCCGACCTTCACAAAAAAAGTTATTCAAGAATATCTCTTTCTCCTATGTGCTTTCATCCCTAACCCTAACCCTAACCCTTCCGAAAGTCGGAGAAGCTCAAGGATGGTACCGATCGATGCGCGCAACCCCATTTAGTGGGGGTAGAGCCTACTTGCAAGTCTCTCCGACCTTCACAAAAAAAGTTATTCAAGAATATCTCTTTCTCCTATGTGCTTTCATCCCTAACCCTAACCCTAACCCTTCCGAAAGTCGGAGAAGCTCAAGGATGGTACCGATCGATGCGCGCTACCCCATTTAGTGGGGGTAGAGCCTACTTGCAAGTCTCTCCGACCTTCACAAAAAAAGTTATTCAAGAATATCTCTTTCTCCTATGTGCTTTCATCCCTAACCCTAACCCTTCCGAAAGTCGGAGAAGCTCAAGGATGGTACCGATCGATGCGCGCTACCCCATTTAGTGGGGGTAGAGCCTACTTGCAAGTCTCTCCGACCTTTACAAAAAAAGTTATTCAAGAATATCTCTTTCTCCTATGTGCTTTCATCCCTAACCCTAACCCTAACCCTTCCGAAAGTCGGAGAAGCTCAAGGATGGTACCGATCGATGCGCGCTACCCCATTTAGTGGGGGTAGAGCCTACTTGCAAGTCTCTCCGACCTTCACAAAAAAAGTTATTCAAGAATATCTCCTCAGATTTGGGGGAATTTCGTCGGTCGACCTCTTCCGAAGGTCGTACAAGCTCGGGGATGGTACCAATCGATCCGCAGGACCCAAATTAGTCCAGATGCAACCACTTTCCAAGTCTCTCCGACCTTCACAAAAAAAGTTATTCAAGAATATCTCTTTCTCCTATGTGCTTTCATCCCTAACCCTAACCCTAACCCTTCCGAAAGTCGGAGAAGCTCAAAGATGGTACCGATCGATGCGCGCTACCCCATTTAGTGGGGGTAGAGCCTACTTGCAAGTCTCTCCGACCTTCACAAAAAAAGTTATTCAAGAATATCTCTTTCTCCTATGTGCTTTCATCCCTAACCCTAACCCTAACCCTTCCGAAAGTCGGAGAAGCTCAAGGATGGTACCGATCGATGCGCGCTACCCCATTTAGTGGGGGTAGAGCCTACTTGCAAGTCTCTCCGACCTTCACAAAAAAAGTTATTCAAGAATATCTCTTTCTCCTATGTGCTTTCATCCCTAACCCTAACCCTAACCCTTCCGAAAGTCGGAGAAGCTCAAGGATGGTACCGATCGATGCGCGCTACCCCATTTAGTGGGGGTAGAGCCTACTTGCAAGTCTCTCCGACCTTCACAAAAAAAGTTATTCAAGAATATCTCCTCAGATTTGGGGGAATTTCGTCGGTCGACCTCTTCCGAAGGTCGTACAAGCTCGGGGATGGTACCAATCGATCCGCAGGACCCAAATTAGTCCAGATGCAACCAATTTCCAAGTCTCTCCGACCTTCACAAAAAAAATTATTCAAGAATATCTCTTTCTCCTATGTGCTTTCATCCCTAACCCTAACCCTAACCCTTCCGAAAGTCGGAGAAGCTCAATGATGGTACCGATCGATGCGCGCAACCCCATTTAGTGGGGGTAGAGCCTACTTGCAAGTCTCTCCGACCTTCACAAAAAAAGTTATTCAAGAATATCTCTTTCTCCTATGTGCTTTCATCCCTAACCCTAACCCTAACCCTTCCGAAAGTCGGAGAAGCTCAAGGATGGTACCGATCGATGCGCGCTACCCCATTTAGTGGGGGTAGAGCCTACTTGCAAGTCTCTCCGACCTTCACAAAAAAAGTTATTCAAGAATATCTCTTTCTCCTATGTGCTTTCATCCCTAACCCTAACCCTAACCCTTCCGAAAGTCGGAGAAGCTCAAGGATGGTACCGATCGATGCGCGCTACCCCATTTAGTGGGGGTAGAGCCTACTTGCAAGTCTCTCCGACCTTCACAAAAAAAGTTATTCAAGAATATCTCCTCAGATTTGGGGGAATTTCGTCGGTCGACCTCTTCCGAAGGTCGTACAAGCTCGGGGATGGTACCAATCGATCCGCAGGACCCAAATTAGTCCAGATGCAACCACTTTCCAAGTCTCTCCGACCTTCACAAAAAAAGTTATTCAAGAATATCTCTTTCTCCTATGTGCTTTCATCCCTAACCCTAACCCTAACCCTTCCGAAAGTCGGAGAAGCTCAAGGATGGTACCGATCGATGCGCGCTACCCCATTTAGTGGGGGTAGAGCCTACTTGCAAGTCTCTCCGACCTTCACAAAAAACGTTATTCAAGAATATCTCTTTCTCCTATGTGCTTTCATCCCTAACCCTAACCCTAACCCTTCCGAAAGTCGGAGAAGCTCAAGGATGGTACCGATCGATGCGCGCTACCCCATTTAGTGGGGGTAGAGCCTACTTGCAAGTCTCTCCGACCTTCACAAAAAAAGTTATTCAAGAATATCTCCTCAGATTTGGGGGAATTTCGTCGGTCGACCTCTTCCGAAGGTCGTACAAGCTCGGGGATGGTACCAATCGATCCGCAGGACCCAAATTAGTCCAGATGCAACCACTTTCCAAGTCTCTCCGACCTTCACAAAAAAAGTTATTCAAGAATATCTCTTTCTCCTATGTGCTTTCATCCCTAACCCTAACCCTAACCCTTCCGAAAGTCGGAGAAGCTCAAGGATGGTACCGATCGATGCGCGCAACCCCATTTAGTGGGGGTAGAGCCTACTTGCAAGTCTCTCCGACCTTCACAAAAAAAGTTATTCAAGAATATCTCTTTCTCCTATGTGCTTTCATCCCTAACCCTAACCCTAACCCTTCCGAAAGTCGGAGAAGCTCAAGGATGGTACCGATCGATGCGCGCTACCCCATTTAGTGGGGGTAGAGCCTACTTGCAAGTCTCTCCGACCTTCACAAAAAAAGTTATTCAAGAATATCTCTTTCTCCTATGTGCTTTCATCCCTAACCCTAACCCTTCCGAAAGTCGGAGAAGCTCAAGGATGGTACCGATCGATGCGCGCTACCCCATTTAGTGGGGGTAGAGCCTACTTGCAAGTCTCTCCGACCTTTACAAAAAAAGTTATTCAAGAATATCTCTTTCTCCTATGTGCTTTCATCCCTAACCCTAACCCTAACCCTTCCGAAAGTCGGAGAAGCTCAAGGATGGTACCGATCGATGCGCGCTACCCCATTTAGTGGGGGTAGAGCCTACTTGCAAGTCTCTCCGACCTTCACAAAAAAAGTTATTCAAGAATATCTCCTCAGATTTGGGGGAATTTCGTCGGTCGACCTCTTCCGAAGGTCGTACAAGCTCGGGGATGGTACCAATCGATCCGCAGGACCCAAATTAGTCCAGATGCAACCACTTTCCAAGTCTCTCCGACCTTCACAAAAAAAGTTATTCAAGAATATCTCTTTCTCCTATGTGCTTTCATCCCTAACCCTAACCCTAACCCTTCCGAAAGTCGGAGAAGCTCAAAGATGGTACCGATCGATGCGCGCTACCCCATTTAGTGGGGGTAGAGCCTACTTGCAAGTCTCTCCGACCTTCACAAAAAAAGTTATTCAAGAATATCTCTTTCTCCTATGTGCTTTCATCCCTAACCCTAACCCTAACCCTTCCGAAAGTCGGAGAAGCTCAAGGATGGTACCGATCGATGCGCGCTACCCCATTTAGTGGGGGTAGAGCCTACTTGCAAGTCTCTCCGACCTTCACAAAAAAAGTTATTCAAGAATATCTCTTTCTCCTATGTGCTTTCATCCCTAACCCTAACCCTAACCCTTCCGAAAGTCGGAGAAGCTCAAGGATGGTACCGATCGATGCGCGCTACCCCATTTAGTGGGGGTAGAGCCTACTTGCAAGTCTCTCCGACCTTCACAAAAAAAGTTATTCAAGAATATCTCCTCAGATTTGGGGGAATTTCGTCGGTCGACCTCTTCCGAAGGTCGTACAAGCTCGGGGATGGTACCAATCGATCCGCAGGACCCAAATTAGTCCAGATGCAACCAATTTCCAAGTCTCTCCGACCTTCACAAAAAAAATTATTCAAGAATATCTCTTTCTCCTATGTGCTTTCATCCCTAACCCTAACCCTAACCCTTCCGAAAGTCGGAGAAGCTCAATGATGGTACCGATCGATGCGCGCAACCCCATTTAGTGGGGGTAGAGCCTACTTGCAAGTCTCTCCGACCTTCACAAAAAAAGTTATTCAAGAATATCTCTTTCTCCTATGTGCTTTCATCCCTAACCCTAACCCTAACCCTTCCGAAAGTCGGAGAAGCTCAAGGATGGTACCGATCGATGCGCGCTACCCCATTTAGTGGGGGTAGAGCCTACTTGCAAGTCTCTCCGACCTTCACAAAAAAAGTTATTCAAGAATATCTCTTTCTCCTATGTGCTTTCATCCCTAACCCTAACCCTAACCCTTCCGAAAGTCGGAGAAGCTCAAGGATGGTACCGATCGATGCGCGCTACCCCATTTAGTGGGGGTAGAGCCTACTTGCAAGTCTCTCCGACCTTCACAAAAAAAGTTATTCAAGAATATCTCCTCAGATTTGGGGGAATTTCGTCGGTCGACCTCTTCCGAAGGTCGTACAAGCTCGGGGATGGTACCAATCGATCCGCAGGACCCAAATTAGTCCAGATGCAACCACTTTCCAAGTCTCTCCGACCTTCACAAAAAAAGTTATTCAAGAATATCTCTTTCTCCTATGTGCTTTCATCCCTAACCCTAACCCTAACCCTTCCGAAAGTCGGAGAAGCTCAAGGATGGTACCGATCGATGCGCGCTACCCCATTTAGTGGGGGTAGAGCCTACTTGCAAGTCTCTCCGACCTTCACAAAAAAAGTTATTCAAGAATATCTCCTCAGATTTGGGGGAATTTCGTCGGTCGACCTCTTCCGAAGGTCGTACAAGCTCGGGGATGGTACCAATCGATCCGCAGGACCCAAATTAGTCCAGATGCAACCACTTTCCAAGTCTCTCCGACCTTCACAAAAAAAGTTATTCAAGAATATCTCTTTCTCCTATGTGCTTTCATCCCTAACCCTAACCCTAACCCTTCCGAAAGTCGGAGAAGCTCAAGGATGGTACCGATCGATGCGCGCAACCCCATTTAGTGGGGGTAGAGCCTACTTGCAAGTCTCTCCGACCTTCACAAAAAAAGTTATTCAAGAATATCTCTTTCTCCTATGTGCTTTCATCCCTAACCCTAACCCTAACCCTTCCGAAAGTCGGAGAAGCTCAAGGATGGTAACGATCGATGCGCGCTACCCCATTTAGTGGGGGTAGAGCCTACTTGCAAGTCTCTCCGACCTTCACAAAAAAAGTTATTCAAGAATATCTCTTTCTCCTATGTGCTTTCATCCCTAACCCTAACCCTAACCCTTCCGAAAGTCGGAGAAGCTCAAGGATGGTACTGATCGATGCGCGCTACCCCATTTAGTGGGGGTAGAGCCTACTTGCAAGTCTCTCCGACCTTCACAAAAAAAGTTATTCAAGAATATCTCCTCAGATTTGGGGGAATTTCGTCGGTCGACCTCTTCCGAAGGTCGTACAAGCTCGGGGATGGTACCAATCGATCCGCAGGACCCAAATTAGTCCAGATGCAACCACTTTCCAAGTCTCTCCGACCTTCACAAAAAAAGTTATTCAAGAATATCTCTTTCTCCTATGTGCTTTCATCCCTAACCCTAACCCTAACCCTTCCGAAAGTCGGAGAAGCTCAAGGATGGTACCGATCGATGCGCGCTACCCCATTTAGTGGGGGTAGAGCCTACTTGCAAGTCTCTCCGACCTTCACAAAAAACGTTATTCAAGAATATCTCTTTCTCCTATGTGCTTTCATCCCTAACCCTAACCCTAACCCTTCCGAAAGTCGGAGAAGCTCAAGGATGGTACCGATCGATGCGCGCTACCCCATTTAGTGGGGGTAGAGCCTACTTGCAAGTCTCTCCGACCTTCACAAAAAAAGTTATTCAAGAATATCTCCTCAGATTTGGGGGAATTTCGTCGGTCGACCTCTTCCGAAGGTCGTACAAGCTCAAGGATGGTACCAATCGATCCGCAGGACCCAAATTAGTCCAGATGCAACCACTTTCCAAGTCTCTCCGACCTTCACAAAAAAAGTTATTCAAGAATATCTCTTTCTCCTATGTGCTTTCATCCCTAACCCTAACCCTAACCCTTCCGAAAGTCGGAGAAGCTCAAGGATGGTACCGATCGATGCGCGCTACCCCATTTAGTGGGGGTAGAGCCTACTTGCAAGTCTCTCCGACCTTCACAAAAAAAGTTATTCAAGAATATCTCTTTCTCCTATGTGCTTTCATCCCTAACCCTAACCCTAACCCTTCCGAAAGTCGGAGAAGCTCAAAGATGGTACCGATCGATGCGCGCTACCCCATTTAGTGGGGGTAGAGCCTACTTGCAAGTCTCTCCGACCTTCACAAAAAAAGTTATTCAAGAATATCTCTTTCTCCTATGTGCTTTCATCCCTAACCCTAACCCTTCCGAAAGTCGGAGAAGCTCAAGGATGGTACCGATCGATGCGCGCTACCCCATTTAGTGGGGGTAGAGCCTACTTGCAAGTCTCTCCGACCTTCACAAAAAAAGTTATTCAAGAATATCTCTTTCTCCTATGTGCTTTCATCCCTAACCCTAACCCTAACCCTTCCGAAAGTCGGAGAAGCTCAAGGATGGTACCGATCGATGCGCGCAACCCCATTTAGTGGGGGTAGAGCCTACTTGCAAGTCTCTCCGACCTTCACAAAAAAAGTTATTCAAGAATATCTCCTCAGATTTGGGGGAATTTCGTCGGTCGACCTCTTCCGAAGGTCGTACAAGCTCGGGGATGGTACCAATCGATCTGCAGGACCCAAATTAGTCCAGATGCAACCACTTTCCAAGTCTCTCCGACCTTCACAAAAAAAGTTATTCAAGAATATCTCTTTCTCCTATGTGCTTTCATCCCTAACCCTAACCCTAACCCTTCCGAAAGTCGGAGAAGCTCAAGGATGGTACCGATCGATGCGCGCTACCCCATTTAGTGGGGGTAGAGCCTACTTGCAAGTCTCTCCGACCTTCACAAAAAAAGTTATTCAAGAATATCTCTTTCTCCTATGTGCTTTCATCCCTAACCCTAACCCTAACCCTTCCGAAAGTCGGAGAAGCTCAAGGATGGTACCGATCGATGCGCGCTACCCCATTTAGTGGGGGTAGAGCCTACTTGCAAGTCTCTCCGACCTTCACAAAAAAAGTTATTCAAGAATATCTCTTTCTCCTATGTGCTTTCATCCCTAACCCTAACCCTAACCCTTCCGAAAGTCGGAGAAGCTCAAGGATGGTACCGATCGATGCGCGCTACCCCATTTAGTGGGGGTAGAGCCTACTTGCAAGTCTCTCGGACCTTCACAAAAAAAGTTATTCAAGAATATCTCTTTCTCCTATGTGCTTTCATCCCTAACCCTAACCCTAACCCTTCCGAAAGTCGGAGAAGCTCAAGGATGGTACTGATCGATGCGCGCTACCCCATTTAGTGGGGGTAGAGCCTACTTGCAAGTCTCTCCGACCTTCACAAAAAAAGTTATTCAAGAATATCTCCTCAGATTTGGGGGAATTTCGTCGGTCGACCTCTTCCGAAGGTCGTGCAAGCTCGGGGATGGTACCAATCGATCCGCAGGACCCAAATTAGTCGAGATGCAACCACTTTCCAAGTCTCTCCGACCTTCACAAAAAACGTTATTCAAGAATATCTCTTTCTCCTATGTGCTTTCATCCCTAACCCTAACCCTAACCCTTCCGAAAGTCGGAGAAGCTCAAGGATGGTACCGATCGATGCGCGCTACCCCATTTAGTGGGGGTAGAGCCTACTTGCAAGTCTCTCCGACCTTCACAAAAAAAGTTATTCAAGAATATCTCCTCAGATTTGGGGGAATTTCGTCGGTCGACCTCTTCCGAAGGTCGTACAAGCTCGGGGATGGTACCAATCGATCCGCAGGACCCAAATTAGTCCAGATGCAACCACTTTCCAAGTCTCTCCGACCTTCACAAAAAAAGTTATTCAAGAATATCTCTTTCTCCTATGTGCTTTCATCCCTAACCCTAACCCTAACCCTTCCGAAAGTCGGAGAAGCTCAAGGATGGTACCGATCGATGTGCGCTACCCCATTTAGTGGGGGTAGAGCCTACTTGCAAGTCTCTCCGACCTTCACAAAAAACGTTATTCAAGAATATCTCTTTCTCCTATGTGCTTTCATCCCTAACCCTAACCCTAACCCTTCCGAAAGTCGGAGAAGCTCAAAGATGGTACCGATCGATGCG
Organism: Limanda limanda; assembly: GCF_963576545.1. Classification (NCBI taxonomy): domain Eukaryota; kingdom Metazoa; phylum Chordata; class Actinopteri; order Pleuronectiformes; family Pleuronectidae; genus Limanda; species Limanda limanda. The sequence continues at coordinate 75,105 of NW_026870469.1, forward strand.
CGCTACCCCATTTAGTGGGGGTAGAGCCTACTTGCAAGTCTCTCCGACCTTCACAAAAAAAGTTATTCAAGAATATCTCCTCAGATTTGGGGGAATTTCGTCGGTCGACCTCTTCCGAAGGTCGTACAAGCTCGGGGATGGTACCAATCGATCCGCAGGACCCAAATTAGTCCAGATGCAACCACTTTCCAAGTCTCTCCGACCTTCACAAAAAAAGTTATTCAAGAATATCTCTTTCTCCTATGTGCTTTCATCCCTAACCCTAACCCTAACCCTTCCGAAAGTCGGAGAAGCTCAAGGATGGTACCGATCGATGCGCGCAACCCCATTTAGTGGGGGTAGAGCCTACTTGCAAGTCTCTCCGACCTTCACAAAAAAAGTTATTCAAGAATATCTCTTTCTCCTATGTGCTTTCATCCCTAACCCTAACCCTTCCGAAAGTCGGAGAAGCTCAAGGATGGTACCGATCGATGCGCGCTACCCCATTTAGTGGGGGTAGAGCCTACTTGCAAGTCTCTCGGACCTTCACAAAAAAAGTTATTCAAGAATATCTCTTTCTCCTATGTGCTTTCATCCCTAACCCTAACCCTAACCCTTCCGAAAGTCGGAGAAGCTCAAGGATGGTACTGATCGATGCGCGCTACCCCATTTAGTGGGGGTAGAGCCTACTTGCAAGTCTCTCCGACCTTCACAAAAAAAGTTATTCAAGAATATCTCCTCAGATTTGGGGGAATTTCGTCGGTCGACCTCTTCCGAAGGTCGTACAAGCTCGGGGATGGTACCAATCGATCCGCAGGACCCAAATTAGTCGAGATGCAACCACTTTCCAAGTCTCTCCGACCTTCACAAAAAACGTTATTCAAGAATATCTCTTTCTCCTATGTGCTTTCATCCCTAACCCTAACCCTAACCCTTCCGAAAGTCGGAGAAGCTCAAGGATGGTACCGATCGATGCGCGCTACCCCATTTAGTGGGGGTAGAGCCTACTTGCAAGTCTCTCCGACCTTCACAAAAAAAGTTATTCAAGAATATCTCCTCAGATTTGGGGGAATTTCGTCGGTCGACCTCTTCCGAAGGTCGTACAAGCTCGGGGATGGTACCAATCGATCCGCAGGACCCAAATTAGTCCAGATGCAACCACTTTCCAAGTCTCTCCGACCTTCACAAAAAAAGTTATTCAAGAATATCTCTTTCTCCTATGTGCTTTCATCCCTAACCCTAACCCTAACCCTTCCGAAAGTCGGAGAAGCTCAAGGATGGTACCAATCGATGCGCGCTACCCCATTTAGTGGGGGTAGAGCCTACTTGCAAGTCTCTCCGACCTTCACAAAAAAAGTTATTCAAGAATATCTCTTTCTCCTATGTGCTTTCATCCCTAACCCTAACCCTTCCGAAAGTCGGAGAAGCTCAAGGATGGTACCGATCGATGCGCGCTACCCCATTTAGTGGGGGTAGAGCCTACTTGCAAGTCTCTCCGACCTTCACAAAAAAAGTTATTCAAGAATATCTCCTCAGATTTGGGGGAATTTCGTCGGTCGACCTCTTCCGAAGGTCGTACAAGCTCGGGGATGGTACCAATCGATCCGCAGGACCCAAATTAGTCCAGATGCAACCACTTTCCAAGTCTCTCCGACCTTCACAAAAAAAGTTATTCAAGAATATCTCTTTCTCCTATGTGCTTTCATCCCTAACCCTAACCCTAACCCTTCCGAAAGTCGGAGAAGCTCAAGGATAGTACCGATCGATGCGCGCAACCCCATTTAGTGGGGGTAGAGCCTACTTGCAAGTCTCTCCGACCTTCACAAAAAAAGTTATTCAAGAATATCTCTTTCTCCTATGTGCTTTCATCCCTAACCCTAACCCTAACCCTTCCGAAAGTCGGAGAAGCTCAAGGATGGTACCGATCGATGCGCGCTACCCCATTTAGTGGGGGTAGAGCCTACTTGCAAGTCTCTCCGACCTTCACAAAAAAAGTTATTCAAGAATATCTCCTCAGATTTGGGGGAATTTCGTCGGTCGACCTCTTCCGAAGGTCGTACAAGCTCGGGGATGGTACCAATCGATCCGCAGGACCCAAATTAGTCCAGATGCAACCACTTTCCAAGTCTCTCCGACCTTCACAAAAAAAGTTATTCAAGAATATCTCTTTCTCCTATGTGCTTTCATCCCTAACCCTAACCCTAACCCTTCCGAAAGTCGGAGAAGCTCAAGGATGGTACCAATCGATGCGCGCTACCCCATTTAGTGGGGGTAGAGCCTACTTGCAAGTCTCTCCGACCTTCACAAAAAAAGTTATTCAAGAATATCTCTTTCTCCTATGTGCTTTCATCCCTAACCCTAACCCTAACCCTTCCGAAAGTCGGAGAAGCTCAAGGATGGTACCGATCGATGCGCGCTACCCCATTTAGTGGGGGTAGAGCCTACTTGCAAGTCTCTCCGACCTTCACAAAAAAAGTTATTCAAGAATATCTCCTCAGATTTGGGGGAATTTCGTCGGTCGACCTCTTCCGAAGGTCGTACAAGCTCGGGGATGGTACCAATCGATCCGCAGGACCCAAATTAGTCCAGATGCAACCACTTTCCAAGTCTCTCCGACCTTCACAAAAAAAGTTATTCAAGAATATCTCTTTCTCCTATGTGCTTTCATCCCTAACCCTAACCCTAACCCTTCCGAAAGTCGGAGAAGCTCAAGGATGGTACCGATCGATGTGCGCTACCCCATTTAGTGGGGGTAGAGCCTACTTGCAAGTCTCTCCGACCTTCACAAAAAACGTTATTCAAGAATATCTCTTTCTCCTATGTGCTTTCATCCCTAACCCTAACCCTAACCCTTCCGAAAGTCGGAGAAGCTCAAAGATGGTACCGATCGATGCGCGCTACCCCATTTAGTGGGGGTAGAGCCTACTTGCAAGTCTCTCCGACCTTCACAAAAAAAGTTATTCAAGAATATCTCCTCAGATTTGGGGGAATTTCGTCGGTCGACCTCTTCCGAAGGTCGTACAAGCTCGGGGATGGTACCAATCGATCCGCAGGACCCAAATTAGTCCAGATGCAACCACTTTCCAAGTCTCTCCGACCTTCACAAAAAAAGTTATTCAAGAATATCTCTTTCTCCTATGTGCTTTCATCCCTAACCCTAACCCTAACCCTTCCGAAAGTCGGAGAAGCTCAAGGATGGTACCGATCGATGCGCGCAACCCCATTTAGTGGGGGTAGAGCCTACTTGCAAGTCTCTCCGACCTTCACAAAAAAAGTTATTCAAGAATATCTCTTTCTCCTATGTGCTTTCATCCCTAACCCTAACCCTTCCGAAAGTCGGAGAAGCTCAAGGATGGTACCGATCGATGCGCGCTACCCCATTTAGTGGGGGTAGAGCCTACTTGCAAGTCTCTCCGACCTTCACAAAAAAAGTTATTCAAGAATATCTCTTTCTCCTATGTGCTTTCATCCCTAACCCTAACCCTTCCGAAAGTCGGAGAAGCTCAAGGATGGTACCGATCGATGCGCGCTACCCCATTTAGTGGGGGTAGAGCCTACTTGCAAGTCTCTCGGACCTTCACAAAAAAAGTTATTCAAGAATATCTCTTTCTCCTATGTGCTTTCATCCCTAACCCTAACCCTAACCCTTCCGAAAGTCGGAGAAGCTCAAGGATGGTACTGATCGATGCGCGCTACCCCATTTAGTGGGGGTAGAGCCTACTTGCAAGTCTCTCCGACCTTCACAAAAAAAGTTATTCAAGAATATCTCCTCAGATTTGGGGGAATTTCGTCGGTCGACCTCTTCCGAAGGTCGTACAAGCTCGGGGATGGTACCAATCGATCCGCAGGACCCAAATTAGTCGAGATGCAACCACTTTCCAAGTCTCTCCGACCTTCACAAAAAACGTTATTCAAGAATATCTCTTTCTCCTATGTGCTTTCATCCCTAACCCTAACCCTAACCCTTCCGAAAGTCGGAGAAGCTCAAGGATGGTACCGATCGATGCGCGCTACCCCATTTAGTGGGGGTAGAGCCTACTTGCAAGTCTCTCCGACCTTCACAAAAAAAGTTATTCAAGAATATCTCCTCAGATTTGGGGGAATTTCGTCGGTCGACCTCTTCCGAAGGTCGTACAAGCTCGGGGATGGTACCAATCGATCCGCAGGACCCAAATTAGTCCAGATGCAACCACTTTCCAAGTCTCTCCGACCTTCACAAAAAAAGTTATTCAAGAATATCTCTTTCTCCTATGTGCTTTCATCCCTAACCCTAACCCTAACCCTTCCGAAAGTCGGAGAAGCTCAAGGATGGTACCAATCGATGCGCGCTACCCCATTTAGTGGGGGTAGAGCCTACTTGCAAGTCTCTCCGACCTTCACAAAAAAAGTTATTCAAGAATATCTCTTTCTCCTATGTGCTTTCATCCCTAACCCTAACCCTTCCGAAAGTCGGAGAAGCTCAAGGATGGTACCGATCGATGCGCGCTACCCCATTTAGTGGGGGTAGAGCCTACTTGCAAGTCTCTCCGACCTTCACAAAAAAAGTTATTCAAGAATATCTCCTCAGATTTGGGGGAATTTCGTCGGTCGACCTCTTCCGAAGGTCGTACAAGCTCGGGGATGGTACCAATCGATCCGCAGGACCCAAATTAGTCCAGATGCAACCACTTTCCAAGTCTCTCCGACCTTCACAAAAAAAGTTATTCAAGAATATCTCTTTCTCCTATGTGCTTTCATCCCTAACCCTAACCCTAACCCTTCCGAAAGTCGGAGAAGCTCAAGGATAGTACCGATCGATGCGCGCAACCCCATTTAGTGGGGGTAGAGCCTACTTGCAAGTCTCTCCGACCTTCACAAAAAAAGTTATTCAAGAATATCTCTTTCTCCTATGTGCTTTCATCCCTAACCCTAACCCTAACCCTTCCGAAAGTCGGAGAAGCTCAAGGATGGTACCGATCGATGCGCGCTACCCCATTTAGTGGGGGTAGAGCCTACTTGCAAGTCTCTCCGACCTTCACAAAAAAAGTTATTCAAGAATATCTCCTCAGATTTGGGGGAATTTCGTCGGTCGACCTCTTCCGAAGGTCGTACAAGCTCGGGGATGGTACCAATCGATCCGCAGGACCCAAATTAGTCCAGATGCAACCACTTTCCAAGTCTCTCCGACCTTCACAAAAAAAGTTATTCAAGAATATCTCTTTCTCCTATGTGCTTTCATCCCTAACCCTAACCCTAACCCTTCCGAAAGTCGGAGAAGCTCAAGGATGGTACCAATCGATGCGCGCTACCCCATTTAGTGGGGGTAGAGCCTACTTGCAAGTCTCTCCGACCTTCACAAAAAAAGTTATTCAAGAATATCTCTTTCTCCTATGTGCTTTCATCCCTAACCCTAACCCTAACCCTTCCGAAAGTCGGAGAAGCTCAAGGATGGTACCGATCGATGCGCGCTACCCCATTTAGTGGGGGTAGAGCCTACTTGCAAGTCTCTCCGACCTTCACAAAAAAAGTTATTCAAGAATATCTCCTCAGATTTGGGGGAATTTCGTCGGTCGACCTCTTCCGAAGGTCGTACAAGCTCGGGGATGGTACCAATCGATCCGCAGGACCCAAATTAGTCCAGATGCAACCACTTTCCAAGTCTCTCCGACCTTCACAAAAAAAGTTATTCAAGAATATCTCTTTCTCCTATGTGCTTTCATCCCTAACCCTAACCCTAACCCTTCCGAAAGTCGGAGAAGCTCAAGGATAGTACCGATCGATGCGCGCAACCCCATTTAGTGGGGGTAGAGCCTACTTGCAAGTCTCTCCGACCTTCACAAAAAAAGTTATTCAAGAATATCTCTTTCTCCTATGTGCTTTCATCCCTAACCCTAACCCTAACCCTTCCGAAAGTCGGAGAAGCTCAAGGATGGTACCGATCGATGCGCGCTACCCCATTTAGTGGGGGTAGAGCCTACTTGCAAGTCTCTCCGACCTTCACAAAAAAAGTTATTCAAGAATATCTCTTTCTCCTATGTGCTTTCATCCCTAACCCTAACCCTAACCCTTCCGAAAGTCGGAGAAGCTCAAGGATGGTACCGATCGATGCGCGCTACCCCATTTAGTGGGGGTAGAGCCTACTTGCAAGTCTCTCCGACCTTCACAAAAAAAGTTATTCAAGAATATCTCCTCAGATTTGGGGGAATTTCGTCGGTCGACCTCTTCCGAAGGTCGTACAAGCTCGGGGATGGTACCAATCGATCCGCAGGACCCAAATTAGTCCAGATGCAACCACTTTCCAAGTCTCTCCGACCTTCACAAAAAAAGTTATTCAAGAATATCTCTTTCTCCTATGTGCTTTCATCCCTAACCCTAACCCTAACCCTTCCGAAAGTCGGAGAAGCTCAAAGATGGTACCGATCGATGCGCGCTACCCCATTTAGTGGGGGTAGAGCCTACTTGCAAGTCTCTCCGACCTTCACAAAAAAAGTTATTCAAGAATATCTCTTTCTCCTATGTGCTTTCATCCCTAACCCTAACCCTAACCCTTCCGAAAGTCGGAGAAGCTCAAGGATGGTACCGATCGATGCGCGCTACCCCATTTAGTGGGGGTAGAGCCTACTTGCAAGTCTCTCCGACCTTCACAAAAAAAGTTATTCAAGAATATCTCTTTCTCCTATGTGCTTTCATCCCTAACCCTAACCCTAACCCTTCCGAAAGTCGGAGAAGCTCAAGGATGGTACCGATCGATGCGCGCTACCCCATTTAGTGGGGGTAGAGCCTACTTGCAAGTCTCTCCGACCTTCACAAAAAAAGTTATTCAAGAATATCTCCTCAGATTTGGGGGAATTTCGTCGGTCGACCTCTTCCGAAGGTCGTACAAGCTCGGGGATGGTACCAATCGATCCGCAGGACCCAAATTAGTCCAGATGCAACCAATTTCCAAGTCTCTCCGACCTTCACAAAAAAAATTATTCAAGAATATCTCTTTCTCCTATGTGCTTTCATCCCTAACCCTAACCCTAACCCTTCCGAAAGTCGGAGAAGCTCAATGATGGTACCGATCGATGCGCGCAACCCCATTTAGTGGGGGTAGAGCCTACTTGCAAGTCTCTCCGACCTTCACAAAAAAAGTTATTCAAGAATATCTCTTTCTCCTATGTGCTTTCATCCCTAACCCTAACCCTAACCCTTCCGAAAGTCGGAGAAGCTCAAGGATGGTACCGATCGATGCGCGCTACCCCATTTAGTGGGGGTAGAGCCTACTTGCAAGTCTCTCCGACCTTCACAAAAAAAGTTATTCAAGAATATCTCTTTCTCCTATGTGCTTTCATCCCTAACCCTAACCCTAACCCTTCCGAAAGTCGGAGAAGCTCAAGGATGGTACCGATCGATGCGCGCTACCCCATTTAGTGGGGGTAGAGCCTACTTGCAAGTCTCTCCGACCTTCACAAAAAAAGTTATTCAAGAATATCTCCTCAGATTTGGGGGAATTTCGTCGGTCGACCTCTTCCGAAGGTCGTACAAGCTCGGGGATGGTACCAATCGATCCGCAGGACCCAAATTAGTCCAGATGCAACCACTTTCCAAGTCTCTCCGACCTTCACAAAAAAAGTTATTCAAGAATATCTCTTTCTCCTATGTGCTTTCATCCCTAACCCTAACCCTAACCCTTCCGAAAGTCGGAGAAGCTCAAGGATGGTACCGATCGATGCGCGCTACCCCATTTAGTGGGGGTAGAGCCTACTTGCAAGTCTCTCCGACCTTCACAAAAAAAGTTATTCAAGAATATCTCCTCAGATTTGGGGGAATTTCGTCGGTCGACCTCTTCCGAAGGTCGTACAAGCTCGGGGATGGTACCAATCGATCCGCAGGACCCAAATTAGTCCAGATGCAACCACTTTCCAAGTCTCTCCGACCTTCACAAAAAAAGTTATTCAAGAATATCTCTTTCTCCTATGTGCTTTCATCCCTAACCCTAACCCTAACCCTTCCGAAAGTCGGAGAAGCTCAAGGATAGTACCGATCGATGCGCGCAACCCCATTTAGTGGGGGTAGAGCCTACTTGCAAGTCTCTCCGACCTTCACAAAAAAAGTTATTCAAGAATATCTCTTTCTCCTATGTGCTTTCATCCCTAACCCTAACCCTAACCCTTCCGAAAGTCGGAGAAGCTCAAGGATGGTACCGATCGATGCGCGCTACCCCATTTAGTGGGGGTAGAGCCTACTTGCAAGTCTCTCCGACCTTCACAAAAAAAGTTATTCAAGAATATCTCTTTCTCCTATGTGCTTTCATCCCTAACCCTAACCCTAACCCTTCCGAAAGTCGGAGAAGCTCAAGGATGGTACCGATCGATGCGCGCTACCCCATTTAGTGGGGGTAGAGCCTACTTGCAAGTCTCTCCGACCTTCACAAAAAAAGTTATTCAAGAATATCTCCTCAGATTTGGGGGAATTTCGTCGGTCGACCTCTTCCGAAGGTCGTACAAGCTCGGGGATGGTACCAATCGATCCGCAGGACCCAAATTAGTCCAGATGCAACCACTTTCCAAGTCTCTCCGACCTTCACAAAAAAAGTTATTCAAGAATATCTCTTTCTCCTATGTGCTTTCATCCCTAACCCTAACCCTAACCCTTCCGAAAGTCGGAGAAGCTCAAAGATGGTACCGATCGATGCGCGCTACCCCATTTAGTGGGGGTAGAGCCTACTTGCAAGTCTCTCCGACCTTCACAAAAAAAGTTATTCAAGAATATCTCTTTCTCCTATGTGCTTTCATCCCTAACCCTAACCCTAACCCTTCCGAAAGTCGGAGAAGCTCAAGGATGGTACCGATCGATGCGCGCTACCCCATTTAGTGGGGGTAGAGCCTACTTGCAAGTCTCTCCGACCTTCACAAAAAAAGTTATTCAAGAATATCTCTTTCTCCTATGTGCTTTCATCCCTAACCCTAACCCTAACCCTTCCGAAAGTCGGAGAAGCTCAAGGATGGTACCGATCGATGCGCGCTACCCCATTTAGTGGGGGTAGAGCCTACTTGCAAGTCTCTCCGACCTTCACAAAAAAAGTTATTCAAGAATATCTCCTCAGATTTGGGGGAATTTCGTCGGTCGACCTCTTCCGAAGGTCGTACAAGCTCGGGGATGGTACCAATCGATCCGCAGGACCCAAATTAGTCCAGATGCAACCAATTTCCAAGTCTCTCCGACCTTCACAAAAAAAATTATTCAAGAATATCTCTTTCTCCTATGTGCTTTCATCCCTAACCCTAACCCTAACCCTTCCGAAAGTCGGAGAAGCTCAATGATGGTACCGATCGATGCGCGCAACCCCATTTAGTGGGGGTAGAGCCTACTTGCAAGTCTCTCCGACCTTCACAAAAAAAGTTATTCAAGAATATCTCTTTCTCCTATGTGCTTTCATCCCTAACCCTAACCCTAACCCTTCCGAAAGTCGGAGAAGCTCAAGGATGGTACCGATCGATGCGCGCTACCCCATTTAGTGGGGGTAGAGCCTACTTGCAAGTCTCTCCGACCTTCACAAAAAAAGTTATTCAAGAATATCTCTTTCTCCTATGTGCTTTCATCCCTAACCCTAACCCTAACCCTTCCGAAAGTCGGAGAAGCTCAAGGATGGTACCGATCGATGCGCGCTACCCCATTTAGTGGGGGTAGAGCCTACTTGCAAGTCTCTCCGACCTTCACAAAAAAAGTTATTCAAGAATATCTCCTCAGATTTGGGGGAATTTCGTCGGTCGACCTCTTCCGAAGGTCGTACAAGCTCGGGGATGGTACCAATCGATCCGCAGGACCCAAATTAGTCCAGATGCAACCACTTTCCAAGTCTCTCCGACCTTCACAAAAAAAGTTATTCAAGAATATCTCTTTCTCCTATGTGCTTTCATCCCTAACCCTAACCCTAACCCTTCCGAAAGTCGGAGAAGCTCAAGGATGGTACCGATCGATGCGCGCTACCCCATTTAGTGGGGGTAGAGCCTACTTGCAAGTCTCTCCGACCTTCACAAAAAAAGTTATTCAAGAATATCTCCTCAGATTTGGGGGAATTTCGTCGGTCGACCTCTTCCGAAGGTCGTACAAGCTCGGGGATGGTACCAATCGATCTGCAGGACCCAAATTAGTCCAGATGCAACCACTTTCCAAGTCTCTCCGACCTTCACAAAAAAAGTTATTCAAGAATATCTCTTTCTCCTATGTGCTTTCATCCCTAACCCTAACCCTAACCCTTCCGAAAGTCGGAGAAGCTCAAGGATGGTACCGATCGATGCGCGCAACCCCATTTAGTGGGGGTAGAGCCTACTTGCAAGTCTCTCCGACCTTCACAAAAAAAGTTATTCAAGAATATCTCTTTCTCCTATGTGCTTTCATCCCTAACCCTAACCCTAACCCTTCCGAAAGTCGGAGAAGCTCAAGGATGGTAACGATCGATGCGCGCTACCCCATTTAGTGGGAGTAGAGCCTACTTGCAAGTCTCTCCGACCTTCACAAAAAAAGTTATTCAAGAATATCTCTTTCTCCTATGTGCTTTCATCCCTAACCCTAACCCTAACCCTTCCGAAAGTCGGAGAAGCTCAAGGATGGTACCGATCGATGCGCGCTACCCCATTTAGTGGGGGTAGAGCCTACTTGCAAGTCTCTCCGACCTTCACAAAAAAAGTTATTCAAGAATATCTCCTCAGATTTGGGGGAATTTCGTCGGTCGACCTCTTCCGAAGGTCGTACAAGCTCGGGGATGGTACCAATCGATCCGCAGGACCCAAATTAGGCCAGATGCAACCACTTTCCAAGTCTCTCCGACCTTCACAAAAAAAGTTATTCAAGAATATCTCTTTCTCCTATGTGCTTTCATCCCTAACCCTAACCCTAACCCTTCCGAAAGTCGGAGAAGCTCAAGGATGGTACCGATCGATGCGCGCTACCCCATTTAGTGGGGGTAGAGCCTACTTGCAAGTCTCTCCGACCTTCACAAAAAACGTTATTCAAGAATATCTCTTTCTCCTATGTGCTTTCATCCCTAACCCTAACCCTAACCCTTCCGAAAGTCGGAGAAGCTCAAGGATGGTACCGATCGATGCGCGCTACCCCATTTAGTGGGGGTAGAGCCTACTTGCAAGTCTCTCCGACCTTCACAAAAAAAGTTATTCAAGAATATCTCCTCAGATTTGGGGGAATTTCGTCGGTCGACCTCTTCCGAAGGTCGTACAAGCTCAAAGATGGTACCAATCGATCCGCAGGACCCAAATTAGTCCAGATGCAACCACTTTCCAAGTCTCTCCGACCTTCACAAAAAAAGTTATTCAAGAATATCTCTTTCTCCTATGTGCTTTCATCCCTAACCCTAACCCTAACCCTTCCAAAAGTCGGAGAAGCTCAAGGATGGTACCGATCGATGCGCGCTACCTCATTTAGTGGGGGTAGAGCCTACTTGCAAGTCTCTCCGACCTTCACAAAAAAAGTTATTCAAGAATATCTCCTCAGATTTGGGGGAATTTCGTCGGTCGACCTCTTCCGAAGGTCGTACAAGCTCGGGGATGGTACCAATCGATCCGCAGGACCCAAATTAGTCCAGATGCAACCACTTTCCAAGTCTCTCCGACCTTCACAAAAAAAGTTATTCAAGAATATCTCTTTCTCCTATGTGCTTTCATCCCTAACCCTAACCCTAACCCTTCCGAAAGTCGGAGAAGCTCAAGGATGGTACCGATCGATGCGCGCAACCCCATTTAGTGGGGGTAGAGCCTACTTGCAAGTCTCTCCGACCTTCACAAAAAAAGTTATTCAAGAATATCTCTTTCTCCTATGTGCTTTCATCCCTAACCCTAACCCTAACCCTTCCGAAAGTCGGAGAAGCTCAAGGATGGTAACGATCGATGCGCGCTACCCCATTTAGTGGGGGTAGAGCCTACTTGCAAGTCTCTCCGACCTTCACAAAAAAAGTTATTCAAGAATATCTCTTTCTCCTATGTGCTTTCATCCCTAACCCTAACCCTAACCCTTCCGAAAGTCGGAGAAGCTCAAGGATGGTACCGATCGATGCGCGCTACCCCATTTAGTGGGGGTAGAGCCTACTTGCAAGTCTCTCCGACCTTCACAAAAAAAGTTATTCAAGAATATCTCTTTCTCCTATGTGCTTTCATCCCTAACCCTAACCCTAACCCTTCCGAAAGTCGGAGAAGCTCAAGGATGGTACCGATCGATGCGCGCTACCCCATTTAGTGGGGGTAGAGCCTACTTGCAAGTCTCTCCGACCTTCACAAAAAAAGTTATTCAAGAATATCTCCTCAGATTTGGGGGAATTTCGTCGGTCGACCTCTTCCGAAGGTCGTACAAGCTCGGGGATGGTACCAATCGATCCGCAGGACCCAAATTAGTCCAGATGCAACCAATTTCCAAGTCTCTCCGACCTTCACAAAAAAAATTATTCAAGAATATCTCTTTCTCCTATGTGCTTTCATCCCTAACCCTAACCCTAACCCTTCCGAAAGTCGGAGAAGCTCAATGATGGTACCGATCGATGCGCGCAACCCCATTTAGTGGGGGTAGAGCCTACTTGCAAGTCTCTCCGACCTTCACAAAAAAAGTTATTCAAGAATATCTCTTTCTCCTATGTGCTTTCATCCCTAACCCTAACCCTAACCCTTCCGAAAGTCGGAGAAGCTCAAGGATGGTACCGATCGATGCGCGCTACCCCATTTAGTGGGGGTAGAGCCTACTTGCAAGTCTCTCCGACCTTCACAAAAAAAGTTATTCAAGAATATCTCTTTCTCCTATGTGCTTTCATCCCTAACCCTAACCCTAACCCTTCCGAAAGTCGGAGAAGCTCAAGGATGGTACCGATCGATGCGCGCTACCCCATTTAGTGGGGGTAGAGCCTACTTGCAAGTCTCTCCGACCTTCACAAAAAAAGTTATTCAAGAATATCTCCTCAGATTTGGGGGAATTTCGTAGGTCGACCTCTTCCGAAGGTCGTACAAGCTCGGGGATGGTACCAATCGATCCGCAGGACCCAAATTAGTCCAGATGCAACCACTTTCCAAGTCTCTCCGACCTTCACAAAAAAAGTTATTCAAGAATATCTCTTTCTCCTATGTGCTTTCATCCCTAACCCTAACCCTAACCCTTCCGAAAGTCGGAGAAGCTCAAGGATGGTACCGATCGATGCGCGCTACCCCATTTAGTGGGGGTAGAGCCTACTTGCAAGTCTCTCCGACCTTCACAAAAAAAGTTATTCAAGAATATCTCCTCAGATTTGGGGGAATTTCGTCAGTCGACCTCTTCCGAAGGTCGTACAAGCTCGGGGATGGTACCAATCGATCCGCAGGACCCAAATTAGTCCAGATGCAACCACTTTCCAAGTCTCTCCGACCTTCACAAAAAAAGTTATTCAAGAATATCTCTTTCTCCTATGTGCTTTCATCCCTAACCCTAACCCTAACCCTTCCGAAAGTCGGAGAAGCTCAAGGATAGTACCGATCGATGCGCGCAACCCCATTTAGTGGGGGTAGAGCCTACTTGCAAGTCTCTCCGACCTTCACAAAAAAAGTTATTCAAGAATATCTCTTTCTCCTATGTGCTTTCATCCCTAACCCTAACCCTAACCCTTCCGAAAGTCGGAGAAGCTCAAGGATGGTACCGATCGATGCGCGCTACCCCATTTAGTGGGGGTAGAGCCTACTTGCAAGTCTCTCCGACCTTCACAAAAAAAGTTATTCAAGAATATCTCTTTCTCCTATGTGCTTTCATCCCTAACCCTAACCCTAACCCTTCCGAAAGTCGGAGAAGCTCAAGGATGGTACCGATCGATGCGCGCTACCCCATTTAGTGGGGGTAGAGCCTACTTGCAAGTCTCTCCGACCTTCACAAAAAAAGTTATTCAAGAATATCTCCTCAGATTTGGGGGAATTTCGTCGGTCGACCTCTTCCGAAGGTCGTACAAGCTCGGGGATGGTACCAATCGATCCGCAGGACCCAAATTAGTCCAGATGCAACCACTTTCCAAGTCTCTCCGACCTTCACAAAAAAAGTTATTCAAGAATATCTCTTTCTCCTATGTGCTTTCATCCCTAACCCTAACCCTAACCCTTCCGAAAGTCGGAGAAGCTCAAAGATGGTACCGATCGATGCGCGCTACCCCATTTAGTGGGGGTAGAGCCTACTTGCAAGTCTCTCCGACCTTCACAAAAAAAGTTATTCAAGAATATCTCTTTCTCCTATGTGCTTTCATCCCTAACCCTAACCCTAACCCTTCCGAAAGTCGGAGAAGCTCAAGGATGGTACCGATCGATGCGCGCTACCCCATTTAGTGGGGGTAGAGCCTACTTGCAAGTCTCTCCGACCTTCACAAAAAACGTTATTCAAGAATATCTCTTTCTCCTATGTGCTTTCATCCCTAACCCTAACCCTAACCCTTCCGAAAGTCGGAGAAGCTCAAGGATGGTACCGATCGATGCGCGCTACCCCATTTAGTGGGGGTAGAGCCTACTTGCAAGTCTCTCCGACCTTCACAAAAAAAGTTATTCAAGAATATCTCCTCAGATTTGGGGGAATTTCGTCGGTCGACCTCTTCCGAAGGTCGTACAAGCTCGGGGATGGTACCAATCGATCCGCAGGACCCAAATTAGTCCAGATGCAACCAATTTCCAAGTCTCTCCGACCTTCACAAAAAAAATTATTCAAGAATATCTCTTTCTCCTATGTGCTTTCATCCCTAACCCTAACCCTAACCCTTCCGAAAGTCGGAGAAGCTCAATGATGGTACCGATCGATGCGCGCAACCCCATTTAGTGGGGGTAGAGCCTACTTGCAAGTCTCTCCGACCTTCACAAAAAAAGTTATTCAAGAATATCTCTTTCTCCTATGTGCTTTCATCCCTAACCCTAACCCTAACCCTTCCGAAAGTCGGAGAAGCTCAAGGATGGTACCGATCGATGCGCGCTACCCCATTTAGTGGGGGTAGAGCCTACTTGCAAGTCTCTCCGACCTTCACAAAAAAAGTTATTCAAGAATATCTCTTTCTCCTATGTGCTTTCATCCCTAACCCTAACCCTAACCCTTCCGAAAGTCGGAGAAGCTCAAGGATGGTACCGATCGATGCGCGCTACCCCATTTAGTGGGGGTAGAGCCTACTTGCAAGTCTCTCCGACCTTCACAAAAAAAGTTATTCAAGAATATCTCCTCAGATTTGGGGGAATTTCGTCGGTCGACCTCTTCCGAAGGTCGTACAAGCTCGGGGATGGTACCAATCGATCCGCAGGACCCAAATTAGTCCAGATGCAACCACTTTCCAAGTCTCTCCGACCTTCACAAAAAAAGTTATTCAAGAATATCTCTTTCTCCTATGTGCTTTCATCCCTAACCCTAACCCTAACCCTTCCGAAAGTCGGAGAAGCTCAAGGATGGTACCGATCGATGCGCGCTACCCCATTTAGTGGGGGTAGAGCCTACTTGCAAGTCTCTCCGACCTTCACAAAAAAAGTTATTCAAGAATATCTCCTCAGATTTGGGGGAATTTCGTCGGTCGACCTCTTCCGAAGGTCGTACAAGCTCGGGGATGGTACCAATCGATCTGCAGGACCCAAATTAGTCCAGATGCAACCACTTTCCAAGTCTCTCCGACCTTCACAAAAAAAGTTATTCAAGAATATCTCTTTCTCCTATGTGCTTTCATCCCTAACCCTAACCCTAACCCTTCCGAAAGTCGGAGAAGCTCAAGGATGGTACCGATCGATGCGCGCAACCCCATTTAGTGGGGGTAGAGCCTACTTGCAAGTCTCTCCGACCTTCACAAAAAAAGTTATTCAAGAATATCTCTTTCTCCTATGTGCTTTCATCCCTAACCCTAACCCTAACCCTTCCGAAAGTCGGAGAAGCTCAAGGATGGTAACGATCGATGCGCGCTACCCCATTTAGTGGGAGTAGAGCCTACTTGCAAGTCTCTCCGACCTTCACAAAAAAAGTTATTCAAGAATATCTCTTTCTCCTATGTGCTTTCATCCCTAACCCTAACCCTAACCCTTCCGAAAGTCGGAGAAGCTCAAGGATGGTACCGATCGATGCGCGCTACCCCATTTAGTGGGGGTAGAGCCTACTTGCAAGTCTCTCCGACCTTCACAAAAAAAGTTATTCAAGAATATCTCCTCAGATTTGGGGGAATTTCGTCGGTCGACCTCTTCCGAAGGTCGTACAAGCTCGGGGATGGTACCAATCGATCCGCAGGACCCAAATTAGGCCAGATGCAACCACTTTCCAAGTCTCTCCGACCTTCACAAAAAAAGTTATTCAAGAATATCTCTTTCTCCTATGTGCTTTCATCCCTAACCCTAACCCTAACCCTTCCGAAAGTCGGAGAAGCTCAAGGATGGTACCGATCGATGCGCGCTACCCCATTTAGTGGGGGTAGAGCCTACTTGCAAGTCTCTCCGACCTTCACAAAAAACGTTATTCAAGAATATCTCTTTCTCCTATGTGCTTTCATCCCTAACCCTAACCCTAACCCTTCCGAAAGTCGGAGAAGCTCAAGGATGGTACCGATCGATGCGCGCTACCCCATTTAGTGGGGGTAGAGCCTACTTGCAAGTCTCTCCGACCTTCACAAAAAAAGTTATTCAAGAATATCTCCTCAGATTTGGGGGAATTTCGTCGGTCGACCTCTTCCGAAGGTCGTACAAGCTCAAAGATGGTACCAATCGATCCGCAGGACCCAAATTAGTCCAGATGCAACCACTTTCCAAGTCTCTCCGACCTTCACAAAAAAAGTTATTCAAGAATATCTCTTTCTCCTATGTGCTTTCATCCCTAACCCTAACCCTAACCCTTCCAAAAGTCGGAGAAGCTCAAGGATGGTACCGATCGATGCGCGCTACCTCATTTAGTGGGGGTAGAGCCTACTTGCAAGTCTCTCCGACCTTCACAAAAAAAGTTATTCAAGAATATCTCCTCAGATTTGGGGGAATTTCGTCGGTCGACCTCTTCCGAAGGTCGTACAAGCTCGGGGATGGTACCAATCGATCCGCAGGACCCAAATTAGTCCAGATGCAACCACTTTCCAAGTCTCTCCGACCTTCACAAAAAAAGTTATTCAAGAATATCTCTTTCTCCTATGTGCTTTCATCCCTAACCCTAACCCTAACCCTTCCGAAAGTCGGAGAAGCTCAAGGATGGTACCGATCGATGCGCGCAACCCCATTTAGTGGGGGTAGAGCCTACTTGCAAGTCTCTCCGACCTTCACAAAAAAAGTTATTCAAGAATATCTCTTTCTCCTATGTGCTTTCATCCCTAACCCTAACCCTAACCCTTCCGAAAGTCGGAGAAGCTCAAGGATGGTAACGATCGATGCGCGCTACCCCATTTAGTGGGGGTAGAGCCTACTTGCAAGTCTCTCCGACCTTCACAAAAAAAGTTATTCAAGAATATCTCTTTCTCCTATGTGCTTTCATCCCTAACCCTAACCCTAACCCTTCCGAAAGTCGGAGAAGCTCAAGGATGGTACCGATCGATGCGCGCTACCCCATTTAGTGGGGGTAGAGCCTACTTGCAAGTCTCTCCGACCTTCACAAAAAAAGTTATTCAAGAATATCTCCTCAGATTTGGGGGAATTTCGTCGGTCGACCTCTTCCGAAGGTCGTACAAGCTCGGGGATGGTACCAATCGATCCGCAGGACCCAAATTAGTCCAGATGCAACCAATTTCCAAGTCTCTCCGACCTTCACAAAAAAAATTATTCAAGAATATCTCTTTCTCCTATGTGCTTTCATCCCTAACCCTAACCCTAACCCTTCCGAAAGTCGGAGAAGCTCAATGATGGTACCGATCGATGCGCGCAACCCCATTTAGTGGGGGTAGAGCCTACTTGCAAGTCTCTCCGACCTTCACAAAAAAAGTTATTCAAGAATATCTCTTTCTCCTATGTGCTTTCATCCCTAACCCTAACCCTAACCCTTCCGAAAGTCGGAGAAGCTCAAGGATGGTACCGATCGATGCGCGCTACCCCATTTAGTGGGGGTAGAGCCTACTTGCAAGTCTCTCCGACCTTCACAAAAAAAGTTATTCAAGAATATCTCTTTCTCCTATGTGCTTTCATCCCTAACCCTAACCCTAACCCTTCCGAAAGTCGGAGAAGCTCAAGGATGGTACCGATCGATGCGCGCTACCCCATTTAGTGGGGGTAGAGCCTACTTGCAAGTCTCTCCGACCTTCACAAAAAAAGTTATTCAAGAATATCTCCTCAGATTTGGGGGAATTTCGTCGGTCGACCTCTTCCGAAGGTCGTACAAGCTCGGGGATGGTACCAATCGATCCGCAGGACCCAAATTAGTCCAGATGCAACCACTTTCCAAGTCTCTCCGACCTTCACAAAAAAAGTTATTCAAGAATATCTCTTTCTCCTATGTGCTTTCATCCCTAACCCTAACCCTAACCCTTCCGAAAGTCGGAGAAGCTCAAGGATGGTACCGATCGATGCGCGCTACCCCATTTAGTGGGGGTAGAGCCTACTTGCAAGTCTCTCCGACCTTCACAAAAAAAGTTATTCAAGAATATCTCCTCAGATTTGGGGGAATTTCGTCGGTCGACCTCTTCCGAAGGTCGTACAAGCTCGGGGATGGTACCAATCGATCCGCAGGACCCAAATTAGTCCAGATGCAACCACTTTCCAAGTCTCTCCGACCTTCACAAAAAAAGTTATTCAAGAATATCTCTTTCTCCTATGTGCTTTCATCCCTAACCCTAACCCTAACCCTTCCGAAAGTCGGAGAAGCTCAAGGATGGTACCGATCGATGCGCGCAACCCCATTTAGTGGGGGTAGAGCCTACTTGCAAGTCTCTCCGACCTTCACAAAAAAAGTTATTCAAGAATATCTCTTTCTCCTATGTGCTTTCATCCCTAACCCTAACCCTAACCCTTCCGAAAGTCGGAGAAGCTCAAGGATGGTAACGATCGATGCGCGCTACCCCATTTAGTGGGGGTAGAGCCTACTTGCAAGTCTCTCCGACCTTCACAAAAAAAGTTATTCAAGAATATCTCTTTCTCCTATGTGCTTTCATCCCTAACCCTAACCCTAACCCTTCCGAAAGTCGGAGAAGCTCAAGGATGGTACCGATCGATGCGCGCTACCCCATTTAGTGGGGGTAGAGCCTACTTGCAAGTCTCTCCGACCTTCACAAAAAAAGTTATTCAAGAATATCTCCTCAGATTTGGGGGAATTTCGTCGGTCGACCTCTTCCGAAGGTCGTACAAGCTCGGGGATGGTACCAATCGATCCGCAGGACCCAAATTAGTCCAGATGCAACCACTTTCCAAGTCTCTCCGACCTTCACAAAAAAAGTTATTCAAGAATATCTCTTTCTCCTATGTGCTTTCATCCCTAACCCTAACCCTAACCCTTCCGAAAGTCGGAGAAGCTCAAGGATGGTACCGATCGATGCGCGCTACCCCATTTAGTGGGGGTAGAGCCTACTTGCAAGTCTCTCCGACCTTCACAAAAAACGTTATTCAAGAATATCTCTTTCTCCTATGTGCTTTCATCCCTAACCCTAACCCTAACCCTTCCGAAAGTCGGAGAAGCTCAAGGATGGTACCGATCGATGCGCGCTACCCCATTTAGTGGGGGTAGAGCCTACTTGCAAGTCTCTCCGACCTTCACAAAAAACGTTATTCAAGAATATCTCTTTCTCCTATGTGCTTTCATCCCTAACCCTAACCCTAACCCTTCCGAAAGTCGGAGAAGCTCAAGGATGGTACCGATCGATGCGCGCTACCCCATTTAGTGGGGGTAGAGCCTACTTGCAAGTCTCTCCGACCTTCACAAAAAAAGTTATTCAAGAATATCTCCTCAGATTTGGGGGAATTTCGTCGGTCGACCTCTTCCGAAGGTCGTACAAGCTCAAGGATGGTACCAATCGATCCGCAGGACCCAAATTAGTCCAGATGCAACCACTTTCCAAGTCTCTCCGACCTTCACAAAAAAAGTTATTCAAGAATATCTCTTTCTCCTATGTGCTTTCATCCCTAACCCTAACCCTAACCCTTCCGAAAGTCGGAGAAGCTCAAGGATGGTACCGATCGATGCGCGCTACCTCATTTAGTGGGGGTAGAGCCTACTTGCAAGTCTCTCCGACCTTCACAAAAAAAGTTATTCAAGAATATCTCCTCAGATTTGGGGGAATTTCGTCGGTCGACCTCTTCCGAAGGTCGTACAAGCTCGGGGATGGTACCAATCGATCCGCAGGACCCAAATTAGTCCAGATGCAACCACTTTCCAAGTCTCTCCGACCTTCACAAAAAAAGTTATTCAAGAATATCTCTTTCTCCTATGTGCTTTCATCCCTAACCCTAACCCTAACCCTTCCGAAAGTCGGAGAAGCTCAAGGATGGTACCGATCGATGCGCGCAACCCCATTTAGTGGGGGTAGAGCCTACTTGCAAGTCTCTCCGACCTTCACAAAAAAAGTTATTCAAGAATATCTCTTTCTCCTATGTGCTTTCATCCCTAACCCTAACCCTAACCCTTCCGAAAGTCGGAGAAGCTCAAGGATGGTAACGATCGATGCGCGCTACCCCATTTAGTGGGGGTAGAGCCTACTTGCAAGTCTCTCCGACCTTCACAAAAAAAGTTATTCAAGAATATCTCTTTCTCCTATGTGCTTTCATCCCTAACCCTAACCCTAACCCTTCCGAAAGTCGGAGAAGCTCAAGGATGGTACCGATCGATGCGCGCTACCCCATTTAGTGGGGGTAGAGCCTACTTGCAAGTCTCTCCGACCTTCACAAAAAAAGTTATTCAAGAATATCTCCTCAGATTTGGGGGAATTTCGTCGGTCGACCTCTTCCGAAGGTCGTACAAGCTCGGGGATGGTACCAATCGATCCGCAGGACCCAAATTAGTCCAGATGCAACCACTTTCCAAGTCTCTCCGACCTTCACAAAAAAAGTTATTCAAGAATATCTCTTTCTCCTATGTGCTTTCATCCCTAACCCTAACCCTAACCCTTCCGAAAGTCGGAGAAGCTCAAGGATGGTACCGATCGATGCGCGCTACCCCATTTAGTGGGGGTAGAGCCTACTTGCAAGTCTCTCCGACCTTCACAAAAAACGTTATTCAAGAATATCTCTTTCTCCTATGTGCTTTCATCCCTAACCCTAACCCTAACCCTTCCGAAAGTCGGAGAAGCTCAAGGATGGTACCGATCGATGCGCGTTACCCCATTTAGTGGGGGTAGAGCCTACTTGCAAGTCTCTCCGACCTTCACAAAAAAAGTTATTCAAGAATATCTCCTCAGATTTGGGGGAATTTCGTCGGTCGACCTCTTCCGAAGGTCGTACAAGCTCAAGGATGGTACCAATCGATCCGCAGGACCCAAATTAGTCCAGATGCAACCACTTTCCAAGTCTCTCCGACCTTCACAAAAAAAGTTATTCAAGAATATCTCTTTCTCCTATGTGCTTTCATCCCTAACCCTAACCCTAACCCTTCCGAAAGTCGGAGAAGCTCAAGGATGGTACCGATCGATGCGCGCTACCCCATTTAGTGGGGGTAGAGCCTACTTGCAAGTCTCTCCGACCTTCACAAAAAAAGTTATTCAAGAATATCTCTTTCTCCTATGTGCTTTCATCCCTAACCCTAACCCTAACCCTTCCGAAAGTCGGAGAAGCTCAAAGATGGTACCGATCGATGCGCGCTACCCCATTTAGTGGGGGTAGAGCCTACTTGCAAGTCTCTCCGACCTTCACAAAAAAAGTTATTCAAGAATATCTCTTTCTCCTATGTGCTTTCATCCCTAACCCTAACCCTTCCGAAAGTCGGAGAAGCTCAAGGATGGTACCGATCGATGCGCGCTACCCCATTTAGTGGGGGTAGAGCCTACTTGCAAGTCTCTCCGACCTTCACAAAAAAAGTTATTCAAGAATATCTCTTTCTCCTATGTGCTTTCATCCCTAACCCTAACCCTAACCCTTCCGAAAGTTGGAGAAGCTCAAGGATGGTACCGATCGATGCGCGCAACCCCATTTAGTGGGGGTAGAGCCTACTTGCAAGTCTCTCCGACCTTCACAAAAAAAGTTATTCAAGAATATCTCCTCAGATTTGGGGGAATTTCGTCGGTCGACCTCTTCCGAAGGTCGTACAAGCTCGGGGATGGTACCAATCGATCTGCAGGACCCAAATTAGTCCAGATGCAACCACTTTCCAAGTCTCTCCGACCTTCACAAAAAAAGTTATTCAAGAATATCTCTTTCTCCTATGTGCTTTCATCCCTAACCCTAACCCTAACCCTTCCGAAAGTCGGAGAAGCTCAAGGATGGTACCGATCGATGCGCGCTACCCCATTTAGTGGGGGTAGAGCCTACTTGCAAGTCTCTCCGACCTTCACAAAAAAAGTTATTCAAGAATATCTCTTTCTCCTATGTGCTTTCATCCCTAACCCTAACCCTAACCCTTCCGAAAGTCGGAGAAGCTCAAGGATGGTACCGATCGATGCGCGCTACCCCATTTAGTGGGGGTAGAGCCTACTTGCAAGTCTCTCCGACCTTCACAAAAAAAGTTATTCAAGAATATCTCTTTCTCCTATGTGCTTTCATCCCTAACCCTAACCCTAACCCTTCCGAAAGTCGGAGAAGCTCAAGGATGGTACCGATCGATGTGCGCTACCCCATTTAGTGGGGGTAGAGCCTACTTGCAAGTCTCTCGGACCTTCACAAAAAAAGTTATTCAAGAATATCTCTTTCTCCTATGTGCTTTCATCCCTAACCCTAACCCTAACCCTTCCGAAAGTCGGAGAAGCTCAAGGATGGTACTGATCGATGCGCGCTACCCCATTTAGTGGGGGTAGAGCCTACTTGCAAGTCTCTCCGACCTTCACAAAAAAAGTTATTCAAGAATATCTCCTCAGATTTGGGGGAATTTCGTCGGTCGACCTCTTCCGAAGGTCGTACAAGCTCGGGGATGGTACCAATCGATCCGCAGGACCCAAATTAGTCGAGATGCAACCACTTTCCAAGTCTCTCCGACCTTCACAAAAAACGTTATTCAAGAATATCTCTTTCTCCTATGTGCTTTCATCCCTAACCCTAACCCTAACCCTTCCGAAAGTCGGAGAAGCTCAAGGATGGTACCGATCGATGCGCGCTACCCCATTTAGTGGGGGTAGAGCCTACTTGCAAGTCTCTCCGACCTTCACAAAAAAAGTTATTCAAGAATATCTCCTCAGATTTGGGGGAATTTCGTCGGTCGACCTCTTCCGAAGGTCGTACAAGCTCGGGGATGGTACCAATCGATCCGCAGGACCCAAATTAGTCCAGATGCAACCACTTTCCAAGTCTCTCCGACCTTCACAAAAAAAGTTATTCAAGAATATCTCTTTCTCCTATGTGCTTTCATCCCTAACCCTAACCCTAACCCTTCCGAAAGTCGGAGAAGCTCAAGGATGGTACCGATCGATGCGCGCTACCCCATTTAGTGGGGGTAGAGCCTACTTGCAAGTCTCTCCGACCTTCACAAAAAAAGTTATTCAAGAATATCTCTTTCTCCTATGTGCTTTCATCCCTAACCCTAACCCTAACCCTTCCGAAAGTCGGAGAAGCTCAAAGATGGTACCGATCGATGCGCGCTACCCCATTTAGTGGGGGTAGAGCCTACTTGCAAGTCTCTCCGACCTTCACAAAAAAAGTTATTCAAGAATATCTCTTTCTCCTATGTGCTTTCATCCCTAACCCTAACCCTTCCGAAAGTCGGAGAAGCTCAAGGATGGTACCGATCGATGCGCGCTACCCCATTTAGTGGGGGTAGAGCCTACTTGCAAGTCTCTCCGACCTTCACAAAAAAAGTTATTCAAGAATATCTCTTTCTCCTATGTGCTTTCATCCCTAACCCTAACCCTAACCCTTCCGAAAGTCGGAGAAGCTCAAGGATGGTACCGATCGATGCGCGCAACCCTATTTAGTGGGGGTAGAGCCTACTTGCAAGTCTCTCCGACCTTCACAAAAAAAGTTATTCAAGAATATCTCCTCAGATTTGGGGGAATTTCGTCGGTCGACCTCTTCCGAAGGTCGTACAAGCTCGGGGATGGTACCAATCGATCTGCAGGACCCAAATTAGTCCAGATGCAACCACTTTCCAAGTCTCTCCGACCTTCACAAAAAAAGTTATTCAAGAATATCTCTTTCTCCTATGTGCTTTCATCCCTAACCCTAACCCTAACCCTTCCGAAAGTCGGAGAAGCTCAAGGATGGTACCGATCGATGCGCGCTACCCCATTTAGTGGGGGTAGAGCCTACTTGCAAGTCTCTCCGACCTTCACAAAAAAAGTTATTCAAGAATATCTCTTTCTCCTATGTGCTTTCATCCCTAACCCTAACCCTAACCCTTCCGAAAGTCGGAGAAGCTCAAGGATGGTACCGATCGATGCGCGCTACCCCATTTAGTGGGGGTAGAGCCTACTTGCAAGTCTCTCCGACCTTCACAAAAAAAGTTATTCAAGAATATCTCTTTCTCCTATGTGCTTTCATCCCTAACCCTAACCCTAACCCTTCCGAAAGTCGGAGAAGCTCAAGGATGGTACCGATCGATGCGCGCTACCCCATTTAGTGGGGGTAGAGCCTACTTGCAAGTCTCTCGGACCTTCACAAAAAAAGTTATTCAAGAATATCTCTTTCTCCTATGTGCTTTCATCCCTAACCCTAACCCTAACCCTTCCGAAAGTCGGAGAAGCTCAAGGATGGTACTGATCGATGCGCGCTACCCCATTTAGTGGGGGTAGAGCCTACTTGCAAGTCTCTCCGACCTTCACAAAAAAAGTTATTCAAGAATATCTCTTTCTCCTATGTGCTTTCATCCCTAACCCTAACCCTTCCGAAAGTCGGAGAAGCTCAAGGATGGTACCGATCGATGCGCGCTACCCCATTTAGTGGGGGTAGAGCCTACTTGCAAGTCTCTCCGACCTTCACAAAAAAAGTTATTCAAGAATATCTCTTTCTCCTATGTGCTTTCATCCCTAACCCTAACCCTAACCCTTCCGAAAGTCGGAGAAGCTCAAGGATGGTACCGATCGATGCGCGCAACCCCATTTAGTGGGGGTAGAGCCTACTTGCAAGTCTCTCCGACCTTCACAAAAAAAGTTATTCAAGAATATCTCCTCAGATTTGGGGGAATTTCGTCGGTCGACCTCTTCCGAAGGTCGTACAAGCTCGGGGATGGTACCAATCGATCTGCAGGACCCAAATTAGTCCAGATGCAACCACTTTCCAAGTCTCTCCGACCTTCACAAAAAAAGTTATTCAAGAATATCTCTTTCTCCTATGTGCTTTCATCCCTAACCCTAACCCTAACCCTTCCGAAAGTCGGAGAAGCTCAAGGATGGTACCGATCGATGCGCGCTACCCCATTTAGTGGGGGTAGAGCCTACTTGCAAGTCTCTCCGACCTTCACAAAAAAAGTTATTCAAGAATATCTCTTTCTCCTATGTGCTTTCATCCCTAACCCTAACCCTAACCCTTCCGAAAGTCGGAGAAGCTCAAGGATGGTACCGATCGATGCGCGCTACCCCATTTAGTGGGGGTAGAGCCTACTTGCAAGTCTCTCCGACCTTCACAAAAAAAGTTATTCAAGAATATCTCTTTCTCCTATGTGCTTTCATCCCTAACCCTAACCCTAACCCTTCCGAAAGTCGGAGAAGCTCAAGGATGGTACCGATCGATGCGCGCTACCCCATTTAGTGGGGGTAGAGCCTACTTGCAAGTCTCTCGGACCTTCACAAAAAAAGTTATTCAAGAATATCTCTTTCTCCTATGTGCTTTCATCCCTAACCCTAACCCTAACCCTTCCGAAAGTCGGAGAAGCTCAAGGATGGTACTGATCGATGCGCGCTACCCCATTTAGTGGGGGTAGAGCCTACTTGCAAGTCTCTCCGACCTTCACAAAAAAAGTTATTCAAGAATATCTCTTTCTCCTATGTGCTTTCATCCCTAACCCTAACCCTTCCGAAAGTCGGAGAAGCTCAAGGATGGTACCGATCGATGCGCGCTACCCCATTTAGTGGGGGTAGAGCCTACTTGCAAGTCTCTCCGACCTTCACAAAAAAAGTTATTCAAGAATATCTCTTTCTCCTATGTGCTTTCATCCCTAACCCTAACCCTAACCCTTCCGAAAGTCGGAGAAGCTCAAGGATGGTACCGATCGATGCGCGCAACCCCATTTAGTGGGGGTAGAGCCTACTTGCAAGTCTCTCCGACCTTCACAAAAAAAGTTATTCAAGAATATCTCCTCAGATTTGGGGGAATTTCGTCGGTCGACCTCTTCCGAAGGTCGTACAAGCTCGGGGATGGTACCAATCGATCTGCAGGACCCAAATTAGTCCAGATGCAACCACTTTCCAAGTCTCTCCGACCTTCACAAAAAAAGTTATTCAAGAATATCTCTTTCTCCTATGTGCTTTCATCCCTAACCCTAACCCTAACCCTTCCGAAAGTCGGAGAAGCTCAAGGATGGTACCGATCGATGCGCGCTACCCCATTTAGTGGGGGTAGAGCCTACTTGCAAGTCTCTCCGACCTTCACAAAAAAAGTTATTCAAGAATATCTCTTTCTCCTATGTGCTTTCATCCCTAACCCTAACCCTAACCCTTCCGAAAGTCGGAGAAGCTCAAGGATGGTACCGATCGATGCGCGCTACCCCATTTAGTGGGGGTAGAGCCTACTTGCAAGTCTCTCCGACCTTCACAAAAAAAGTTATTCAAGAATATCTCTTTCTCCTATGTGCTTTCATCCCTAACCCTAACCCTAACCCTTCCGAAAGTCGGAGAAGCTCAAGGATGGTACCGATCGATGTGCGCTACCCCATTTAGTGGGGGTAGAGCCTACTTGCAAGTCTCTCGGACCTTCACAAAAAAAGTTATTCAAGAATATCTCTTTCTCCTATGTGCTTTCATCCCTAACCCTAACCCTAACCCTTCCGAAAGTCGGAGAAGCTCAAGGATGGTACTGATCGATGCGCGCTACCCCATTTAGTGGGGGTAGAGCCTACTTGCAAGTCTCTCCGACCTTCACAAAAAAAGTTATTCAAGAATATCTCTTTCTCCTATGTGCTTTCATCCCTAACCCTAACCCTTCCGAAAGTCGGAGAAGCTCAAGGATGGTACCGATCGATGCGCGCTACCCCATTTAGTGGGGGTAGAGCCTACTTGCAAGTCTCTCCGACCTTCACAAAAAAAGTTATTCAAGAATATCTCTTTCTCCTATGTGCTTTCATCCCTAACCCTAACCCTAACCCTTCCGAAAGTCGGAGAAGCTCAAGGATGGTACCGATCGATGCGCGCAACCCCATTTAGTGGGGGTAGAGCCTACTTGCAAGTCTCTCCGACCTTCACAAAAAAAGTTATTCAAGAATATCTCCTCAGATTTGGGGGAATTTCGTCGGTCGACCTCTTCCGAAGGTCGTACAAGCTCGGGGATGGTACCAATCGATCTGCAGGACCCAAATTAGTCCAGATGCAACCACTTTCCAAGTCTCTCCGACCTTCACAAAAAAAGTTATTCAAGAATATCTCTTTCTCCTATGTGCTTTCATCCCTAACCCTAACCCTAACCCTTCCGAAAGTCGGAGAAGCTCAAGGATGGTACCGATCGATGCGCGCTACCCCATTTAGTGGGGGTAGAGCCTACTTGCAAGTCTCTCCGACCTTCACAAAAAAAGTTATTCAAGAATATCTCTTTCTCCTATGTGCTTTCATCCCTAACCCTAACCCTAACCCTTCCGAAAGTCGGAGAAGCTCAAGGATGGTACCGATCGATGCGCGCTACCCCATTTAGTGGGGGTAGAGCCTACTTGCAAGTCTCTCCGACCTTCACAAAAAAAGTTATTCAAGAATATCTCTTTCTCCTATGTGCTTTCATCCCTAACCCTAACCCTAACCCTTCCGAAAGTCGGAGAAGCTCAAGGATGGTACCGATCGATGTGCGCTACCCCATTTAGTGGGGGTAGAGCCTACTTGCAAGTCTCTCGGACCTTCACAAAAAAAGTTATTCAAGAATATCTCTTTCTCCTATGTGCTTTCATCCCTAACCCTAACCCTAACCCTTCCGAAAGTCGGAGAAGCTCAAGGATGGTACTGATCGATGCGCGCTACCCCATTTAGTGGGGGTAGAGCCTACTTGCAAGTCTCTCCGACCTTCACAAAAAAAGTTATTCAAGAATATCTCCTCAGATTTGGGGGAATTTCGTCGGTCGACCTCTTCCGAAGGTCGTACAAGCTCGGGGATGGTACCAATCGATCCGCAGGACCCAAATTAGTCGAGATGCAACCACTTTCCAAGTCTCTCCGACCTTCACAAAAAACGTTATTCAAGAATATCTCTTTCTCCTATGTGCTTTCATCCCTAACCCTAACCCTAACCCTTCCGAAAGTCGGAGAAGCTCAAGGATGGTACCGATCGATGCGCGCTACGCCATTTAGTGGGGGTAGAGCCTACTTGCAAGTCTCTCCGACCTTCACAAAAAAAGTTATTCAAGAATATCTCCTCAGATTTGGGGGAATTTCGTCGGTCGACCTCTTCCGAAGGTCGTACAAGCTCGGGGATGGTACCAATCGATCCGCAGGACCCAAATTAGTCCAGATGCAACCACTTTCCAAGTCTCTCCGACCTTCACAAAAAAAGTTATTCAAGAATATCTCTTTCTCCTATGTGCTTTCATCCCTAACCCTAACCCTAACCCTTCCGAAAGTCGGAGAAGCTCAAGGATGGTACCGATCGATGCGCGCTACCCCATTTAGTGGGGGTAGAGCCTACTTGCAAGTCTCTCCGACCTTCACAAAAAAAGTTATTCAAGAATATCTCTTTCTCCTATGTGCTTTCATCCCTAACCCTAACCCTAACCCTTCCGAAAGTCGGAGAAGCTCAAAGATGGTACCGATCGATGCGCGCTACCCCATTTAGTGGGGGTAGAGCCTACTTGCAAGTCTCTCCGACCTTCACAAAAAAAGTTATTCAAGAATATCTCTTTCTCCTATGTGCTTTCATCCCTAACCCTAACCCTTCCGAAAGTCGGAGAAGCTCAAGGATGGTACCGATCGATGCGCGCTACCCCATTTAGTGGGGGTAGAGCCTACTTGCAAGTCTCTCCGACCTTCACAAAAAAAGTTATTCAAGAATATCTCTTTCTCCTATGTGCTTTCATCCCTAACCCTAACCCTAACCCTTCCGAAAGTCGGAGAAGCTCAAGGATGGTACCGATCGATGCGCGCAACCCCATTTAGTGGGGGTAGAGCCTACTTGCAAGTCTCTCCGACCTTCACAAAAAAAGTTATTCAAGAATATCTCCTCAGATTTGGGGGAATTTCGTCGGTCGACCTCTTCCGAAGGTCGTACAAGCTCGGGGATGGTACCAATCGATCTGCAGGACCCAAATTAGTCCAGATGCAACCACTTTCCAAGTCTCTCCGACCTTCACAAAAAAAGTTATTCAAGAATATCTCTTTCTCCTATGTGCTTTCATCCCTAACCCTAACCCTAACCCTTCCGAAAGTCGGAGAAGCTCAAGGATGGTAACGATCGATGCGCGCTACCCCATTTAGTGGGGGTAGAGCCTACTTGCAAGTCTCTCCGACCTTCACAAAAAAAGTTATTCAAGAATATCTCTTTCTCCTATGTGCTTTCATCCCTAACCCTAACCCTAACCCTTCCGAAAGTCGGAGAAGCTCAAGGATGGTACCGATCGATGCGCGCTACCCCATTTAGTGGGGGTAGAGCCTACTTGCAAGTCTCTCCGACCTTCACAAAAAAAGTTATTCAAGAATATCTCCTCAGATTTGGGGGAATTTCGTCGGTCGACCTCTTCCGAAGGTCGTACAAGCTCGGGGATGGTACCAATCGATCCGCAGGACCCAAATTAGTCCAGATGCAACCACTTTCCAAGTCTCTCCGACCTTCACAAAAAAAGTTATTCAAGAATATCTCTTTCTCCTATGTGCTTTCATCCCTAACCCTAACCCTAACCCTTCCGAAAGTCGGAGAAGCTCAAGGATGGTACCGATCGATGCGCGCTACCCCATTTAGTGGGGGTAGAGCCTACTTGCAAGTCTCTCCGACCTTCACAAAAAACGTTATTCAAGAATATCTCTTTCTCCTATGTGCTTTCATCCCTAACCCTAACCCTAACCCTTCCGAAAGTCGGAGAAGCTCAAGGATGGTACCGATCGATGCGCGTTACCCCATTTAGTGGGGGTAGAGCCTACTTGCAAGTCTCTCCGACCTTCACAAAAAAAGTTATTCAAGAATATCTCCTCAGATTTGGGGGAATTTCGTCGGTCGACCTCTTCCGAAGGTCGTACAAGCTCAAGGATGGTACCAATCGATCCGCAGGACCCAAATTAGTCCAGATGCAACCACTTTCCAAGTCTCTCCGACCTTCACAAAAAAAGTTATTCAAGAATATCTCTTTCTCCTATGTGCTTTCATCCCTAACCCTAACCCTAACCCTTCCGAAAGTCGGAGAAGCTCAAGGATGGTACCGATCGATGCGCGCTACCCCATTTAGTGGGGGTAGAGCCTACTTGCAAGTCTCTCCGACCTTCACAAAAAAAGTTATTCAAGAATATCTCTTTCTCCTATGTGCTTTCATCCCTAACCCTAACCCTAACCCTTCCGAAAGTCGGAGAAGCTCAAAGATGGTACCGATCGATGCGCGCTACCCCATTTAGTGGGGGTAGAGCCTACTTGCAAGTCTCTCCGACCTTCACAAAAAAAGTTATTCAAGAATATCTCTTTCTCCTATGTGCTTTCATCCCTAACCCTAACCCTTCCGAAAGTCGGAGAAGCTCAAGGATGGTACCGATCGATGCGCGCTACCCCATTTAGTGGGGGTAGAGCCTACTTGCAAGTCTCTCCGACCTTCACAAAAAAAGTTATTCAAGAATATCTCTTTCTCCTATGTGCTTTCATCCCTAACCCTAACCCTAACCCTTCCGAAAGTCGGAGAAGCTCAAGGATGGTACCGATCGATGCGCGCAACCCCATTTAGTGGGGGTAGAGCCTACTTGCAAGTCTCTCCGACCTTCACAAAAAAAGTTATTCAAGAATATCTCCTCAGATTTGGGGGAATTTCGTCGGTCGACCTCTTCCGAAGGTCGTACAAGCTCGGGGATGGTACCAATCGATCTGCAGGACCCAAATTAGTCCAGATGCAACCACTTTCCAAGTCTCTCCGACCTTCACAAAAAAAGTTATTCAAGAATATCTCTTTCTCCTATGTGCTTTCATCCCTAACCCTAACCCTAACCCTTCCGAAAGTCGGAGAAGCTCAAGGATGGTACCGATCGATGCGCGCTACCCCATTTAGTGGGGGTAGAGCCTACTTGCAAGTCTCTCCGACCTTCACAAAAAAAGTTATTCAAGAATATCTCTTTCTCCTATGTGCTTTCATCCCTAACCCTAACCCTAACCCTTCCGAAAGTCGGAGAAGCTCAAGGATGGTACCGATCGATGCGCGCTACCCCATTTAGTGGGGGTAGAGCCTACTTGCAAGTCTCTCCGACCTTCACAAAAAAAGTTATTCAAGAATATCTCTTTCTCCTATGTGCTTTCATCCCTAACCCTAACCCTAACCCTTCCGAAAGTCGGAGAAGCTCAAGGATGGTACCGATCGATGTGCGCTACCCCATTTAGTGGGGGTAGAGCCTACTTGCAAGTCTCTCGGACCTTCACAAAAAAAGTTATTCAAGAATATCTCTTTCTCCTATGTGCTTTCATCCCTAACCCTAACCCTAACCCTTCCGAAAGTCGGAGAAGCTCAAGGATGGTACTGATCGATGCGCGCTACCCCATTTAGTGGGGGTAGAGCCTACTTGCAAGTCTCTCCGACCTTCACAAAAAAAGTTATTCAAGAATATCTCCTCAGATTTGGGGGAATTTCGTCGGTCGACCTCTTCCGAAGGTCGTACAAGCTCGGGGATGGTACCAATCGATCCGCAGGACCCAAATTAGTCGAGATGCAACCACTTTCCAAGTCTCTCCGACCTTCACAAAAAACGTTATTCAAGAATATCTCTTTCTCCTATGTGCTTTCATCCCTAACCCTAACCCTAACCCTTCCGAAAGTCGGAGAAGCTCAAGGATGGTACCGATCGATGCGCGCTACCCCATTTAGTGGGGGTAGAGCCTACTTGCAAGTCTCTCCGACCTTCACAAAAAAAGTTATTCAAGAATATCTCCTCAGATTTGGGGGAATTTCGTCGGTCGACCTCTTCCGAAGGTCGTACAAGCTCGGGGATGGTACCAATCGATCCGCAGGACCCAAATTAGTCCAGATGCAACCACTTTCCAAGTCTCTCCGACCTTCACAAAAAAGGTTATTCAAGAATATCTCTTTCTCCTATGTGCTTTCATCCCTAACCCTAACCCTAACCCTTCCGAAAGTCGGAGAAGCTCAAGGATGGTACCGATCGATGCGCGCTACCCCATTTAGTGGGGGTAGAGCCTACTTGCAAGTCTCTCCGACCTTCACAAAAAAAGTTATTCAAGAATATCTCTTTCTCCTATGTGCTTTCATCCCTAACCCTAACCCTAACCCTTCCGAAAGTCGGAGAAGCTCAAAGATGGTACCGATCGATGCGCGCTACCCCATTTAGTGGGGGTAGAGCCTACTTGCAAGTCTCTCCGACCTTCACAAAAAAAGTTATTCAAGAATATCTCTTTCTCCTATGTGCTTTCATCCCTAACCCTAACCCTTCCGAAAGTCGGAGAAGCTCAAGGATGGTACCGATCGATGCGCGCTACCCCATTTAGTGGGGGTAGAGCCTACTTGCAAGTCTCTCCGACCTTCACAAAAAAAGTTATTCAAGAATATCTCTTTCTCCTATGTGCTTTCATCCCTAACCCTAACCCTAACCCTTCCGAAAGTCGGAGAAGCTCAAGGATGGTACCGATCGATGCGCGCAACCCCATTTAGTGGGGGTAGAGCCTACTTGCAAGTCTCTCCGACCTTCACAAAAAAAGTTATTCAAGAATATCTCCTCAGATTTGGGGGAATTTCGTCGGTCGACCTCTTCCGAAGGTCGTACAAGCTCGGGGATGGTACCAATCGATCTGCAGGACCCAAATTAGTCCAGATGCAACCACTTTCCAAGTCTCTCCGACCTTCACAAAAAAAGTTATTCAAGAATATCTCTTTCTCCTATGTGCTTTCATCCCTAACCCTAACCCTAACCCTTCCGAAAGTCGGAGAAGCTCAAGGATGGTACCGATCGATGCGCGCTACCCCATTTAGTGGGGGTAGAGCCTACTTGCAAGTCTCTCCGACCTTCACAAAAAAAGTTATTCAAGAATATCTCTTTCTCCTATGTGCTTTCATCCCTAACCCTAACCCTAACCCTTCCGAAAGTCGGAGAAGCTCAAGGATGGTACCGATCGATGCGCGCTACCCCATTTAGTGGGGGTAGAGCCTACTTGCAAGTCTCTCCGACCTTCACAAAAAAAGTTATTCAAGAATATCTCTTTCTCCTATGTGCTTTCATCCCTAACCCTAACCCTAACCCTTCCGAAAGTCGGAGAAGCTCAAGGATGGTACCGATCGATGCGCGCTACCCCATTTAGTGGGGGTAGAGCCTACTTGCAAGTCTCTCGGACCTTCACAAAAAAAGTTATTCAAGAATATCTCTTTCTCCTATGTGCTTTCATCCCTAACCCTAACCCTAACCCTTCCGAAAGTCGGAGAAGCTCAAGGATGGTACTGATCGATGCGCGCTACCCCATTTAGTGGGGGTAGAGCCTACTTGCAAGTCTCTCCGACCTTCACAAAAAAAGTTATTCAAGAATATCTCTTTCTCCTATGTGCTTTCATCCCTAACCCTAACCCTTCCGAAAGTCGGAGAAGCTCAAGGATGGTACCGATCGATGCGCGCTACCCCATTTAGTGGGGGTAGAGCCTACTTGCAAGTCTCTCCGACCTTCACAAAAAAAGTTATTCAAGAATATCTCTTTCTCCTATGTGCTTTCATCCCTAACCCTAACCCTAACCCTTCCGAAAGTCGGAGAAGCTCAAGGATGGTACCGATCGATGCGCGCAACCCCATTTAGTGGGGGTAGAGCCTACTTGCAAGTCTCTCCGACCTTCACAAAAAAAGTTATTCAAGAATATCTCCTCAGATTTGGGGGAATTTCGTCGGTCGACCTCTTCCGAAGGTCGTACAAGCTCGGGGATGGTACCAATCGATCTGCAGGACCCAAATTAGTCCAGATGCAACCACTTTCCAAGTCTCTCCGACCTTCACAAAAAAAGTTATTCAAGAATATCTCTTTCTCCTATGTGCTTTCATCCCTAACCCTAACCCTAACCCTTCCGAAAGTCGGAGAAGCTCAAGGATGGTACCGATCGATGCGCGCTACCCCATTTAGTGGGGGTAGAGCCTACTTGCAAGTCTCTCCGACCTTCACAAAAAAAGTTATTCAAGAATATCTCTTTCTCCTATGTGCTTTCATCCCTAACCCTAACCCTAACCCTTCCGAAAGTCGGAGAAGCTCAAGGATGGTACCGATCGATGCGCGCTACCCCATTTAGTGGGGGTAGAGCCTACTTGCAAGTCTCTCCGACCTTCACAAAAAAAGTTATTCAAGAATATCTCTTTCTCCTATGTGCTTTCATCCCTAACCCTAACCCTAACCCTTCCGAAAGTCGGAGAAGCTCAAGGATGGTACCGATCGATGCGCGCTACCCCATTTAGTGGGGGTAGAGCCTACTTGCAAGTCTCTCGGACCTTCACAAAAAAAGTTATTCAAGAATATCTCTTTCTCCTATGTGCTTTCATCCCTAACCCTAACCCTAACCCTTCCGAAAGTCGGAGAAGCTCAAGGATGGTACTGATCGATGCGCGCTACCCCATTTAGTGGGGGTAGAGCCTACTTGCAAGTCTCTCCGACCTTCACAAAAAAAGTTATTCAAGAATATCTCTTTCTCCTATGTGCTTTCATCCCTAACCCTAACCCTTCCGAAAGTCGGAGAAGCTCAAGGATGGTACCGATCGATGCGCGCTACCCCATTTAGTGGGGGTAGAGCCTACTTGCAAGTCTCTCCGACCTTCACAAAAAAAGTTATTCAAGAATATCTCTTTCTCCTATGTGCTTTCATCCCTAACCCTAACCCTAACCCTTCCGAAAGTCGGAGAAGCTCAAGGATGGTACCGATCGATGCGCGCAACCCCATTTAGTGGGGGTAGAGCCTACTTGCAAGTCTCTCCGACCTTCACAAAAAAAGTTATTCAAGAATATCTCCTCAGATTTGGGGGAATTTCGTCGGTCGACCTCTTCCGAAGGTCGTACAAGCTCGGGGATGGTACCAATCGATCTGCAGGACCCAAATTAGTCCAGATGCAACCACTTTCCAAGTCTCTCCGACCTTCACAAAAAAAGTTATTCAAGAATATCTCTTTCTCCTATGTGCTTTCATCCCTAACCCTAACCCTAACCCTTCCGAAAGTCGGAGAAGCTCAAGGATGGTACCGATCGATGCGCGCTACCCCATTTAGTGGGGGTAGAGCCTACTTGCAAGTCTCTCCGACCTTCACAAAAAAAGTTATTCAAGAATATCTCTTTCTCCTATGTGCTTTCATCCCTAACCCTAACCCTAACCCTTCCGAAAGTCGGAGAAGCTCAAGGATGGTACCGATCGATGCGCGCTACCCCATTTAGTGGGGGTAGAGCCTACTTGCAAGTCTCTCCGACCTTCACAAAAAAAGTTATTCAAGAATATCTCTTTCTCCTATGTGCTTTCATCCCTAACCCTAACCCTAACCCTTCCGAAAGTCGGAGAAGCTCAAGGATGGTACCGATCGATGTGCGCTACCCCATTTAGTGGGGGTAGAGCCTACTTGCAAGTCTCTCGGACCTTCACAAAAAAAGTTATTCAAGAATATCTCTTTCTCCTATGTGCTTTCATCCCTAACCCTAACCCTAACCCTTCCGAAAGTCGGAGAAGCTCAAGGATGGTACTGATCGATGCGCGCTACCCCATTTAGTGGGGGTAGAGCCTACTTGCAAGTCTCTCCGACCTTCACAAAAAAAGTTATTCAAGAATATCTCCTCAGATTTGGGGGAATTTCGTCGGTCGACCTCTTCCGAAGGTCGTACAAGCTCGGGGATGGTACCAATCGATCCGCAGGACCCAAATTAGTCGAGATGCAACCACTTTCCAAGTCTCTCCGACCTTCACAAAAAACGTTATTCAAGAATATCTCTTTCTCCTATGTGCTTTCATCCCTAACCCTAACCCTAACCCTTCCGAAAGTCGGAGAAGCTCAAGGATGGTACCGATCGATGCGCGCTACGCCATTTAGTGGGGGTAGAGCCTACTTGCAAGTCTCTCCGACCTTCACAAAAAAAGTTATTCAAGAATATCTCCTCAGATTTGGGGGAATTTCGTCGGTCGACCTCTTCCGAAGGTCGTACAAGCTCGGGGATGGTACCAATCGATCCGCAGGACCCAAATTAGTCCAGATGCAACCACTTTCCAAGTCTCTCCGACCTTCACAAAAAAAGTTATTCAAGAATATCTCTTTCTCCTATGTGCTTTCATCCCTAACCCTAACCCTAACCCTTCCGAAAGTCGGAGAAGCTCAAGGATGGTACCGATCGATGCGCGCTACCCCATTTAGTGGGGGTAGAGCCTACTTGCAAGTCTCTCCGACCTTCACAAAAAAAGTTATTCAAGAATATCTCTTTCTCCTATGTGCTTTCATCCCTAACCCTAACCCTAACCCTTCCGAAAGTCGGAGAAGCTCAAAGATGGTACCGATCGATGCGCGCTACCCCATTTAGTGGGGGTAGAGCCTACTTGCAAGTCTCTCCGACCTTCACAAAAAAAGTTATTCAAGAATATCTCTTTCTCCTATGTGCTTTCATCCCTAACCCTAACCCTTCCGAAAGTCGGAGAAGCTCAAGGATGGTACCGATCGATGCGCGCTACCCCATTTAGTGGGGGTAGAGCCTACTTGCAAGTCTCTCCGACCTTCACAAAAAAAGTTATTCAAGAATATCTCTTTCTCCTATGTGCTTTCATCCCTAACCCTAACCCTAACCCTTCCGAAAGTCGGAGAAGCTCAAGGATGGTACCGATCGATGCGCGCAACCCCATTTAGTGGGGGTAGAGCCTACTTGCAAGTCTCTCCGACCTTCACAAAAAAAGTTATTCAAGAATATCTCCTCAGATTTGGGGGAATTTCGTCGGTCGACCTCTTCCGAAGGTCGTACAAGCTCGGGGATGGTACCAATCGATCTGCAGGACCCAAATTAGTCCAGATGCAACCACTTTCCAAGTCTCTCCGACCTTCACAAAAAAAGTTATTCAAGAATATCTCTTTCTCCTATGTGCTTTCATCCCTAACCCTAACCCTAACCCTTCCGAAAGTCGGAGAAGCTCAAGGATGGTACCGATCGATGCGCGCTACCCCATTTAGTGGGGGTAGAGCCTACTTGCAAGTCTCTCCGACCTTCACAAAAAAAGTTATTCAAGAATATCTCTTTCTCCTATGTGCTTTCATCCCTAACCCTAACCCTAACCCTTCCGAAAGTCGGAGAAGCTCAAGGATGGTACCGATCGATGCGCGCTACCCCATTTAGTGGGGGTAGAGCCTACTTGCAAGTCTCTCCGACCTTCACAAAAAAAGTTATTCAAGAATATCTCTTTCTCCTATGTGCTTTCATCCCTAACCCTAACCCTAACCCTTCCGAAAGTCGGAGAAGCTCAAGGATGGTACCGATCGATGCGCGCTACCCCATTTAGTGGGGGTAGAGCCTACTTGCAAGTCTCTCGGACCTTCACAAAAAAAGTTATTCAAGAATATCTCTTTCTCCTATGTGCTTTCATCCCTAACCCTAACCCTAACCCTTCCGAAAGTCGGAGAAGCTCAAGGATGGTACTGATCGATGCGCGCTACCCCATTTAGTGGGGGTAGAGCCTACTTGCAAGTCTCTCCGACCTTCACAAAAAAAGTTATTCAAGAATATCTCCTCAGATTTGGGGGAATTTCGTCGGTCGACCTCTTCCGAAGGTCGTACAAGCTCGGGGATGGTACCAATCGATCTGCAGGACCCAAATTAGTCGAGATGCAACCACTTTCCAAGTCTCTCCGACCTTCACAAAAAACGTTATTCAAGAATATCTCTTTCTCCTATGTGCTTTCATCCCTAACCCTAACCCTAACCCTTCCGAAAGTCGGAGAAGCTCAAGGATGGTACTGATCGATGCGCGCTACCCCATTTAGTGGGGGTAGAGCCTACTTGCAAGTCTCTCCGACCTTCACAAAAAAAGTTATTCAAGAATATCTCCTCAGATTTGGGGGAATTTCGTCGGTCGACCTCTTCCGAAGGTCGTACAAGCTCGGGGATGGTACCAATCGATCTGCAGGACCCAAATTAGTCGAGATGCAACCACTTTCCAAGTCTCTCCGACCTTCACAAAAAACGTTATTCAAGAATATCTCTTTCTCCTATGTGCTTTCATCCCTAACCCTAACCCTAACCCTTCCGAAAGTCGGAGAAGCTCAAGGATGGTACTGATCGATGCGCGCTACCCCATTTAGTGGGGGTAGAGCCTACTTGCAAGTCTCTCCGACCTTCACAAAAAAAGTTATTCAAGAATATCTCCTCAGATTTGGGGGAATTTCGTCGGTCGACCTCTTCCGAAGGTCGTACAAGCTCGGGGATGGTACCAATCGATCTGCAGGACCCAAATTAGTCGAGATGCAACCACTTTCCAAGTCTCTCCGACCTTCACAAAAAACGTTATTCAAGAATATCTCTTTCTCCTATGTGCTTTCATCCCTAACCCTAACCCTAACCCTTCCGAAAGTCGGAGAAGCTCAAGGATGGTACTGATCGATGCGCGCTACCCCATTTAGTGGGGGTAGAGCCTACTTGCAAGTCTCTCCGACCTTCACAAAAAAAGTTATTCAAGAATATCTCCTCAGATTTGGGGGAATTTCGTCGGTCGACCTCTTCCGAAGGTCGTACAAGCTCGGGGATGGTACCAATCGATCTGCAGGACCCAAATTAGTCGAGATGCAACCACTTTCCAAGTCTCTCCGACCTTCACAAAAAACGTTATTCAAGAATATCTCTTTCTCCTATGTGCTTTCATCCCTAACCCTAACCCTAACCCTTCCGAAAGTCGGAGAAGCTCAAGGATGGTACTGATCGATGCGCGCTACCCCATTTAGTGGGGGTAGAGCCTACTTGCAAGTCTCTCCGACCTTCACAAAAAAAGTTATTCAAGAATATCTCCTCAGATTTGGGGGAATTTCGTCGGTCGACCTCTTCCGAAGGTCGTACAAGCTCGGGGATGGTACCAATCGATCCGCAGGACCCAAATTAGTCCAGATGCAACCACTTTCCAAGTCTCTCCGACCTTCACAAAAAAAGTTATTCAAGAATATCTCTTTCTCCTATGTGCTTTCATCCCTAACCCTAACCCTAACCCTTCCGAAAGTCGGAGAAGCTCAAGGATGGTACCGATCGATGCGCGCTACCCCATTTAGTGGGGGTAGAGCCTACTTGCAAGTCTCTCCGACCTTCACAAAAAAAGTTATTCAAGAATATCTCTTTCTCCTATGTGCTTTCATCCCTAACCCTAACCCTAACCCTTCCGAAAGTCGGAGAAGCTCAAGGATGGTACCGATCGATGCGCGCTACCCCATTTAGTGGGGGTAGAGCCTACTTGCAAGTCTCTCCGACCTTCACAAAAAAAGTTATTCAAGAATATCTCCTCAGATTTGGGGGAATTTCGTCGGTCGACCTCTTCCGAAGGTCGTACAAGCTAGGGGATGGTACCAATCGATCCGCAGGACCCAAATTAGTCCAGATGCAACCACTTTCCAAGTCTCTCCGACCTTCACAAAAAAAGTTATTCAAGAATATCTCTTTCTCCTATGTGCTTTCATCCCTAACCCTAACCCTAACCCTTCCGAAAGTCGGAGAAGCTCAAGGATGGTACCGATCGATGCGCGCAACCCCATTTAGTGGGGGTAGAGCCTACTTGCAAGTCTCTCCGACCTTCACAAAAAAAGTTATTCAAGAATATCTCTTTCTCCTATGTGCTTTCATCCCTAACCCTAACCCTAACCCTTCCGAAAGTCGGAGAAGCTCAAGGATGGTACCGATCGATGCGCGCTACCCCATTTAGTGGGGGTAGAGCCTACTTGCAAGTCTCTCCGACCTTCACAAAAAAAGTTATTCAAGAATATCTCTTTCTCCTATGTGCTTTCATCCCTAACCCTAACCCTAACCCTTCCGAAAGTCGGAGAAGCTCAAGGATGGTACCGATCGATGCGCGCTACCCCATTTAGTGGGGGTAGAGCCTACTTGCAAGTCTCTCCGACCTTCACAAAAAAAGTTATTCAAGAATATCTCCTCAGATTTGGGGGAATTTCGTCGGTCGACCTCTTCCGAAGGTCGTACAAGCTAGGGGATGGTACCAATCGATCCGCAGGACCCAAATTAGTCCAGATGCAACCACTTTCCAAGTCTCTCCGACCTTCACAAAAAAAGTTATTCAAGAATATCTCTTTCTCCTATGTGCTTTCATCCCTAACCCTAACCCTAACCCTTCCGAAAGTCGGAGAAGCTCAAGAATGGTACCGATCGATGCGCGCAACCCCATTTAGTGGGGGTAGAGCCTACTTGCAAGTCTCTCCGACCTTCACAAAAAAAGTTATTCAAGAATATCTCTTTCTCCTATGTGCTTTCATCCCTAACCCTAACCCTAACCCTTCCGAAAGTCGGAGAAGCTCAAGGATGGTACCGATCGATGCGCGCTACCCCATTTAGTGGGGGTAGAGCCTACTTGCAAGTCTCTCCGACCTTCACAAAAAAAGTTATTCAAGAATATCTCTTTCTCCTATGTGCTTTCATCCCTAACCCTAACCCTTCCGAAAGTCGGAGAAGCTCAAGGATGGTACCGATCGATGCGCGCTACCCCATTTAGTGGGGGTAGAGCCTACTTGCAAGTCTCTCCGACCTTCACAAAAAAAGTTATTCAAGAATATCTCCTCAGATTTGGGGGAATTTCGTCGGTCGACCTCTTCCGAAGGTCGTACAAGCTCGGGGATGGTACCAATCGATCCGCAGGACCCAAATTAGTCCAGATGCAACCACTTTTCAAGTCTCTCCGACCTTCACAAAAAAAGTTATTCAAGAATATCTCTTTCTCCTATGTGCTTTCATCCCTAACCCTAACCCTAACCCTTCCGAAAGTCGGAGAAGCTCAAGGATGGTACCGATCGATGCGCGCTACCCCATTTAGTGGGGGTAGAGCCTACTTGCAAGTCTCTCCGACCTTCACAAAAAAAGTTATTCAAGAATATCTCCTCAGATTTGGGGGAATTTCGTCGGTCGACCTCTTCCGAAGGTCGTACAAGCTCGGGGATGGTACCAATCGATCCGCAGGACCCAAATTAGTCCAGATGCAACCACTTTCCAAGTCTCTCCGACCTTCACAAAAAAAGTTATTCAAGAATATCTCTTTCTCCTATGTGCTTTCATCCCTAACCCTAACCCTAACCCTTCCGAAAGTCGGAGAAGCTCAAGGATGGTACCGATCGATGCGCGCTACCCCATTTAGTGGGGGTAGAGCCTACTTGCAAGTCTCTCCGACCTTCACAAAAAAAGTTATTCAAGAATATCTCTTTCTCCTATGTGCTTTCATCCCTAACCCTAACCCTAACCCTTCCGAAAGTCGGAGAAGCTCAAGGATGGTACCGATCGATGCGCGCTACCCCATTTAGTGGGGGTAGAGCCTACTTGCAAGTCTCTCCGACCTTCACAAAAAAAGTTATTCAAGAATATCTCTTTCTCCTATGTGCTTTCATCCCTAACCCTAACCCTAACCCTTCCGAAAGTCGGAGAAGCTCAAGGATGGTACCGATCGATGCGCGCTACCCCATTTAGTGGGGGTAGAGCCTACTTGCAAGTCTCTCCGACCTTCACAAAAAAAGTTATTCAAGAATATCTCCTCAGATTTGGGGGAATTTCGTCGGTCGACCTCTTCCGAAGGTCGTACAAGCTCGGGGATGGTACCAATCGATCTGCAGGACCCAAATTAGTCCAGATGCAACCACTTTCCAAGTCTCTCCGACCTTCACAAAAAAAGTTATTCAAGAATATCTCTTTCTCCTATGTGCTTTCATCCCTAACCCTAACCCTAACCCTTCCGAAAGTCGGAGAAGCTCAAGGATGGTACCGATCGATGCGCGCAACCCCATTTAGTGGGGGTAGAGCCTACTTGCAAGTCTCTCCGACCTTCACAAAAAAAGTTATTCAAGAATATCTCTTTCTCCTATGTGCTTTCATCCCTAACCCTAACCCTAACCCTTCCGAAAGTCGGAGAAGCTCAAGGATGGTACCGATCGATGCGCGCTACCCCATTTAGTGGGGGTAGAGCCTACTTGCAAGTCTCTCCGACCTTCACAAAAAAAGTTATTCAAGAATATCTCTTTCTCCTATGTGCTTTCATCCCTAACCCTAACCCTAACCCTTCCGAAAGTCGGAGAAGCTCAAGGATGGTACCGATCGATGCGCGCTACCCCATTTAGTGGGGGTAGAGCCTACTTGCAAGTCTCTCCGACCTTCACAAAAAAAGTTATTCAAGAATATCTCCTCAGATTTGGGGGAATTTCGTCGGTCGACCTCTTCCGAAGGTCGTACAAGCTCGGGGATGGTACCAATCGATCCGCAGGACCCAAATTAGTCCAGATGCAACCACTTTCCAAGTCTCTCCGACCTTCACAAAAAAAGTTATTCAAGAATATCTCTTTCTCCCATGTGCTTTCATCCCTAACCCTAACCCTAACCCTTCCGAAAGTCGGAGAAGCTCAAGGATGGTACCAATCGATGCGCGCTACCCCATTTAGTGGGGGTAGAGCCTACTTGCAAGTCTCTCCGACCTTCACAAAAAAAGTTATTCAAGAATATCTCCTCAGATTTGGGGGAATTTCGTCGGTCGACCTCTTCCGAAGGTCGTACAAGCTCGGGGATGGTACCAATCGATCCGCAGGACCCAAATTAGTCCAGATGCAACCACTTTCCAAGTCTCTCCGACCTTCACAAAAAAAGTTATTCAAGAATATCTCTTTCTCCTATGTGCTTTCATCCCTAACCCTAACCCTAACCCTTCCGAAAGTCGGAGAAGCTCAAGGATGGTACCGATCGATGCGCGCTACCCCATTTAGTGGGGGTAGAGCCTACTTGCAAGTCTCTCCGACCTTCACAAAAAAAGTTATTCAAGAATATCTCTTTCTCCTATGTGCTTTCATCCCTAACCCTAACCCTAACCCTTCCGAAAGTCGGAGAAGCTCAAGGATGGTACCGATCGATGCGCGCTACCCCATTTAGTGGGGGTAGAGCCTACTTGCAAGTCTCTCCGACCTTCACAAAAAAAGTTATTCAAGAATATCTCTTTCTCCTATGTGCTTTCATCCCTAACCCTAACCCTAACCCTTCCGAAAGTCGGAGAAGCTCAAAGATGGTACCGATCGATGCGCGCTACCCCATTTAGTGGGGGTAGAGCCTACTTGCAAGTCTCTCCGACCTTCACAAAAAAAGTTATTCAAGAATATCTCTTTCTCCTATGTGCTTTCATCCCTAACCCTAACCCTTCCGAAAGTCGGAGAAGCTCAAGGATGGTACCGATCGATGCGCGCTACCCCATTTAGTGGGGGTAGAGCCTACTTGCAAGTCTCTCCGACCTTCACAAAAAAAGTTATTCAAGAATATCTCTTTCTCCTATGTGCTTTCATCCCTAACCCTAACCCTAACCCTTCCGAAAGTCGGAGAAGCTCAAGGATGGTACCGATCGATGCGCGCAACCCCATTTAGTGGGGGTAGAGCCTACTTGCAAGTCTCTCCGACCTTCACAAAAAAAGTTATTCAAGAATATCTCCTCAGATTTGGGGGAATTTCGTCGGTCGACCTCTTCCGAAGGTCGTACAAGCTCGGGGATGGTACCAATCGATCTGCAGGACCCAAATTAGTCCAGATGCAACCACTTTCCAAGTCTCTCCGACCTTCACAAAAAAAGTTATTCAAGAATATCTCTTTCTCCTATGTGCTTTCATCCCTAACCCTAACCCTAACCCTTCCGAAAGTCGGAGAAGCTCAAGGATGGTACCGATCGATGCGCGCTACCCCATTTAGTGGGGGTAGAGCCTACTTGCAAGTCTCTCCGACCTTCACAAAAAAAGTTATTCAAGAATATCTCTTTCTCCTATGTG
Source organism: Limanda limanda (assembly GCF_963576545.1). Classification (NCBI taxonomy): domain Eukaryota; kingdom Metazoa; phylum Chordata; class Actinopteri; order Pleuronectiformes; family Pleuronectidae; genus Limanda; species Limanda limanda. Next base: position 119,314 of record NW_026870469.1, read on the forward strand.
CTTTCATCCCTAACCCTAACCCTAACCCTTCCGAAAGTCGGAGAAGCTCAAGGATGGTACCGATCGATGCGCGCTACCCCATTTAGTGGGGGTAGAGCCTACTTGCAAGTCTCTCCGACCTTCACAAAAAAAGTTATTCAAGAATATCTCTTTCTCCTATGTGCTTTCATCCCTAACCCTAACCCTAACCCTTCCGAAAGTCGGAGAAGCTCAAGGATGGTACCGATCGATGCGCGCAACCCCATTTAGTGGGGGTAGAGCCTACTTGCAAGTCTCTCCGACCTTCACAAAAAAAGTTATTCAAGAATATCTCCTCAGATTTGGGGGAATTTCGTCGGTCGACCTCTTCCGAAGGTCGTACAAGCTCGGGGATGGTACCAATCGATCTGCAGGTCCCAAATTAGTCCAGATGCAACCACTTTCCAAGTCTCTCCGACCTTCACAAAAAAAGTTATTCAAGAATATCTCTTTCTCCTATGTGCTTTCATCCCTAACCCTAACCCTAACCCTTCCGAAAGTCGGAGAAGCTCAAGGATGGTAGCGATCGATGCGCGCTACCCCATTTAGTGGGGGTAGAGCCTACTTGCAAGTCTCTCCGACCTTCACAAAAAAAGTTATTCAAGAATATCTCTTTCTCCTATGTGCTTTCATCCCTAACCCTAACCCTAACCCTTCCGAAAGTCGGAGAAGCTCAAGGATGGTACCGATCGATGCGCGCTACCCCATTTAGTGGGGGTAGAGCCTACTTGCAAGTCTCTCCGACCTTCACAAAAAAAGTTATTCAAGAATATCTCTTTCTCCTATGTGCTTTCATCCCTAACCCTAACCCTAACCCTTCCGAAAGTCGGAGAAGCTCAAGGATGGTACCGATCGATGTGCGCTACCCCATTTAGTGGGGGTAGAGCCTACTTGCAAGTCTCTCGGACCTTCACAAAAAAAGTTATTCAAGAATATCTCTTTCTCCTATGTGCTTTCATCCCTAACCCTAACCCTAACCCTTCCGAAAGTCGGAGAAGCTCAAGGATGGTACTGATCGATGCGCGCTACCCCATTTAGTGGGGGTAGAGCCTACTTGCAAGTCTCTCCGACCTTCACAAAAAAAGTTATTCAAGAATATCTCCTCAGATTTGGGGGAATTTCGTCGGTCGACCTCTTCCGAAGGTCGTACAAGCTCGGGGATGGTACCAATCGATCCGCAGGACCCAAATTAGTCGAGATGCAACCACTTTCCAAGTCTCTCCGACCTTCACAAAAAACGTTATTCAAGAATATCTCTTTCTCCTATGTGCTTTCATCCCTAACCCTAACCCTAACCCTTCCGAAAGTCGGAGAAGCTCAAGGATGGTACCGATCGATGCGCGCTACCCCATTTAGTGGGGGTAGAGCCTACTTGCAAGTCTCTCCGACCTTCACAAAAAAAGTTATTCAAGAATATCTCCTCAGATTTGGGGGAATTTCGTCGGTCGACCTCTTCCGAAGGTCGTACAAGCTCGGGGATGGTACCAATCGATCCGCAGGACCCAAATTAGTCCAGATGCAACCACTTTCCAAGTCTCTCCGACCTTCACAAAAAAAGTTATTCAAGAATATCTCTTTCTCCTATGTGCTTTCATCCCTAACCCTAACCCTAACCCTTCCGAAAGTCGGAGAAGCTCAAGGATGGTACCGATCGATGCGCGCTACCCCATTTAGTGGGGGTAGAGCCTACTTGCAAGTCTCTCCGACCTTCACAAAAAAAGTTATTCAAGAATATCTCTTTCTCCTATGTGCTTTCATCCCTAACCCTAACCCTAACCCTTCCGAAAGTCGGAGAAGCTCAAAGATGGTACCGATCGATGCGCGCTACCCCATTTAGTGGGGGTAGAGCCTACTTGCAAGTCTCTCCGACCTTCACAAAAAAAGTTATTCAAGAATATCTCTTTCTCCTATGTGCTTTCATCCCTAACCCTAACCCTTCCGAAAGTCGGAGAAGCTCAAGGATGGTACCGATCGATGCGCGCTACCCCATTTAGTGGGGGTAGAGCCTACTTGCAAGTCTCTCCGACCTTCACAAAAAAAGTTATTCAAGAATATCTCTTTCTCCTATGTGCTTTCATCCCTAACCCTAACCCTAACCCTTCCGAAAGTCGGAGAAGCTCAAGGATGGTACCGATCGATGCGCGCAACCCCATTTAGTGGGGGTAGAGCCTACTTGCAAGTCTCTCCGACCTTCACAAAAAAAGTTATTCAAGAATATCTCCTCAGATTTGGGGGAATTTCGTCGGTCGACCTCTTCCGAAGGTCGTACAAGCTCGGGGATGGTACCAATCGATCTGCAGGACCCAAATTAGTCCAGATGCAACCACTTTCCAAGTCTCTCCGACCTTCACAAAAAAAGTTATTCAAGAATATCTCTTTCTCCTATGTGCTTTCATCCCTAACCCTAACCCTAACCCTTCCGAAAGTCGGAGAAGCTCAAGGATGGTACCGATCGATGCGCGCTACCCCATTTAGTGGGGGTAGAGCCTACTTGCAAGTCTCTCCGACCTTCACAAAAAAAGTTATTCAAGAATATCTCTTTCTCCTATGTGCTTTCATCCCTAACCCTAACCCTAACCCTTCCGAAAGTCGGAGAAGCTCAAGGATGGTACCGATCGATGCGCGCTACCCCATTTAGTGGGGGTAGAGCCTACTTGCAAGTCTCTCCGACCTTCACAAAAAAAGTTATTCAAGAATATCTCTTTCTCCTATGTGCTTTCATCCCTAACCCTAACCCTAACCCTTCCGAAAGTCGGAGAAGCTCAAGGATGGTACCGATCGATGCGCGCTACCCCATTTAGTGGGGGTAGAGCCTACTTGCAAGTCTCTCGGACCTTCACAAAAAAAGTTATTCAAGAATATCTCTTTCTCCTATGTGCTTTCATCCCTAACCCTAACCCTAACCCTTCCGAAAGTCGGAGAAGCTCAAGGATGGTACTGATCGATGCGCGCTACCCCATTTAGTGGGGGTAGAGCCTACTTGCAAGTCTCTCCGACCTTCACAAAAAAAGTTATTCAAGAATATCTCCTCAGATTTGGGGGAATTTCGTCGGTCGACCTCTTCCGAAGGTCGTACAAGCTCGGGGATGGTACCAATCGATCTGCAGGACCCAAATTAGTCGAGATGCAACCACTTTCCAAGTCTCTCCGACCTTCACAAAAAACGTTATTCAAGAATATCTCTTTCTCCTATGTGCTTTCATCCCTAACCCTAACCCTAACCCTTCCGAAAGTCGGAGAAGCTCAAGGATGGTACTGATCGATGCGCGCTACCCCATTTAGTGGGGGTAGAGCCTACTTGCAAGTCTCTCCGACCTTCACAAAAAAAGTTATTCAAGAATATCTCCTCAGATTTGGGGGAATTTCGTCGGTCGACCTCTTCCGAAGGTCGTACAAGCTCGGGGATGGTACCAATCGATCTGCAGGACCCAAATTAGTCGAGATGCAACCACTTTCCAAGTCTCTCCGACCTTCACAAAAAACGTTATTCAAGAATATCTCTTTCTCCTATGTGCTTTCATCCCTAACCCTAACCCTAACCCTTCCGAAAGTCGGAGAAGCTCAAGGATGGTACTGATCGATGCGCGCTACCCCATTTAGTGGGGGTAGAGCCCCTACTTGCAAGTCTCTCCGACTTCACAAAAAAAGTTATTCAAGAATATCTCCTCAGATTTGGGGGGAATTTCGTCGGTCGACCTCTTCCCGAAGGTCGTACAAGCTCGGGATGGTACCAATCGATCCGCAGGACCAAATTAGTCCAGATGCAACCACTTTCCAAGTCTCTCCGACCTTCACAAAAAAAGTTATTCAAGAATATCTCTTTCTCCTATGTGCTTTCATCCCTAACCCTAACCCTAACCTTCCGAAAGTCGGAGAAGCTCAAGGATGGTACCGATCGATGCGCGCTACCCCATTTAGTGGGGGTAGAGCCTACTTGCAAGTCTCTCCGACCTTCACAAAAAAAGTTATTCAAGAATATCTCTTTCTCCTATGTGCTTTCATCCCTAACCCTAACCCTAACCCTTCCGAAAGTCGGAGAAGCTCAAGGATGGTACCGATCGATGCGCGCTACCCCATTTAGTGGGGGTAGAGCCTACTTGCAAGTCTCTCCGACCTTCACAAAAAAAGTTATTCAAGAATATCTCCTCAGATTTGGGGGAATTTCGTCGGTCGACCTCTTCCGAAGGTCGTACAAGCTCGGGGATGGTACCAATCGATCCGCAGGACCCAAATTAGTCCAGATGCAACCACTTTCCAAGTCTCTCCGACCTTCACAAAAAAAGTTATTCAAGAATATCTCTTTCTCCTATGTGCTTTCATCCCTAACCCTAACCCTAACCCTTCCGAAAGTCGGAGAAGCTCAAGGATGGTACCGATCGATGCGCGCAACCCCATTTAGTGGGGGTAGAGCCTACTTGCAAGTCTCTCCGACCTTCACAAAAAAAGTTATTCAAGAATATCTCTTTCTCCTATGTGCTTTCATCCCTAACCCTAACCCTAACCCTTCCGAAAGTCGGAGAAGCTCAAGGATGGTACCGATCGATGTGCGCTACCCCATTTAGTGGGGGTAGAGCCTACTTGCAAGTCTCTCCGACCTTCACAAAAAAAGTTATTCAAGAATATCTCTTTCTCCTATGTGCTTTCATCCCTAACCCTAACCCTTCCGAAAGTCGGAGAAGCTCAAGGATGGTACCGATCGATGCGCGCTACCCCATTTAGTGGGGGTAGAGCCTACTTGCAAGTCTCTCCGACCTTCACAAAAAAAGTTATTCAAGAATATCTCCTCAGATTTGGGGGAATTTCGTCGGTCGACCTCTTCCGAAGGTCGTACAAGCTCGGGGATGGTACCAATCGATCCGCAGGACCCAAATTAGTCCAGATGCAACCACTTTTCAAGTCTCTCCGACCTTCACAAAAAAAGTTATTCAAGAATATCTCTTTCTCCTATGTGCTTTCATCCCTAACCCTAACCCTAACCCTTCCGAAAGTCGGAGAAGCTCAAGGATGGTACCGATCGATGCGCGCTACCCCATTTAGTGGGGGTAGAGCCTACTTGCAAGTCTCTCCGACCTTCACAAAAAAAGTTATTCAAGAATATCTCCTCAGATTTGGGGGAATTTCGTCGGTCGACCTCTTCCGAAGGTCGTACAAGCTCGGGGATGGTACCAATCGATCCGCAGGACCCAAATTAGTCCAGATGCAACCACTTTCCAAGTCTCTCCGACCTTCACAAAAAAAGTTATTCAAGAATATCTCTTTCTCCTATGTGCTTTCATCCCTAACCCTAACCCTAACCCTTCCGAAAGTCGGAGAAGCTCAAGGATGGTACCGATCGATGCGCGCTACCCCATTTAGTGGGGGTAGAGCCTACTTGCAAGTCTCTCCGACCTTCACAAAAAAAGTTATTCAAGAATATCTCTTTCTCCTATGTGCTTTCATCCCTAACCCTAACCCTAACCCTTCCGAAAGTCGGAGAAGCTCAAGGATGGTACCGATCGATGCGCGCTACCCCATTTAGTGGGGGTAGAGCCTACTTGCAAGTCTCTCCGACCTTCACAAAAAAAGTTATTCAAGAATATCTCTTTCTCCTATGTGCTTTCATCCCTAACCCTAACCCTAACCCTTCCGAAAGTCGGAGAAGCTCAAGGATGGTACCGATCGATGCGCGCTACCCCATTTAGTGGGGGTAGAGCCTACTTGCAAGTCTCTCCGACCTTCACAAAAAAAGTTATTCAAGAATATCTCCTCAGATTTGGGGGAATTTCGTCGGTCGACCTCTTCCGAAGGTCGTACAAGCTCGGGGATGGTACCAATCGATCTGCAGGACCCAAATTAGTCCAGATGCAACCACTTTCCAAGTCTCTCCGACCTTCACAAAAAAAGTTATTCAAGAATATCTCTTTCTCCTATGTGCTTTCATCCCTAACCCTAACCCTAACCCTTCCGAAAGTCGGAGAAGCTCAAGGATGGTACCGATCGATGCGCGCAACCCCATTTAGTGGGGGTAGAGCCTACTTGCAAGTCTCTCCGACCTTCACAAAAAAAGTTATTCAAGAATATCTCTTTCTCCTATGTGCTTTCATCCCTAACCCTAACCCTAACCCTTCCGAAAGTCGGAGAAGCTCAAGGATGGTACCGATCGATGCGCGCTACCCCATTTAGTGGGGGTAGAGCCTACTTGCAAGTCTCTCCGACCTTCACAAAAAAAGTTATTCAAGAATATCTCTTTCTCCTATGTGCTTTCATCCCTAACCCTAACCCTAACCCTTCCGAAAGTCGGAGAAGCTCAAGGATGGTACCGATCGATGCGCGCTACCCCATTTAGTGGGGGTAGAGCCTACTTGCAAGTCTCTCCGACCTTCACAAAAAAAGTTATTCAAGAATATCTCTTTCTCCTATGTGCTTTCATCCCTAACCCTAACCCTAACCCTTCCGAAAGTCGGAGAAGCTCAAGGATGGTACCGATCGATGCGCGCTACCCCATTTAGTGGGGGTAGAGCCTACTTGCAAGTCTCTCCGACCTTCACAAAAAAAGTTATTCAAGAATATCTCCTCAGATTTGGGGGAATTTCGTCGGTCGACCTCTTCCGAAGGTCGTACAAGCTCGGGGATGGTACCAATCGATCTGCAGGACCCAAATTAGTCCAGATGCAACCACTTTCCAAGTCTCTCCGACCTTCACAAAAAAAGTTATTCAAGAATATCTCTTTCTCCTATGTGCTTTCATCCCTAACCCTAACCCTAACCCTTCCGAAAGTCGGAGAAGCTCAAGGATGGTACCGATCGATGCGCGCAACCCCATTTAGTGGGGGTAGAGCCTACTTGCAAGTCTCTCCGACCTTCACAAAAAAAGTTATTCAAGAATATCTCTTTCTCCTATGTGCTTTCATCCCTAACCCTAACCCTAACCCTTCCGAAAGTCGGAGAAGCTCAAGGATGGTACTGATCGATGCGCGCTACCCCATTTAGTGGGGGTAGAGCCTACTTGCAAGTCTCTCCGACCTTCACAAAAAAAGTTATTCAAGAATATCTCTTTCTCCTATGTGCTTTCATCCCTAACCCTAACCCTAACCCTTCCGAAAGTCGGAGAAGCTCAAGGATGGTACCGATCGATGCGCGCTACCCCATTTAGTGGGGGTAGAGCCTACTTGCAAGTCTCTCCGACCTTCACAAAAAAAGTTATTCAAGAATATCTCCTCAGATTTGGGGGAATTTCGTCGGTCGACCTCTTCCGAAGGTCGTACAAGCTCGGGGATGGTACCAATCGATCCGCAGGACCCAAATTAGTCCAGATGCAACCACTTTCCAAGTCTCTCCGACCTTCACAAAAAAAGTTATTCAAGAATATCTCTTTCTCCCATGTGCTTTCATCCCTAACCCTAACCCTAACCCTTCCGAAAGTCGGAGAAGCTCAAGGATGGTACCGATCGATGCGCGCTACCCCATTTAGTGGGGGTAGAGCCTACTTGCAAGTCTCTCCGACCTTCACAAAAAAAGTTATTCAAGAATATCTCCTCAGATTTGGGGGAATTTCGTCGGTCGACCTCTTCCGAAGGTCGTACAAGCTCGGGGATGGTACCAATCGATCCGCAGGACCCAAATTAGTCCAGATGCAACCACTTTCCAAGTCTCTCCGACCTTCACAAAAAAAGTTATTCAAGAATATCTCTTTCTCCTATGTGCTTTCATCCCTAACCCTAACCCTAACCCTTCCGAAAGTCGGAGAAGCTCAAGGATGGTACCGATCGATGCGCGCAACCCCATTTAGTGGGGGTAGAGCCTACTTGCAAGTCTCTCCGACCTTCACAAAAAAAGTTATTCAAGAATATCTCTTTCTCCTATGTGCTTTCATCCCTAACCCTAACCCTAACCCTTCCGAAAGTCAGAGAAGCTCAAGGATGGTAACGATCGATGCGCGCTACCCCATTTAGTGGGGGTAGAGCCTACTTGCAAGTCTCTCCGACCTTCACAAAAAAAGTTATTCAAGAATATCTCTTTCTCCTATGTGCTTTCATCCCTAACCCTAACCCTAACCCTTCCGAAAGTCGGAGAAGCTCAAGGATGGTACCGATCGATGCGCGCTACCCCATTTAGTGGGGGTAGAGCCTACTTGCAAGTCTCTCCGACCTTCACAAAAAAAGTTATTCAAGAATATCTCCTCAGATTTGGGGGAATTTCGTCGGTCGACCTCTTCCGAAGGTCGTACAAGCTCGGGGATGGTACCAATCGATCCGCAGGACCCAAATTAGTCCAGATGCAACCACTTTCCAAGTCTTTCCGACCTTCACAAAAAAAGTTATTCAAGAATATCTCTTTCTCCTATGTGCTTTCATCCCTAACCCTAACCCTAACCCTTCCAAAAGTCGGAGAAGCTCAAGGATGGTACCGATCGATGCGCGCTACCCCATTTAGTGGGGGTAGAGCCTACTTGCAAGTCTCTCCGACCTTCACAAAAAACGTTATTCAAGAATATCTCTTTCTCCTATGTGCTTTCATCCCTAACCCTAACCCTAACCCTTCCGAAAGTCGGAGAAGCTCAAGGATGGTACCGATCGATGCGCGCTACCCCATTTAGTGGGGGTAGAGCCTACTTGCAAGTCTCTCCGACCTTCACAAAAAAAGTTATTCAAGAATATCTCCTCAGATTTGGGGGAATTTCGTCGGTCGACCTCTTCCGAAGGTCGTACAAGCTCAAGGATGGTACCAATCGATCTGCAGGACCCAAATTAGTCCAGATGCAACCACTTTCCAAGTCTCTCCGACCTTCACAAAAAAAGTTATTCAAGAATATCTCTTTCTCCTATGTGCTTTCATCCCTAACCCTAACCCTAACCCTTCCGAAAGTCGGAGAAGCTCAAATATGGTACCGATCGATGCGCGCTACCCCATTTAGTGGGGGTAGAGCCTACTTGCAAGTCTCTCCGACCTTCACAAAAAAAGTTATTCAAGAATATCTCTTTCTCCTATGTGCTTTCATCCCTAACCCTAACCCTAACCCTTCCGAAAGTCGGAGAAGCTCAAGGATGGTACCGATCGATGCGCGCTACCCCATTTAGTGGGGGTAGAGCCTACTTGCAAGTCTCTCCGACCTTCACAAAAAAAGTTATTCAAGAATATCTCTTTCTCCTATGTGCTTTCATCCCTAACCCTAACCCTTCCGAAAGTCGGAGAAGCTCAAGGATGGTACCGATCGATGCGCGCTACCCCATTTAGTGGGGGTAGAGCCTACTTGCAAGTCTCTCCGACCTTCACAAAAAAAGTTATTCAAGAATATCTCTTTCTCCTATGTGCTTTCATCCCTAACCCTAACCCTAACCCTTCCGAAAGTCGGAGAAGCTCAAGGATGGTACCGATCGATGCGCGCAACCCCATTTAGTGGGGGTAGAGCCTACTTGCAAGTCTCTCCGACCTTCACAAAAAAAGTTATTCAAGAATATCTCCTCAGATTTGGGGGAATTTCGTCGGTCGACCTCTTCCGAAGGTCGTACAAGCTCGGGGATGGTACCAATCGATCTGCAGGACCCAAATTAGTCCAGATGCAACCACTTTCCAAGTCTCTCCGACCTTCACAAAAAAAGTTATTCAAGAATATCTCTTTCTCCTATGTGCTTTCATCCCTAACCCTAACCCTAACCCTTCCGAAAGTCGGAGAAGCTCAAGGATGGTACCGATCGATGCGCGCTACCCCATTTAGTGGGGGTAGAGCCTACTTGCAAGTCTCTCCGACCTTCACAAAAAAAGTTATTCAAGAATATCTCTTTCTCCTATGTGCTTTCATCCCTAACCCTAACCCTAACCCTTCCGAAAGTCGGAGAAGCTCAAGGATGGTACCGATCGATGCGCGCAACCCCATTTAGTGGGGGTAGAGCCTACTTGCAAGTCTCTCCGACCTTCACAAAAAAAGTTATTCAAGAATATCTCCTCAGATTTGGGGGAATTTCGTCGGTCGACCTCTTTCGAAGGTCGTACAAGCTCGGGGATGGTACCAATCGATCCGCAGGACCCAAATTAGTCCAGATGCAACCACTTTCCAAGTCTCTCCGACCTTCACAAAAAAAGTTATTCAAGAATATCTCTTTCTCCTATGTGCTTTCATCCCTAACCCTAACCCTAACCCTTCCGAAAGTCGGAGAAGCTCAAGGATGGTATTGATCGATGCGCGCTACCCCATTTAGTGGGGGTAGAGCCTACTTGCAAGTCTCTCCGACCTTCACAAAAAAAGTTATTCAAGAATATCTCTTTCTCCTATGTGCTTTCATCCCTAACCCTAACCCTTCCGAAAGTCGGAGAAGCTCAAGGATGGTACCGATCGATGCGCGCTACCCCATTTAGTGGGGGTAGAGCCTACTTGCAAGTCTCTCCGACCTTCACAAAAAATGTTATTCAAGAATATCTCTTTCTCCTATGTGCTTTCATCCCTAACCCTAACCCTAACCCTTCCGAAAGTCGGAGAAGCTCAAGGATGGTACCGATCGATGCGCGCTACCCCATTTAGTGGGGGTAGAGCCTACTTGCAAGTCTCTCCGACCTTCACAAAAAAAGTTATTCAAGAATATCTCTTTCTCCTATGTGCTTTCATCCCTAACCCTAACCCTAACCCTTCCGAAAGTCGGAGAAGCTCAAGGATGGTACCGATCGATGCGCGCTACCCCATTTAGTGGGGGTAGAGCCTACTTGCAAGTCTCTCCGACCTTCACAAAAAAAGTTATTCAAGAATATCTCCTCAGATTTGGGGGAATTTCGTCGGTCGACCTCTTCCGAAGGTCGTACAAGCTCGGGGATGGTACCAATCGATCTGCAGGACCCAAATTAGTCCAGATGCAACCACTTTCCAAGTCTCTCCGACCTTCACAAAAAAAGTTATTCAAGAATATCTCTTTCTCCTATGTGCTTTCATCCCTAACCCTAACCCTAACCCTTCCGAAAGTCGGAGAAGCTCAAGGATGGTACCGATCGATGCGCGCAACCCCATTTAGTGGGGGTAGAGCCTACTTGCAAGTCTCTCCGACCTTCACAAAAAAAGTTATTCAAGAATATCTCTTTCTCCTATGTGCTTTCATCCCTAACCCTAACCCTAACCCTTCCGAAAGTCGGAGAAGCTCAAGGATGGTACCGATCGATGCGCGCTACCCCATTTAGTGGGGGTAGAGCCTACTTGCAAGTCTCTCCGACCTTCACAAAAAAAGTTATTCAAGAATATCTCTTTCTCCTATGTGCTTTCATCCCTAACCCTAACCCTAACCCTTCCGAAAGTCGGAGAAGCTCAAGGATGGTACCGATCGATGCGCGCTACCCCATTTAGTGGGGGTAGAGCCTACTTGCAAGTCTCTCCGACCTTCACAAAAAAAGTTATTCAAGAATATCTCTTTCTCCTATGTGCTTTCATCCCTAACCCTAACCCTAACCCTTCCGAAAGTCGGAGAAGCTCAAGGATGGTACCGATCGATGCGCGCTACCCCATTTAGTGGGGGTAGAGCCTACTTGCAAGTCTCTCCGACCTTCACAAAAAAAGTTATTCAAGAATATCTCCTCAGATTTGGGGGAATTTCGTCGGTCGACCTCTTCCGAAGGTCGTACAAGCTCGGGGATGGTACCAATCGATCTGCAGGACCCAAATTAGTCCAGATGCAACCACTTTCCAAGTCTCTCCGACCTTCACAAAAAAAGTTATTCAAGAATATCTCTTTCTCCTATGTGCTTTCATCCCTAACCCTAACCCTAACCCTTCCGAAAGTCGGAGAAGCTCAAGGATGGTACCGATCGATGCGCGCAACCCCATTTAGTGGGGGTAGAGCCTACTTGCAAGTCTCTCCGACCTTCACAAAAAAAGTTATTCAAGAATATCTCTTTCTCCTATGTGCTTTCATCCCTAACCCTAACCCTAACCCTTCCGAAAGTCGGAGAAGCTCAAGGATGGTACTGATCGATGCGCGCTACCCCATTTAGTGGGGGTAGAGCCTACTTGCAAGTCTCTCCGACCTTCACAAAAAAAGTTATTCAAGAATATCTCTTTCTCCTATGTGCTTTCATCCCTAACCCTAACCCTAACCCTTCCGAAAGTCGGAGAAGCTCAAGGATGGTACCGATCGATGCGCGCTACCCCATTTAGTGGGGGTAGAGCCTACTTGCAAGTCTCTCCGACCTTCACAAAAAAAGTTATTCAAGAATATCTCCTCAGATTTGGGGGAATTTCGTCGGTCGACCTCTTCCGAAGGTCGTACAAGCTCGGGGATGGTACCAATCGATCCGCAGGACCCAAATTAGTCCAGATGCAACCACTTTCCAAGTCTCTCCGACCTTCACAAAAAAAGTTATTCAAGAATATCTCTTTCTCCCATGTGCTTTCATCCCTAACCCTAACCCTAACCCTTCCGAAAGTCGGAGAAGCTCAAGGATGGTACCGATCGATGCGCGCTACCCCATTTAGTGGGGGTAGAGCCTACTTGCAAGTCTCTCCGACCTTCACAAAAAAAGTTATTCAAGAATATCTCCTCAGATTTGGGGGAATTTCGTCGGTCGACCTCTTCCGAAGGTCGTACAAGCTCGGGGATGGTACCAATCGATCCGCAGGACCCAAATTAGTCCAGATGCAACCACTTTCCAAGTCTCTCCGACCTTCACAAAAAAAGTTATTCAAGAATATCTCTTTCTCCTATGTGCTTTCATCCCTAACCCTAACCCTAACCCTTCCGAAAGTCGGAGAAGCTCAAGGATGGTACCGATCGATGCGCGCAACCCCATTTAGTGGGGGTAGAGCCTACTTGCAAGTCTCTCCGACCTTCACAAAAAAAGTTATTCAAGAATATCTCTTTCTCCTATGTGCTTTCATCCCTAACCCTAACCCTAACCCTTCCGAAAGTCAGAGAAGCTCAAGGATGGTAACGATCGATGCGCGCTACCCCATTTAGTGGGGGTAGAGCCTACTTGCAAGTCTCTCCGACCTTCACAAAAAAAGTTATTCAAGAATATCTCTTTCTCCTATGTGCTTTCATCCCTAACCCTAACCCTAACCCTTCCGAAAGTCGGAGAAGCTCAAGGATGGTACCGATCGATGCGCGCTACCCCATTTAGTGGGGGTAGAGCCTACTTGCAAGTCTCTCCGACCTTCACAAAAAAAGTTATTCAAGAATATCTCCTCAGATTTGGGGGAATTTCGTCGGTCGACCTCTTCCGAAGGTCGTACAAGCTCGGGGATGGTACCAATCGATCCGCAGGACCCAAATTAGTCCAGATGCAACCACTTTCCAAGTCTTTCCGACCTTCACAAAAAAAGTTATTCAAGAATATCTCTTTCTCCTATGTGCTTTCATCCCTAACCCTAACCCTAACCCTTCCAAAAGTCGGAGAAGCTCAAGGATGGTACCGATCGATGCGCGCTACCCCATTTAGTGGGGGTAGAGCCTACTTGCAAGTCTCTCCGACCTTCACAAAAAACGTTATTCAAGAATATCTCTTTCTCCTATGTGCTTTCATCCCTAACCCTAACCCTAACCCTTCCGAAAGTCGGAGAAGCTCAAGGATGGTACCGATCGATGCGCGCTACCCCATTTAGTGGGGGTAGAGCCTACTTGCAAGTCTCTCCGACCTTCACAAAAAAAGTTATTCAAGAATATCTCCTCAGATTTGGGGGAATTTCGTCGGTCGACCTCTTCCGAAGGTCGTACAAGCTCAAGGATGGTACCAATCGATCTGCAGGACCCAAATTAGTCCAGATGCAACCACTTTCCAAGTCTCTCCGACCTTCACAAAAAAAGTTATTCAAGAATATCTCTTTCTCCTATGTGCTTTCATCCCTAACCCTAACCCTAACCCTTCCGAAAGTCGGAGAAGCTCAAATATGGTACCGATCGATGCGCGCTACCCCATTTAGTGGGGGTAGAGCCTACTTGCAAGTCTCTCCGACCTTCACAAAAAAAGTTATTCAAGAATATCTCTTTCTCCTATGTGCTTTCATCCCTAACCCTAACCCTAACCCTTCCGAAAGTCGGAGAAGCTCAAGGATGGTACCGATCGATGCGCGCTACCCCATTTAGTGGGGGTAGAGCCTACTTGCAAGTCTCTCCGACCTTCACAAAAAAAGTTATTCAAGAATATCTCTTTCTCCTATGTGCTTTCATCCCTAACCCTAACCCTTCCGAAAGTCGGAGAAGCTCAAGGATGGTACCGATCGATGCGCGCTACCCCATTTAGTGGGGGTAGAGCCTACTTGCAAGTCTCTCCGACCTTCACAAAAAAAGTTATTCAAGAATATCTCTTTCTCCTATGTGCTTTCATCCCTAACCCTAACCCTAACCCTTCCGAAAGTCGGAGAAGCTCAAGGATGGTACCGATCGATGCGCGCAACCCCATTTAGTGGGGGTAGAGCCTACTTGCAAGTCTCTCCGACCTTCACAAAAAAAGTTATTCAAGAATATCTCCTCAGATTTGGGGGAATTTCGTCGGTCGACCTCTTCCGAAGGTCGTACAAGCTCGGGGATGGTACCAATCGATCTGCAGGACCCAAATTAGTCCAGATGCAACCACTTTCCAAGTCTCTCCGACCTTCACAAAAAAAGTTATTCAAGAATATCTCTTTCTCCTATGTGCTTTCATCCCTAACCCTAACCCTTCCGAAAGTCGGAGAAGCTCAAGGATGGTACCGATCGATGCGCGCTACCCCATTTAGTGGGGGTAGAGCCTACTTGCAAGTCTCTCCGACCTTCACAAAAAAAGTTATTCAAGAATATCTCTTTCTCCTATGTGCTTTCATCCCTAACCCTAACCCTAACCCTTCCGAAAGTCGGAGAAGCTCAAGGATGGTACCGATCGATGCGCGCAACCCCATTTAGTGGGGGTAGAGCCTACTTGCAAGTCTCTCCGACCTTCACAAAAAAAGTTATTCAAGAATATCTCCTCAGATTTGGGGGAATTTCGTCGGTCGACCTCTTTCGAAGGTCGTACAAGCTCGGGGATGGTACCAATCGATCCGCAGGACCCAAATTAGTCCAGATGCAACCACTTTCCAAGTCTCTCCGACCTTCACAAAAAAAGTTATTCAAGAATATCTCTTTCTCCTATGTGCTTTCATCCCTAACCCTAACCCTAACCCTTCCGAAAGTCGGAGAAGCTCAAGGATGGTATTGATCGATGCGCGCTACCCCATTTAGTGGGGGTAGAGCCTACTTGCAAGTCTCTCCGACCTTCACAAAAAAAGTTATTCAAGAATATCTCTTTCTCCTATGTGCTTTCATCCCTAACCCTAACCCTTCCGAAAGTCGGAGAAGCTCAAGGATGGTACCGATCGATGCGCGCTACCCCATTTAGTGGGGGTAGAGCCTACTTGCAAGTCTCTCCGACCTTCACAAAAAATGTTATTCAAGAATATCTCTTTCTCCTATGTGCTTTCATCCCTAACCCTAACCCTAACCCTTCCGAAAGTCGGAGAAGCTCAAGGATGGTACCGATCGATGCGCGCAACCCCATTTAGTGGGGGTAGAGCCTACTTGCAAGTCTCTCCGACCTTCACAAAAAAAGTTATTCAAGAATATCTCCTCAGATTTGGGGGAATTTCGTCGGTCGACCTCTTCCGAAGGTCGTACAAGCTCGGGGATGGTACCAATCGATCCGCAGGACCCAAATTAGTCCAGATGCAACCACTTTCCAAGTCTCTCCGACCTTCACAAAAAAAGTTATTCAAGAATATCTCTTTCTCCTATGTGCTTTCATCCCTAACCCTAACCCTAACCCTTCCGAAAGTCGGAGAAGCTCAAGGATGGTACCGATCGATGCGCGCAACCCCATTTAGTGGGGGTAGAGCCTACTTGCAAGTCTCTCCGACCTTCACAAAAAAAGTTATTCAAGAATATCTCTTTCTCCTATGTGCTTTCATCCCTAACCCTAACCCTAACCCTTCCGAAAGTCGGAGAAGCTCAAGGATGGTACCGATCGATGCGCGCTACCCCATTTAGTGGGGGTAGAGCCTACTTGCAAGTCTCTCCGACCTTCACAAAAAAAGTTATTCAAGAATATCTCTTTCTCCTATGTGCTTTCATCCCTAACCCTAACCCTAACCCTTCCGAAAGTCGGAGAAGCTCAAGGATGGTACCGATCGATGCGCGCTACCCCATTTAGTGGGGGTAGAGCCTACTTGCAAGTCTCTCCGACCTTCACAAAAAAAGTTATTCAAGAATATCTCCTCAGATTTGGGGGAATTTCGTCGGTCGACCTCTTCCGAAGGTCGTACAAGCTCGGGGATGGTACCAATCGATCCGCAGGACCCAAATTAGTCCAGATGCAACCACTTTCCAAGTCTCTCCGACCTTCACAAAAAAAGTTATTCAAGAATATCTCTTTCTCCCATGTGCTTTCATCCCTAACCCTAACCCTAACCCTTCCGAAAGTCGGAGAAGCTCAAGGATGGTACCGATCGATGCGCGCTACCCCATTTAGTGGGGGTAGAGCCTACTTGCAAGTCTCTCCGACCTTCACAAAAAAAGTTATTCAAGAATATCTCCTCAGATTTGGGGGAATTTCGTCGGTCGACCTCTTCCGAAGGTCGTACAAGCTCGGGGATGGTACCAATCGATCCGCAGGACCCAAATTTGTCCAGATGCAACCACTTTCCAAGTCTCTCCGACCTTCACAAAAAAAGTTATTCAAGAATATCTCTTTCTCCTATGTGCTTTCATCCCTAACCCTAACCCTAACCCTTCCGAAAGTCGGAGAAGCTCAAGGATGGTACCGATCGATGCGCGCAACCCCATTTAGTGGGGGTAGAGCCTACTTGCAAGTCTCTCCGACCTTCACAAAAAAAGTTATTCAAGAATATCTCTTTCTCCTATGTGCTTTCATCCCTAACCCTAACCCTAACCCTTCCGAAAGTCAGAGAAGCTCAAGGATGGTAACGATCGATGCGCGCTACCCCATTTAGTGGGGGTAGAGCCTACTTGCAAGTCTCTCCGACCTTCACAAAAAAAGTTATTCAAGAATATCTCTTTCTCCTATGTGCTTTCATCCCTAACCCTAACCCTAACCCTTCCGAAAGTCGGAGAAGCTCAAGGATGGTACCGATCGATGCGCGCTACCCCATTTAGTGGGGGTAGAGCCTACTTGCAAGTCTCTCCGACCTTCACAAAAAAAGTTATTCAAGAATATCTCCTCAGATTTGGGGGAATTTCGTCGGTCGACCTCTTCCGAAGGTCGTACAAGCTCGGGGATGGTACCAATCGATCCGCAGGACCCAAATTAGTCCAGATGCAACCACTTTCCAAGTCTTTCCGACCTTCACAAAAAAAGTTATTCAAGAATATCTCTTTCTCCTATGTGCTTTCATCCCTAACCCTAACCCTAACCCTTCCAAAAGTCGGAGAAGCTCAAGGATGGTACCGATCGATGCGCGCTACCCCATTTAGTGGGGGTAGAGCCTACTTGCAAGTCTCTCCGACCTTCACAAAAAACGTTATTCAAGAATATCTCTTTCTCCTATGTGCTTTCATCCCTAACCCTAACCCTAACCCTTCCGAAAGTCGGAGAAGCTCAAGGATGGTACCGATCGATGCGCGCTACCCCATTTAGTGGGGGTAGAGCCTACTTGCAAGTCTCTCCGACCTTCACAAAAAAAGTTATTCAAGAATATCTCCTCAGATTTGGGGGAATTTCGTCGGTCGACCTCTTCCGAAGGTCGTACAAGCTCAAGGATGGTACCAATCGATCTGCAGGACCCAAATTAGTCCAGATGCAACCACTTTCCAAGTCTCTCCGACCTTCACAAAAAAAGTTATTCAAGAATATCTCTTTCTCCTATGTGCTTTCATCCCTAACCCTAACCCTAACCCTTCCGAAAGTCGGAGAAGCTCAAATATGGTACCGATCGATGCGCGCTACCCCATTTAGTGGGGGTAGAGCCTACTTGCAAGTCTCTCCGACCTTCACAAAAAAAGTTATTCAAGAATATCTCTTTCTCCTATGTGCTTTCATCCCTAACCCTAACCCTAACCCTTCCGAAAGTCGGAGAAGCTCAAGGATGGTACCGATCGATGCGCGCTACCCCATTTAGTGGGGGTAGAGCCTACTTGCAAGTCTCTCCGACCTTCACAAAAAAAGTTATTCAAGAATATCTCTTTCTCCTATGTGCTTTCATCCCTAACCCTAACCCTTCCGAAAGTCGGAGAAGCTCAAGGATGGTACCGATCGATGCGCGCTACCCCATTTAGTGGGGGTAGAGCCTACTTGCAAGTCTCTCCGACCTTCACAAAAAAAGTTATTCAAGAATATCTCTTTCTCCTATGTGCTTTCATCCCTAACCCTAACCCTAACCCTTCCGAAAGTCGGAGAAGCTCAAGGATGGTACCGATCGATGCGCGCAACCCCATTTAGTGGGGGTAGAGCCTACTTGCAAGTCTCTCCGACCTTCACAAAAAAAGTTATTCAAGAATATCTCCTCAGATTTGGGGGAATTTCGTCGGTCGACCTCTTCCGAAGGTCGTACAAGCTCGGGGATGGTACCAATCGATCTGCAGGACCCAAATTAGTCCAGATGCAACCACTTTCCAAGTCTCTCCGACCTTCACAAAAAAAGTTATTCAAGAATATCTCTTTCTCCTATGTGCTTTCATCCCTAACCCTAACCCTAACCCTTCCGAAAGTCGGAGAAGCTCAAGGATGGTACCGATCGATGCGCGCTACCCCATTTAGTGGGGGTAGAGCCTACTTGCAAGTCTCTCCGACCTTCACAAAAAAAGTTATTCAAGAATATCTCTTTCTCCTATGTGCTTTCATCCCTAACCCTAACCCTAACCCTTCCGAAAGTCGGAGAAGCTCAAGGATGGTACCGATCGATGCGCGCAACCCCATTTAGTGGGGGTAGAGCCTACTTGCAAGTCTCTCCGACCTTCACAAAAAAAGTTATTCAAGAATATCTACTCAGATTTGGGGGAATTTCGTCGGTCGACCTCTTTCGAAGGTCGTACAAGCTCGGGGATGGTACCAATCGATCCGCAGGACCCAAATTAGTCCAGATGCAACCACTTTCCAAGTCTCTCCGACCTTCACAAAAAAAGTTATTCAAGAATATCTCTTTCTCCTATGTGCTTTCATCCCTAACCCTAACCCTAACCCTTCCGAAAGTCGGAGAAGCTCAAGGATGGTATTGATCGATGCGCGCTACCCCATTTAGTGGGGGTAGAGCCTACTTGCAAGTCTCTCCGACCTTCACAAAAAAAGTTATTCAAGAATATCTCTTTCTCCTATGTGCCCCTAACCCTAACCCTAACCCTTCCGAAAGTCGGAGAAGCTCAAGGATGGTACCGATCGATGCGCGCTACCCCATTTAGTGGGGGTAGAGCCTACTTGCAAGTCTCTCCGACCTTCACAAAAAATGTTATTCAAGAATATCTCTTTCTCCTATGTGCTTTCATCCCTAACCCTAACCCTAACCCTTCCGAAAGTCGGAGAAGCTCAAGGATGGTACCGATCGATGCGCGCAACCCCATTTAGTGGGGGTAGAGCCTACTTGCAAGTCTCTCCGACCTTCACAAAAAAAGTTATTCAAGAATATCTCCTCAGATTTGGGGGAATTTCGTCGGTCGACCTCTTCCGAAGGTCGTACAAGCTCGGGGATGGTACCAATCGATCCGCAGGACCCAAATTAGTCCAGATGCAACCACTTTCCAAGTCTCTCCGACCTTCACAAAAAAAGTTATTCAAGAATATCTCTTTCTCCTATGTGCTTTCATCCCTAACCCTAACCCTAACCCTTCCGAAAGTCGGAGAAGCTCAAGGATGGTACCGATCGATGCGCGCTACCCCATTTAGTGGGGGTAGAGCCTACTTGCAAGTCTCTCCGACCTTCACAAAAAAAGTTATTCAAGAATATCTCTTTCTCCTATGTGCTTTCATCCCTAACCCTAACCCTAACCCTTCCGAAAGTCGGAGAAGCTCAAGGATGGTACCGATCGATGCGCGCTACCCCATTTAGTGGGGGTAGAGCCTACTTGCAAGTCTCTCCGACCTTCACAAAAAAAGTTATTCAAGAATATCTCCTCAGATTTGGGGGAATTTCGTCGGTCGACCTCTTCCGAAGGTCGTACAAGCTCGGGGATGGTACCAATCAATCTGCAGGACCCAAATTAGTCCAGATGCAACCACTTTCCAAGTCTCTCCGACCTTCACAAAAAAAGTTATTCAAGAATATCTCTTTCTCCTATGTGCTTTCATCCCTAACCCTAACCCTAACCCTTCCGAAAGTCGGAGAAGCTCAAGGATGGTACCGATCGATGCGCGCTACCCCATTTAGTGGGGGTAGAGCCTACTTGCAAGTCTCTCCGACCTTCACAAAAAACGTTATTCAAGAATATCTCTTTCTCCTATGTGCTTTCATCCCTAACCCTAACCCTAACCCTTCCGAAAGTCGGAGAAGCTCAAGGATGGTACCGATCGATGCGCGCTACCCCATTTAGTGGGGGTAGAGCCTACTTGCAAGTCTCTCTGACCTTCACAAAAAAAGTTATTCAAGAATATCTCCTCAGATTTGGGGGAATTTCGTCGGTCGACCTCTTCCGAAGGTCGTACAAGCTCGGGGATGGTACCAATCGATCTGCAGGACCCAAATTAGTCCAGATGCAACCACTTTCCAAGTCTCTCCGACCTTCACAAAAAAAGTTATTCAAGAATATCTCTTTCTCCTATGTGCTTTCATCCCTAACCCTAACCCTAACCCTTCCGAAAGTCGGAGAAGCTCAACGATGGTACCGATCGATGCGCGCTACCCCATTTAGTGGGGGTAGAGCCTACTTGCAAGTCTCTCCGACCTTCAAAAAAAAAGTTATTCAAGAATATCTCTTTCTCCTATGTGCTTTCATCCCTAACCCTAACCCTAACCCTTCCGAAAGTCGGAGAAGCTCAAGGATGGTACCGATCGATGCGCGCTACCCCATTTAGTGGGGGTAGAGCCTACTTGCAAGTCTCTCCGACCTTCACAAAAAAAGTTATTCAAGAATATCTCTTTCTCCTATGTGCTTTCATCCCTAACCCTAACCCTAACCCTTCCGAAAGTCGGAGAAGCTCAAGGATGGTACCGATCGATGCGCGCTACCCCATTTAGTGGGGGTAAAGCCTACTTGCAAGTCTCTCCGACCTTCACAAAAAAAGTTATTCAAGAATATCTCCTCAGATTTGGGGGAATTTCGTCGGTCGACCTCTTCCGAAGGTCGTACAAGCTCGGGGATGGTACCAATCGATCCGCAGGACCCAAATTAGTCCAGATGCAACCACTTTCCAAGTCTCTCCGACCTTCACAAAAAAAGTTATTCAAGAATATCTCTTTCTCCTATGTGCTTTCATCCCTAACCCTAACCCTAACCCTTCCGAAAGTCGGAGAAGCTCAAGGATGGTACCGATCGATGCGCGCTACCCCATTTAGTGGGGGTAGAGCCTACTTGCAAGTCTCTCCGACCTTCACAAAAAACGTTATTCAAGAATATCTCTTTCTCCTATGTGCTTTCATCCCTAACCCTAACCCTAACCCTTCCGAAAGTCGGAGAAGCTCAAGGATGGTACCGATCGATGCGCGCTACCCCATTTAGTGGGGGTAGAGCCTACTTGCAAGTCTCTCTGACCTTCACAAAAAAAGTTATTCAAGAATATCTCCTCAGATTTGGGGGAATTTCGTCGGTCGACCTCTTCCGAAGGTCGTACAAGCTCGGGGATGGTACCAATCGATCTGCAGGACCCAAATTAGTCCAGATGCAACCACTTTCCAAGTCTCTCCGACCTTCACAAAAAAAGTTATTCAAGAATATCTCTTTCTCCTATGTGCTTTCATCCCTAACCCTAACCCTAACCCTTCCGAAAGTCGGAGAAGCTCAAGGATGGTACTGATCGATGCGCGCTACCCCATTTAGTGGGGGTAGAGCCTACTTGCAAGTCTCTCCGACCTTCACAAAAAAAGTTATTCAAGAATATCTCTTTCTCCTATGTGCTTTCATCCCTAACCCTAACCCTAACCCTTCCGAAAGTCGGAGAAGCTCAAGGATGGTACCGATCGATGCGCGCTACCCCATTTAGTGGGGGTAAAGCCTACTTGCAAGTCTCTCCGACCTTCACAAAAAAAGTTATTCAAGAATATCTCCTCAGATTTGGGGGAATTTCGTCGGTCGACCTCTTCCGAAGGTCGTACAAGCTCGGGGATGGTACCAATCGATCCGCAGGACCCAAAATAGTCCAGATGCAACCACTTTCCAAGTCTCTCCGACCTTCACAAAAAAAGTTATTCAAGAATATCTCTTTCTCCTATGTGCTTTCATCCCTAACCCTAACCCTAACCCTTCCGAAAGTCGGAGAAGCTCAAGGATGGTACCGATCGATGCGCGCAACCCCATTTAGTGGGGGTAGAGCCTACTTGCAAGTCTCTCCGACCTTCACAAAAAAAGTTATTCAAGAATATCTCTTTCTCCTATGTGCTTTCATCCCTAACCCTAACCCTAACCCTTCCGAAAGTCGGAGAAGCTCAAGGATGGTACTGATCGATGCGCGCTACCCCATTTAGTGGGGGTAGAGCCTACTTGCAAGTCTCTCCGACCTTCACAAAAAAAGTTATTCAAGAATATGTCTTTCTCCTATGTGCTTTCATCCCTAACCCTAACCCTAACCCTTCCGAAAGTCGGAGAAGCTCAAGGATGGTACCGATCGATGAGCGCTACCCCATTTAGTGGGGGTAGAGCCTACTTGCAAGTCTCTCCGACCTTCACAAAAAAAGTTATTCAAGAATATCTCCTCAGATTTGGGGGAATTTCGTCGGTCGACCTCTTCCGAAGGTCGTACAAGCTCGGGGATGGTACCAATCGATCCGCAGGACCCAAATTAGTCCAGATGCAACCACTTTTCAAGTCTCTCCGACCTTCACAAAAAAAGTTATTCAAGAATATCTCTTTCTCCTATGTGCTTTCATCCCTAACCCTAACCCTAACCCTTCCGAAAGTCGGAGAAGCTCAAGGATGGTACCGATCGATGCGCGCTACCCCATTTAGTGGGGGTAGAGCCTACTTGCAAGTCTCTCCGACCTTCACAAAAAAAGTTATTCAAGAATATCTCTTTCTCCTATGTGCTTTCATCCCTAACCCTAACCCTAACCCTTCCGAAAGTCGGAGAAGCTCAAGGATGGTACCGATCGATGCGCGCTACCCCATTTAGTGGGGGTAGAGCCTACTTGCAAGTCTCTCGGACCTTCACAAAAAAAGTTATTCAAGAATATCTCTTTCTCCTATGTGCTTTCATCCCTAACCCTAACCCTAACCCTTCCGAAAGTCGGAGAAGCTCAAGGATGGTACTGATCGATGCGCGCTACCCCATTTAGTGGGGGTAGAGCCTACTTGCAAGTCTCTCCGACCTTCACAAAAAAAGTTATTCAAGAATATCTCCTCAGATTTGGGGGAATTTCGTCGGTCGACCTCTTCCGAAGGTCGTACAAGCTCGGGGATGGTACCAATCGATCCGCAGGACCCAAATTAGTCCAGATGCAACCACTTTCCAAGTCTCTCCGACCTTCACAAAAAAAGTTATTCAAGAATATCTCTTTCTCCTATGTGCTTTCATCCCTAACCCTAACCCTAACCCTTCCGAAAGTCGGAGAAGCTCAAGGATGGTACCGATCGATGCGCGCTACCCCATTTAGTGGGGGTAGAGCCTACTTGCAAGTCTCTCCGACCTTCACAAAAAACGTTATTCAAGAATATCTCTTTCTCCTATGTGCTTTCATCCCTAACCCTAACCCTAACCCTTCCGAAAGTCGGAGAAGCTCAAGGATGGTACCGATCGATGCGCACTACCCCATTTAGTGGGGGTAGAGCCTACTTGCAAGTCTCTCCGACCTTCACAAAAAAAGTTATTCAAGAATATCTCCTCAGATTTGGGGGAATTTCGTTGGTCGACCTCTTCCGAAGGTCGTACAAGCTCAAGGATGGTACCAATCGATCCGCAGGACCCAAATTAGTCCAGATGCAACCACTTTCCAAGTCTCTCCGACCTTCACAAAAAAAGTTATTCAAGAATATCTCTTTCTCCTATGTGCTTTCATCCCTAACCCTAACCCTAACCCTTCCGAAAGTCGGAGAAGCTCAAGGATGGTACCGATCGATGTGCGCTACCCCATTTAGTGGGGGTAGAGCCTACTTGCAAGTCTCTGTGACCTTCACAAAAAAAGTTATTCAAGAATATCTCTTTCTCCTATGTGCTTTCATCCCTAACCCTAACCCTAACCCTTCCGAAAGTCGGAGAAGCTCAAGGATGGTACCGATCGATGCGCGCTACCCCATTTAGTGGGGGTAGAGCCTACTTGCAAGTCTCTCCGACCTTCACAAAAAAAGTTATTCAAGAATATCTCTTTCTCCTATGTGCTTTCATCCCTAACCCTAACCCTTCCGAAAGTCGGAGAAGGTCAAGGATGGTACCGATCGATGCGCGCTACCCCATTTAGTGGGGGTAGAGCCTACTTGCAAGTCTCTCCGACCTTCACAAAAAAAGTTATTCAAGAATATCTCTTTCTCCTATGTGCTTTCATCCCTAACCCTAACCCTAACCCTTCCGAAAGTCGGAGAAGCACAAGGATGGTACCGATCGATGCGCGCAACCCCATTTAGTGGGGGTAGAGCCTACTTGCAAGTCTCTCCGACCTTCACAAAAAAAGTTATTCAAGAATATCTCCTCAGATTTGGGGGAATTTCGTCGGTCGACCTCTTCCGAAGGTCGTACAAGCTCGGGGATGGTACCAATCGATCTGCAGGACCCAAATTAGTCCAGATGCAACCACTTTCCAAGTCTCTCCGACCTTCACAAAAAAAGTTATTCAAGAATATCTCTTTCTCCTATGTGCTTTCATCCCTAACCCTAACCCTTCCGAAAGTCGGAGAAGCTCAAGGATGGTACCGATCGATGCGCGCTACCCCATTTAGTGGGGGTAGAGCCTACTTGCAAGTCTCTCCGACCTTCACAAAAAAAGTTATTCAAGAATATCTCTTTCTCCTATGTGCTTTCATCCCTAACCCTAACCCTAACCCTTCCGAAAGTCGGAGAAGCTCAAGGATGGTACCGATCGATGCGCGCTACCCCATTTAGTGGGGGTAGAGCCTACTGGCAAGTCTCTCCGACCTTCACAAAAAAAGTTATTCAAGAATATCTCTTTCTCCTATGTGCTTTCATCCCTAACCCTAACCCTAACCCTTCCGAAAGTCGGAGAAGCTCAAGGATGGTACCGATCGATGCGCGCTACCCCATTTAGTGGGGGTAGAGCCTACTTGCAAGTCTCTCGGACCTTCACAAAAAAAGTTATTCAAGAATATCTCTTTCTCCTATGTGCTTTCATCCCTAACCCTAACCCTAACCCTTCCGAAAGTCGGAGAAGCTCAAGGATGGTACCGATCGATGCGCGCTACCCCATTTAGTGGGGGTAGAGCCTACTTGCAAGTCTCTCCGACCTTCACAAAAAAGGTTATTCAAGAATATCTCCTCAGATTTGGGGGAATTTCGTCGGTCGACCTCTTCCGAAGGTCGTACAAGCTCGGGGATGGTACCAATCGATCCGCAGGACCCAAATTAGTCCAGATGCAACCACTTTCCAAGTCTCTCCGACCTTCACAAAAAAAGTTATTCAAGAATATCTCTTTCTCCTATGTGCTTTCATCCCTAACCCTAACCCTAACCCTTCCGAAAGTCGGAGAAGCTCAAGGATGGTACCGATCGATGTGCGCTACCCCATTTAGTGGGGGTAGAGCCTACTTGCAAGTCTCTCCGACCTTCACAAAAAAAGTTATTCAAGAATATCTCCTCAGATTTGGGGGAATTTCGTCGGTCGACCTCTTCCGAAGGTCGTACAAGCTCGGGGATGGTACCAATCGATCTGCAGGACCCAAATTAGTCCAGATGCAACCACTTTCCAAGTCTCTCCGACCTTCACAAAAAAAGTTATTCAAGAATATCTCTTTCTCCTATGTGCTTTCATCCCTAACCCTAACCCTAACCCTTCCGAAAGTCGGAGAAGCTCAAGGATGGTACCGATCGATGCGCGCTACCCCATTTAGTGGGGGTAGAGCCTACTTGCAAGTATCTCCGACCTTCACAAAAAAAGTTATTCAAGAATATCTCTTTCTCCTATGTGCTTTCATCCCTAACCCTAACCCTAACCCTTCCGAAAGTCGGAGAAGCTCAAGGATGGTACCGATCGATGCGCGCAACCCCATTTAGTGGGGGTAGAGCCTACTTGCAAGTCTCTCCGACCTTCACAAAAAAAGTTATTCAAGAATATCTCCTCAGATTTGGGGGAATTTCGTCGGTCGACCTCTTTCGAAGGTCGTACAAGCTCGGGGATGGTACCAATCGATCCGCAGGACCCAAATTAGTCCAGATGCAACCACTTTCCAAGTCTCTCCGACCTTCACAAAAAAAGTTATTCAAGAATATCTCTTTCTCCTATGTGCTTTCATCCCTAACCCTAACCCTAACCCTTCCGAAAGTCGGAGAAGCTCAAGGATGGTACTGATCGATGCGCGCTACCCCATTTAGTGGGGGTAGAGCCTACTTGCAAGTCTCTCCGACCTTCACAAAAAAAGTTATTCAAGAATATCTCTTTCTCCTATGTGCTTTCATCCCTAACCCTAACCCTAACCCTTCCGAAAGTCGGAGAAGCTCAAGGATGGTACCGATCGATGCGCGCTACCCCATTTAGTGGGGGTAGAGCCTACTTGCAAGTCTCTCCGACCTTCACAAAAAATGTTATTCAAGAATATCTCTTTCTCCTATGTGCTTTCATCCCTAACCCTAACCCTAACCCTTCCGAAAGTCGGAGAAGCTCAAGGATGGTACCGATCGATGCGCGCAACCCCATTTAGTGGGGGTAGAGCCTACTTGCAAGTCTCTCCGACCTTCACAAAAAAAGTTATTCAAGAATATCTCCTCAGATTTGGGGGAATTTCGTCGGTCGACCTCTTCCGAAGGTCGTACAAGCTCGGGGATGGTACCAATCGATCTGCAGGACCCAAATTAGTCCAGATGCAACCACTTTCCAAGTCTCTCCGACCTTCACAAAAAAAGTTATTCAAGAATATCTCTTTCTCCTATGTGCTTTCATCCCTAACCCTAACCCTAACCCTTCCGAAAGTCGGAGAAGCTCAAGGATGGTACCGATCGATGCGCGCTACCCCATTTAGTGGGGGTAGAGCCTACTTGCAAGTCTCTCCGACCTTCACAAAAAAAGTTATTCAAGAATATCTCTTTCTCCTATGTGCTTTCATCCCTAACCCTAACCCTAACCCTTCCGAAAGTCGGAGAAGCTCAAGGATGGTACCGATCGATGCGCGCTACCCCATTTAGTGGGGGTAGAGCCTACTTGCAAGTCTCTCCGACCTTCACAAAAAAAGTTATTCAAGAATATCTCTTTCTCCTATGTGCTTTCATCCCTAACCCTAACCCTAACCCTTCCGAAAGTCGGAGAAGCTCAAGGATGGTACCGATCGATGCGCGCTACCCCATTTAGTGGGGGTAGAGCCTACTTGCAAGTCTCTCCGACCTTCACAAAAAAAGTTATTCAAGAATATCTCTTTCTCCTATGTGCTTTCATCCCTAACCCTAACCCTAACCCTTCCGAAAGTCGGAGAAGCTCAAAGATGGTACCGATCGAT
Organism: Limanda limanda; assembly: GCF_963576545.1. Lineage (NCBI taxonomy): Eukaryota > Metazoa > Chordata > Actinopteri > Pleuronectiformes > Pleuronectidae > Limanda > Limanda limanda. Next base: position 146,976 of record NW_026870469.1, read on the forward strand.
GCGCGCAACCCCATTTAGTGGGGGTAGAGCCTACTTGCAAGTCTCTCCGACCTTCACAAAAAAAGTTATTCAAGAATATCTCCTCAGATTTGGGGGAATTTCGTCGGTCGACCTCTTCCGAAGGTCGTACAAGCTCGGGGATGGTACCAATCGATCTGCAGGACCCAAATTAGTCCAGATGCAACCACTTTCCAAGTCTCTCCGACCTTCACAAAAAAAGTTATTCAAGAATATCTCTTTCTCCTATGTGCTTTCATCCCTAACCCTAACCCTAACCCTTCCGAAAGTCGGAGAAGCTCAAGGATGGTACTGATCGATGCGCGCTACCCCATTTAGTGGGGGTAGAGCCTACTTGCAAGTCTCTCCGACCTTCACAAAAAAAGTTATTCAAGAATATCTCTTTCTCCTATGTGCTTTCATCCCTAACCCTAACCCTAACCCTTCCGAAAGTCGGAGAAGCTCAAGGATGGTACCGATCGATGCGCGCTACCCCATTTAGTGGGGGTAGAGCCTACTTGCAAGTCTCTCCGACCTTCACAAAAAAAGTTATTCAAGAATATCTCTTTCTCCTATGTGCTTTCATCCCTAACCCTAACCCTAACCCTTCCGAAAGTCGGAGAAGCTCAAGGATGGTACCGATCGATGCGCGCTACCCCATTTAGTGGGGGTAGAGCCTACTTGCAAGTCTCTCTGACCTTCACAAAAAAAGTTATTCAAGAATATCTCTTTCTCCTATGTGCTTTCATCCCTAACCCTAACCCTAACCCTTCCGAAAGTCGGAGAAGCTCAAGGATGGTACCGATCGATGCGCGCTACCCCATTTAGTGGGGGTAGAGCCTACTTGCAAGTCTCTCCGACCTTCACAAAAAAAGTTATTCAAGAATATCTCTTTCTCCTATGTGCTTTCATCCCTAACCCTAACCCTAACCCTTCCGAAAGTCGGAGAAGCTCAAGGATGGTACCGATCGATGCGCGCTACCCCATTTAGTGGGGGTAGAGCCTACTTGCAAGTCTCTCCGACCTTCACAAAAAAAGTTATTCAAGAATATCTCTTTCTCCTATGTGCTTTCATCCCTAACCCTAACCCTAACCCTTCCGAAAGTCGGAGAAGCTCAAGGATGGTACCGATCGATGCGCGCTACCCCATTTAGTGGGGGTAGAGCCTACTTGCAAGTCTCTCCGACCTTCACAAAAAAAGTTATTCAAGAATATCTCTTTCTCCTATGTGCTTTCATCCCTAACCCTAACCCTAACCCTTCCGAAAGTCGGAGAAGCTCAAGGATGGTACCGATCGATGCGCGCTACCCCATTTAGTGGGGGTAGAGCCTACTTGCAAGTCTCTCTGACCTTCACAAAAAAAGTTATTCAAGAATATCTCTTTCTCCTATGTGCTTTCATCCCTAACCCTAACCCTAACCCTTCCGAAAGTCGGAGAAGCTCAAGGATGGTACCGATCGATGCGCGCTACCCCATTTAGTGGGGGTAGAGCCTACTTGCAAGTCTCTCCGACCTTCACAAAAAAAGTTATTCAAGAATATCTCTTTCTCCTATGTGCTTTCATCCCTAACCCTAACCCTAACCCTTCCGAAAGTCGGAGAAGCTCAAGGATGGTACCGATCGATGCGCGCTACCCCATTTAGTGGGGGTAGAGCCTACTTGCAAGTCTCTCCGACCTTCACAAAAAAAGTTATTCAAGAATATCTCTTTCTCCTATGTGCTTTCATCCCTAACCCTAACCCTAACCCTTCCGAAAGTCGGAGAAGCTCAAAGATGGTACCGATCGATGCGCGCAACCCCATTTAGTGGGGGTAGAGCCTACTTGCAAGTCTCTCCAACCTTCACAAAAAAAGTTATTCAAGAATATCTCCTCAGATTTGGGGGAATTTCGTCGGTCGACCTCTTCCGAAGGTCGTACAAGCTCGGGGATGGTACCAATCGATCTGCAGGACCCAAATTAGTCCAGATGCAACCACTTTCCAAGTCTCTCCGACCTTCACAAAAAAAGTTATTCAAGAATATCTCTTTCTCCTATGTGCTTTCATCCCTAACCCTAACCCTAACCCTTCCGAAAGTCGGAGAAGCTCAAGGATGGTACCGATCGATGTGCGCTACCCCATTTAGTGGGGGTAGAGCCTACTTGCAAGTCTCTCCGACCTTCACAAAAAAAGTTATTCAAGAATATCTCTTTCTCCTATGTGCTTTCATCCCTAACCCTAACCCTAACCCTTCCGAAAGTCGGAGAAGCTCAAGGATGGTACCGATCGATGCGCGCTACCCCATTTAGTGGGGGTAGAGCCTACTTGCAAGTCTCTCCGACCTTCACAAAAAAAGTTATTCAAGAATATCTCTTTCTCCTATGTGCTTTCATCCCTAACCCTAACCCTAACCCTTCCGAAAGTCGGAGAAGCTCAAGGATGGTACCGATCGATGCGCGCTACCCCATTTAGTGGGGGTAGAGCCTACATGCAAGTCTCTCGGACCTTCACAAAAAAAGTTATTCAAGAATATCTCTTTCTCCTATGTGCTTTCATCCCTAACCCTAACCCTAACCCTTCCGAAAGTCGGAGAAGCTCAAGGATGGTACCGATCGATGCGCGCTACCCCATTTAGTGGGGGTAGAGCCTACTTGCAAGTCTTTCCGACCTTCACAAAAAAAGTTATTCAAGAATATCTCCTCAGATTTGGGGGAATTTCGTCGGTCGACCTCTTCCGAAGGTCGTACAAGCTCGGGGATGGTACCAATCGATCCGCAGGACCCAAATTAGTCCAGATGCAACCACTTTCCAAGTCTCTCCGACCTTCACAAAAAACGTTATTCAAGAATATCTCTTTCTCCTATGTGCTTTCATCCCTAACCCTAACCCTAACCCTTCCGAAAGTCGGAGAAGCTCAAGGATGGTACCGATCGATGCGCGCTACCCCATTTAGTGGGGGTAGAGCCTACTTGCAAGTCTCTCCGACCTTCACAAAAAAAGTTATTCAAGAATATCTCCTCAGATTTGGGGGAATTTCGTCGGTCGACCTCTTCCGAAGGTCGTACAAGCTCGGGGATGGTACCAATCGATCTGCAGGACCCAAATTAGTCCAGATGCAACCACTTTCCAAGTCTCTCCGACCTTCACAAAAAAAGTTATTCAAGAATATCTCTTTCTCCTATGTGCTTTCATCCCTAACCCTAACCCTAACCCTTCCGAAAGTCGGAGAAGCTCAAGGATGGTACCGATCGATGCGCGCTACCCCATTTAGTGGGGGTAGAGCCTACTTGCAAGTCTCTCCGACCTTCACAAAAAAAGTTATTCAAGAATATCTCTTTCTCCTATGTGCTTTCATCCCTAACCCTAACCCTTCCGAAAGTCGGAGAAGCTCAAGGATGGTACCGATCGATGCGCGCTACCCCATTTAGTGGGGGTAGAGCCTACTTGCAAGTCTCTCCGACCTTCACAAAAAAAGTTATTCAAGAATATCTCTTTCTCCTATGTGCTTTCATCCCTAACCCTAACCCTAACCCTTCCGAAAGTCGGAGAAGCTCAAGGATGGTACCGATCGATGCGCGCTACCCCATTTAGTGGGGGTAGAGCCTACTGGCAAGTCTCTCCGACCTTCACAAAAAAAGTTATTCAAGAATATCTCTTTCTCCTATGTGCTTTCATCCCTAACCCTAACCCTAACCCTTCCGAAAGTCGGAGAAGCTCAAGGATGGTACCGATCGATGCGCGCTACCCCATTTAGTGGGGGTAGAGCCTACTTGCAAGTCTCTCGGACCTTCACAAAAAAAGTTATTCAAGAATATCTCTTTCTCCTATGTGCTTTCATCCCTAACCCTAACCCTAACCCTTCCGAAAGTCGGAGAAGCTCAAGGATGGTACCGATCGATGCGCGCTACCCCATTTAGTGGGGGTAGAGCCTACTTGCAAGTCTCTCCGACCTTCACAAAAAAGGTTATTCAAGAATATCTCCTCAGATTTGGGGGAATTTCGTCGGTCGACCTCTTCCGAAGGTCGTACAAGCTCGGGGATGGTACCAATCGATCCGCAGGACCCAAATTAGTCCAGATGCAACCACTTTCCAAGTCTCTCCGACCTTCACAAAAAAAGTTATTCAAGAATATCTCTTTCTCCTATGTGCTTTCATCCCTAACCCTAACCCTAACCCTTCCGAAAGTCGGAGAAGCTCAAGGATGGTACCGATCGATGTGCGCTACCCCATTTAGTGGGGGTAGAGCCTACTTGCAAGTCTCTCCGACCTTCACAAAAAAAGTTATTCAAGAATATCTCCTCAGATTTGGGGGAATTTCGTCGGTCGACCTCTTCCGAAGGTCGTACAAGCTCGGGGATGGTACCAATCGATCTGCAGGACCCAAATTAGTCCAGATGCAACCACTTTCCAAGTCTCTCCGACCTTCACAAAAAAAGTTATTCAAGAATATCTCTTTCTCCTATGTGCTTTCATCCCTAACCCTAACCCTAACCCTTCCGAAAGTCGGAGAAGCTCAAGGATGGTACCGATCGATGCGCGCTACCCCATTTAGTGGGGGTAGAGCCTACTTGCAAGTATCTCCGACCTTCACAAAAAAAGTTATTCAAGAATATCTCTTTCTCCTATGTGCTTTCATCCCTAACCCTAACCCTAACCCTTCCGAAAGTCGGAGAAGCTCAAGGATGGTACCGATCGATGCGCGCAACCCCATTTAGTGGGGGTAGAGCCTACTTGCAAGTCTCTCCGACCTTCACAAAAAAAGTTATTCAAGAATATCTCCTCAGATTTGGGGGAATTTCGTCGGTCGACCTCTTTCGAAGGTCGTACAAGCTCGGGGATGGTACCAATCGATCCGCAGGACCCAAATTAGTCCAGATGCAACCACTTTCCAAGTCTCTCCGACCTTCACAAAAAAAGTTATTCAAGAATATCTCTTTCTCCTATGTGCTTTCATCCCTAACCCTAACCCTAACCCTTCCGAAAGTCGGAGAAGCTCAAGGATGGTACTGATCGATGCGCGCTACCCCATTTAGTGGGGGTAGAGCCTACTTGCAAGTCTCTCCGACCTTCACAAAAAAAGTTATTCAAGAATATCTCTTTCTCCTATGTGCTTTCATCCCTAACCCTAACCCTAACCCTTCCGAAAGTCGGAGAAGCTCAAGGATGGTACCGATCGATGCGCGCTACCCCATTTAGTGGGGGTAGAGCCTACTTGCAAGTCTCTCCGACCTTCACAAAAAATGTTATTCAAGAATATCTCTTTCTCCTATGTGCTTTCATCCCTAACCCTAACCCTAACCCTTCCGAAAGTCGGAGAAGCTCAAGGATGGTACCGATCGATGCGCGCAACCCCATTTAGTGGGGGTAGAGCCTACTTGCAAGTCTCTCCGACCTTCACAAAAAAAGTTATTCAAGAATATCTCCTCAGATTTGGGGGAATTTCGTCGGTCGACCTCTTCCGAAGGTCGTACAAGCTCGGGGATGGTACCAATCGATCTGCAGGACCCAAATTAGTCCAGATGCAACCACTTTCCAAGTCTCTCCGACCTTCACAAAAAAAGTTATTCAAGAATATCTCTTTCTCCTATGTGCTTTCATCCCTAACCCTAACCCTAACCCTTCCGAAAGTCGGAGAAGCTCAAGGATGGTACCGATCGATGCGCGCTTCCCCATTTAGTGGGGGTAGAGCCTACTTGCAAGTCTCTCCGACCTTCACAAAAAAAGTTATTCAAGAATATCTCTTTCTCCTATGTGCTTTCATCCCTAACCCTAACCCTAACCCTTCCGAAAGTCGGAGAAGCTCAAGGATGGTACCGATCGATGCGCGCTACCCCATTTAGTGGGGGTAGAGCCTACTTGCAAGTCTCTCCGACCTTCACAAAAAAAGTTATTCAAGAATATCTCTTTCTCCTATGTGCTTTCATCCCTAACCCTAACCCTAACCCTTCCGAAAGTCGGAGAAGCTCAAGGATGGTACCGATCGATGCGCGCTACCCCATTTAGTGGGGGTAGAGCCTACTTGCAAGTCTCTCCGACCTTCACAAAAAAAGTTATTCAAGAATATCTCTTTCTCCTATGTGCTTTCATCCCTAACCCTAACCCTAACCCTTCCGAAAGTCGGAGAAGCTCAAAGATGGTACCGATCGATGCGCGCAACCCCATTTAGTGGGGGTAGAGCCTACTTGCAAGTCTCTCCGACCTTCACAAAAAAAGTTATTCAAGAATATCTCCTCAGATTTGGGGGAATTTCGTCGGTCGACCTCTTCCGAAGGTCGTACAAGCTCGGGGATGGTACCAATCGATCTGCAGGACCCAAATTAGTCCAGATGCAACCACTTTCCAAGTCTCTCCGACCTTCACAAAAAAAGTTATTCAAGAATATCTCTTTCTCCTATGTGCTTTCATCCCTAACCCTAACCCTAACCCTTCCGAAAGTCGGAGAAGCTCAAGGATGGTACCGATCGATGCGCGCTACCCCATTTAGTGGGGGTAGAGCCTACTTGCAAGTCTCTCCGACCTTCACAAAAAAAGTTATTCAAGAATATCTCTTTCTCCTATGTGCTTTCATCCCTAACCCTAACCCTAACCCTTCCGAAAGTCGGAGAAGCTCAAGGATGGTACCGATCGATGCGCGCTACCCCATTTAGTGGGGGTAGAGCCTACTTGCAAGTCTCTCCGACCTTCACAAAAAAAGTTATTCAAGAATATCTCTTTCTCCTATGTGCTTTCATCCCTAACCCTAACCCTAACCCTTCCGAAAGTCGGAGAAGCTCAAGGATGGTACCGATCGATGCGCGCTACCCCATTTAGTGGGGGTAGAGCCTACTTGCAAGTCTCTCCGACCTTCACAAAAAAAGTTATTCAAGAATATCTCTTTCTCCTATGTGCTTTCATCCCTAACCCTAACCCTAACCCTTCCGAAAGTCGGAGAAGCTCAAGGATGGTACCGATCGATGCGCGCTACCCCATTTAGTGGGGGTAGAGCCTACTTGCAAGTCTCTCCGACCTTCACAAAAAAAGTTATTCAAGAATATCTCTTTCTCCTATGTGCTTTCATCCCTAACCCTAACCCTAACCCTTCCGAAAGTCGGAGAAGCTCAAGGATGGTACCGATCGATGCGCGCTACCCCATTTAGTGGGGGTAGAGCCTACTTGCAAGTCTCTCCGACCTTCACAAAAAAAGTTATTCAAGAATATCTCTTTCTCCTATGTGCTTTCATCCCTAACCCTAACCCTAACCCTTCCGAAAGTCGGAGAAGCTCAAAGATGGTACCGATCGATGCGCGCAACCCCATTTAGTGGGGGTAGAGCCTACTTGCAAGTCTCTCCAACCTTCACAAAAAAAGTTATTCAAGAATATCTCCTCAGATTTGGGGGAATTTCGTCGGTCGACCTCTTCCGAAGGTCGTACAAGCTCGGGGATGGTACCAATCGATCTGCAGGACCCAAATTAGTCCAGATGCAACCACTTTCCAAGTCTCTCCGACCTTCACAAAAAAAGTTATTCAAGAATATCTCTTTCTCCTATGTGCTTTCATCCCTAACCCTAACCCTAACCCTTCCGAAAGTCGGAGAAGCTCAAGGATGGTACCGATCGATGCGCGCTACCCCATTTAGTGGGGGTAGAGCCTACTTGCAAGTCTCTCCGACCTTCACAAAAAAAGTTATTCAAGAATATCTCTTTCTCCTATGTGCTTTCATCCCTAACCCTAACCCTAACCCTTCCGAAAGTCGGAGAAGCTCAAGGATGGTACCGATCGATGCGCGCTACCCCATTTAGTGGGGGTAGAGCCTACTTGCAAGTCTCTCCGACCTTCACAAAAAAAGTTATTCAAGAATATCTCTTTCTCCTATGTGCTTTCATCCCTAACCCTAACCCTAACCCTTCCGAAAGTCGGAGAAGCTCAAGGATGGTACCGATCGATGCGCGCTACCCCATTTAGTGGGGGTAGAGCCTACATGCAAGTCTCTCGGACCTTCACAAAAAAAGTTATTCAAGAATATCTCTTTCTCCTATGTGCTTTCATCCCTAACCCTAACCCTAACCCTTCCGAAAGTCGGAGAAGCTCAAGGATGGTACCGATCGATGCGCGCTACCCCATTTAGTGGGGGTAGAGCCTACTTGCAAGTCTTTCCGACCTTCACAAAAAAAGTTATTCAAGAATATCTCCTCAGATTTGGGGGAATTTCGTCGGTCGACCTCTTCCGAAGGTCGTACAAGCTCGGGGATGGTACCAATCGATCCGCAGGACCCAAATTAGTCCAGATGCAACCACTTTCCAAGTCTCTCCGACCTTCACAAAAAACGTTATTCAAGAATATCTCTTTCTCCTATGTGCTTTCATCCCTAACCCTAACCCTAACCCTTCCGAAAGTCGGAGAAGCTCAAGGATGGTACCGATCGATGCGCGCTACCCCATTTAGTGGGGGTAGAGCCTACTTGCAAGTCTCTCCGACCTTCACAAAAAAAGTTATTCAAGAATATCTCCTCAGATTTGGGGGAATTTCGTCGGTCGACCTCTTCCGAAGGTCGTACAAGCTCGGGGATGGTACCAATCGATCTGCAGGACCCAAATTAGTCCAGATGCAACCACTTTCCAAGTCTCTCCGACCTTCACAAAAAAAGTTATTCAAGAATATCTCTTTCTCCTATGTGCTTTCATCCCTAACCCTAACCCTAACCCTTCCGAAAGTCGGAGAAGCTCAAGGATGGTACCGATCGATGCGCGCTACCCCATTTAGTGGGGGTAGAGCCTACATGCAAGTCTCTCGGACCTTCACAAAAAAAGTTATTCAAGAATATCTCTTTCTCCTATGTGCTTTCATCCCTAACCCTAACCCTAACCCTTCCGAAAGTCGGAGAAGCTCAAGGATGGTACCGATCGATGCGCGCTACCCCATTTAGTGGGGGTAGAGCCTACTTGCAAGTCTTTCCGACCTTCACAAAAAAAGTTATTCAAGAATATCTCCTCAGATTTGGGGGAATTTCGTCGGTCGACCTCTTCCGAAGGTCGTACAAGCTCGGGGATGGTACCAATCGATCCGCAGGACCCAAATTAGTCCAGATGCAACCACTTTCCAAGTCTCTCCGACCTTCACAAAAAACGTTATTCAAGAATATCTCTTTCTCCTATGTGCTTTCATCCCTAACCCTAACCCTAACCCTTCCGAAAGTCGGAGAAGCTCAAGGATGGTACCGATCGATGCGCGCTACCCCATTTAGTGGGGGTAGAGCCTACTTGCAAGTCTCTCCGACCTTCACAAAAAAAGTTATTCAAGAATATCTCCTCAGATTTGGGGGAATTTCGTCGGTCGACCTCTTCCGAAGGTCGTACAAGCTCGGGGATGGTACCAATCGATCTGCAGGACCCAAATTAGTCCAGATGCAACCACTTTCCAAGTCTCTCCGACCTTCACAAAAAAAGTTATTCAAGAATATCTCTTTCTCCTATGTGCTTTCATCCCTAACCCTAACCCTAACCCTTCCGAAAGTCGGAGAAGCTCAAGGATGGTACCGATCGATGCGCGCTACCCCATTTAGTGGGGGTAGAGCCTACTTGCAAGTCTCTCCGACCTTCACAAAAAATGTTATTCAAGAATATCTCTTTCTCCTATGTGCTTTCATCCCTAACCCTAACCCTAACCCTTCCAAAAGTCGGAGAAGCTCAAGGATGGTACCGATCGATGCGCGCAACCCCATTTAGTGGGAGTAGAGCCTACTTGCAAGTCTCTCCGACCTTCACAAAAAAAGTTATTCAAGAATATCTCCTCAGATTTGGGGGAATTTCGTCGGTCGACCTCTTCCGAAGGTCGTACAAGCTCGGGGATGGTACCAATCGATCTGCAGGACCCAAATTAGTCCAGATGCAACCACTTTCCAAGTCTCTCCGACCTTCACAAAAAAAGTTATTCAAGAATATCTCTTTCTCCTATGTGCTTTCATCCCTAACCCTAACCCTAACCCTTCCGAAAGTCGGAGAAGCTCAAGGATGGTACCGATCGATGCGCGCTACCCCATTTAGTGGGGGTAGAGCCTACTTGCAAGTCTCTCCGACCTTCACAAAAAAAGTTATTCAAGAATATCTCTTTCTCCTATGTGCTTTCATCCCTAACCCTAACCCTAACCCTTCCGAAAGTCGGAGAAGCTCAAGGATGGTACTGATCGATGCGCGCAACCCCATTTAGTGGGGGTAGAGCCTACTTGCAAGTCTCTCCGACCTTCACAAAAAAAGTTATTCAAGAATATCTCCTCAGATTTGGGGGAATTTCGTCGGTCGACCTCTTTCGAAGGTCGTACAAGCTCGGGGATGGTACCAATCGATCCGCAGGACCCAAATTAGTCCAGATGCAACCACTTTCCAAGTCTCTCCGACCTTCACAAAAAAAGTTATTCAAGAATATCTCTTTCTCCTATGTGCTTTCATCCCTAACCCTAACCCTAACCCTTCCGAAAGTCGGAGAAGCTCAAGGATGGTACCGATCGATGCGCGCTGCCCCATTTAGTGGGGGTAGAGCCTACTTGCAAGTCTCTCCGACCTTCACAAAAAAAGTTATTCAAGAATATCTCTTTCTCCTATGTGCTTTCATCCCTAACCCTAACCCTAACCCTTCCGAAAGTCGGAGAAGCTCAAGGATGGTACCGATCGATGCGCGCTACCCCATTTAGTGGGGGTAGAGCCTACTTGCAAGTCTCTCCGACCTTCACAAAAAAAGTTATTCAAGAATATCTCTTTCTCCTATGTGCTTTCATCCCTAACCCTAACCCTAACCCTTCCGAAAGTCGGAGAAGCTCAAGGATGGTACTGGTCGATGCGCGCAACCCCATTTAGTGGGGGTAGAGCCTACTTGCAAGTCTCTCTGACCTTCACAAAAAAAGTTATTCAAGAATATCTCCTCAGATTTGGGGGAATTTCGTCGGTCGACCTCTTCCGAAGGTCGTACAAGCTCGGGGATGGTACCAATCGATCCGCAGGACCCAAATTAGTCCAGATGCAACCACTTTCCAAGTCTCTCCGACCTTCACAAAAAAAGTTATTCAAGAATATCTCTTTCTCCTATGTGCTTTCATCCCTAACCCTAACCCTAACCCTTCCGAAAGTCGGAGAAGCTCAAGGATGGTACCGATCGATGTGCGCTACCCCATTTAGTGGGGGTAGAGCCTACTTGCAAGTCTCTCGGACCTTCACAAAAAAAGTTATTCAAGAATATCTCTTTCTCCTATGTGCTTTCATCCCTAACCCTAACCCTAACCCTTCCGAAAGTCGGAGAAGCTCAAGGATGGTACCGATCGATGTGCGCTACCCCATTTAGTGGGGGTAGAGCCTACTTGCAAGTCTCTCGGACCTTCACAAAAAAAGTTATTCAAGAATATCTCTTTCTCCTATGTGCTTTCATCCCTAACCCTAACCCTAACCCTTCCGAAAGTCGGAGAAGCTCAAGGATGGTACCGATCGATGTGCGCTACCCCATTTAGTGGGGGTAGAGCCTACTTGCAAGTCTCTCCGACCTTCACAAAAAAAGTTATTCAAGAATATCTCCTCAGATTTGGGGGAATTTCGTCGGTCGACCTCTTCCGAAGGTCGTACAAGCTCGGGGATGGTACCAATCGATCCGCAGGACCCAAATTAGTCCAGATGCAACCACTTTCCAAGTCTCTCCGACCTTCACAAAAAAAGTTATTCAAGAATATCTCTTTCTCCTATGTGCTTTCATCCCTAACCCTAACCCTAACCCTTCCGAAAGTCGGAGAAGCTCAAGGATGGTACCGATCGATGCGCGCTACCCCATTTAGTGGGGGTAGAGCCTACTTGCAAGTCTCTCCGACCTTCACAAAAAACGTTATTCAAGAATATCTCTTTCTCCTATGTGCTTTCATCCCTAACCCTAACCCTAACCCTTCCGAAAGTCGGAGAAGCTCAAGGATGGTACCGATCGATGCGCGCTACCCCATTTAGTGGGGGTAGAGCCTACTTGCAAGTCTCTCCGACCTTCACAAAAAAAGTTATTCAAGAATATCTCCTCAGATTTGGGGGAATTTCGTCGGTCGACCTCTTCCGAAGGTCGTACAAGCTCGGGGATGGTACCAATCGATCCGCAGGACCCAAATTAGTCCAGATGCAACCACTTTCCAAGTCTCTCCGACCTTCACAAAAAAAGTTATTCAAGAATATCTCTTTCTCCTATGTGCTTTCATCCCTAACCCTAACCCTAACCCTTCCGAAAGTCGGAGAAGCTCAAGGATGGTACTGATCGATGCGCGCAACCCCATTTAGTGGGGGTAGAGCCTACTTGCAAGTCTCTCCGACCTTCACAAAAAAAGTTATTCAAGAATATCTCCTCAGATTTGGGGGAATTTCGTCGGTCGACCTCTTTCGAAGGTCGTACAAGCTCGGGGATGGTACCAATCGATCCGCAGGACCCAAATTAGTCCAGATGCAACCACTTTCCAAGTCTCTCCGACCTTCACAAAAAAAGTTATTCAAGAATATCTCTTTCTCCTATGTGCTTTCATCCCTAACCCTAACCCTAACCCTTCCGAAAGTCGGAGAAGCTCAAGGATGGTACCGATCGATGCGCGCTACCACATTTAGTGGGGGTAGAGCCTACTTGCAAGTCTCTCCGACCTTCACAAAAAAAGTTATTCAAGAATATCTCTTTCTCCTATGTGCTTTCATCCCTAACCCTAACCCTAACCCTTCCGAAAGTCGGAGAAGCTCAAGGATGGTACCGATCGATGCGCGCTACCCCATTTAGTGGGGGTAAAGCCTACTTGCAAGTCTCTCCGACCTTCACAAAAAAAGTTATTCAAGAATATCTCTTTCTCCTATGTGCTTTCATCCCTAACCCTAACCCTAACCCTTCCGAAAGTCGGAGAAGCTCAAGGATGGTACTGGTCGATGCGCGCAACCCCATTTAGTGGGGGTAGAGCCTACTTGCAAGTCTCTCTGACCTTCACAAAAAAAGTTATTCAAGAATATCTCCTCAGATTTGGGGGAATTTCGTCGGTCGACCTCTTCCGAAGGTCGTACAAGCTCGGGGATGGTACCAATCGATCCGCAGGACCCAAATTAGTCCAGATGCAACCACTTTCCAAGTCTCTCCGACCTTCACAAAAAAAGTTATTCAAGAATATCTCTTTCTCCTATGTGCTTTCATCCCTAACCCTAACCCTAACCCTTCCGAAAGTCGGAGAAGCTCAAGGATGGTACCGATCGATGTGCGCTACCCCATTTAGTGGGGGTAGAGCCTACTTGCAAGTCTCTCGGACCTTCACAAAAAAAGTTATTCAAGAATATCTCTTTCTCCTATGTGCTTTCATCCCTAACCCTAACCCTAACCCTTCCGAAAGTCGGAGAAGCTCAAGGATGGTACCGATCGATGCGCGCTACCCCATTTAGTGGGGGTAGAGCCTACTTGCAAGTCTCTCCGACCTTCACAAAAAAAGTTATTCAAGAATATCTCCTCAGATTTGGGGGAATTTCGTCGGTCGACCTCTTCCGAAGGTCGTACAAGCTCGGGGATGGTACCAATCGATCCGCAGGACCCAAATTAGTCCAGATGCAACCACTTTCCAAGTCTCTCCGACCTTCACAAAAAAAGTTATTCAAGAATATCTCTTTCTCCTATGTGCTTTCATCCCTAACCCTAACCCTAACCCTTCCGAAAGTCGGAGAAGCTCAAGGATGGTACCGATCGATGCGCGCTACCCCATTTAGTGGGGGTAGAGCCTACTTGCAAGTCTCTCCGACCTTCACAAAAAACGTTATTCAAGAATATCTCTTTCTCCTATGTGCTTTCATCCCTAACCCTAACCCTAACCCTTCCGAAAGTCGGAGAAGCTCAAGGATGGTACCGATCGATGCGCGCTACCCCATTTAGTGGGGGTAGAGCCTACTTGCAAGTCTCTCCGACCTTCACAAAAAAAGTTATTCAAGAATATCTCCTCAGATTTGGGGGAATTTCGTCGGTCGACCTCTTCCGAAGGTCGTACAAGCTCGGGGATGGTACCAATCGATCCGCAGGACCCAAATTAGTCCAGATGCAACCACTTTCCAAGTCTCTCCGACCTTCACAAAAAAAGTTATTCAAGAATATCTCTTTCTCCTATGTGCTTTCATCCCTAACCCTAACCCTAACCCTTCCGAAAGTCGGAGAAGCTCAATGATGGTACCGATCGATGCGCGCTACCCCATTTAGTGGGGGTACAGCCTACTTGCAAGTCTCTCCGACCTTCACAAAAAAAGTTATTCAAGAATATCTCTTTCTCCTATGTGCTTTCATCCCTAACCCTAACCCTAACCCTTCCGAAAGTCGGAGAAGCTCAAGGATGGTACCGATCGATGCGCGCTACCCCATTTAGTGGGGGTAGAGCCTACTTGCAAGTCTCTCCGACCTTCACAAAAAAAGTTATTCAAGAATATCTCTTTCTCCTTTGTGCTTTCATCCCTAACCCTAACCCTAACCCTTCCGAAAGTCGGAGAAGCTCAAGGATGGTACCGATCGATGCGCGCTACCCCATTTAGTGGGGGTAGAGCCTACTTGCAAGTCTCTCCGACCTTCACAAAAAAAGTTATTCAAGAATATCTCTTTCTCCTATGTGCTTTCATCCCTAACCCTAACCCTAACCCTTCCGAAAGTCGGAGAAGCTCAAAGATGGTACCGATCGATGCGCGCTACCCCATTTAGTGGGGGTAGAGCCTACTTGCAAGTCTCTCCGACCTTCACAAAAAAAGTTATTCAAGAATATCTCTTTCTCCTATGTGCTTTCATCCCTAACCCTAACCCTTCCGAAAGTCGGAGAAGCTCAAGGATGGTACTGATCGATGCGCGCTACCCCATTTAGTGGGGGTAGAGCCTACTTGCAAGTCTCTCCGACCTTCACAAAAAACGTTATTCAAGAATATCTCTTTCTCCTATGTGCTTTCATCCCTAACCCTAACCCTAACCCTTCCGAAAGTCGGAGAAGCTCAAGGATGGTACCGATCGATGCGCGCTACCCCATTTAGTGGGGGTAGAGCCTACTTGCAAGTCTCTCCGACCTTCACAAAAAAAGTTATTCAAGAATATCTCTTTCTCCTATGTGCTTTCATCCCTAACCCTAACCCTAACCCTTCCGAAAGTCGGAGAAGCTCAAGGATGGTACCGATCGATGCGCGCTACCCCATTTAGTGGGGGTAGAGCCTACTTGCAAGTCTCTCCGACCTTCACAAAAAAAGTTATTCAAGAATATCTCTTTCTCCTATGTGCTTTCATCCCTAACCCTAACCCTTCCGAAAGTCGGAGAAGCTCAAGGATGGTACCGATCGATGTGCGCTACCCCATTTAGTGGGGGTAGAGCCTACTTGCAAGTCTCTCGGACCTTCACAAAAAAAGTTATTCAAGAATATCTCTTTCTCCTATGTGCTTTCATCCCTAACCCTAACCCTAACCCTTCCGAAAGTCGGAGAAGCTCAAGGATGGTACTGATCGATGCGCGCTACCCCATTTAGTGGGGGTAGAGCCTACTTGCAAGTCTCTCCGACCTTCACAAAAAAAGTTATTCAAGAATATCTCCTCAGATTTGGGGGAATTTCGTCGGTCGACCTCTTCCGAAGGTCGTACAAGCTCGGGGATGGTACCAATCGATCCGCAGGACCCAAATTAGTCCAGATGCAACCACTTTCCAAGTCTCTCCGACCTTCACAAAAAAAGTTATTCAAGAATATCTCTTTCTCCTATGTGCTTTCATCCCTAACCCTAACCCTAACCCTTCCGAAAGTCGGAGAAGCTCAAGGATGGTACCGATCGATGCGCGCTACCCCATTTAGTGGGGGTAGAGCCTACTTGCAAGTCTCTCCGACCTTCACAAAAAACGTTATTCAAGAATATCTCTTTCTCCTATGTGCTTTCATCCCTAACCCTAACCCTAACCCTTCCGAAAGTCGGAGAAGCTCAAGGATGGTACCGATCGATGCGCGCTACCCCATTTAGTGGGGGTAGAGCCTACTTGCAAGTCTCTCCGACCTTCACAAAAAAAGTTATTCAAGAATATCTCCTCAGATTTGGGGGAATTTCGTCGGTCGACCTCTTCCGAAGGTCGTACAAGCTCGGGGATGGTACCAATCGATCCGCAGGACCCAAATTAGTCCAGATGCAACCACTTTCCAAGTCTCTCCGACCTTCACAAAAAAAGTTATTCAAGAATATCTCTTTCTCCTATGTGCTTTCATCCCTAACCCTAACCCTAACCCTTCCGAAAGTCGGAGAAGCTCAATGATGGTACCGATCGATGCGCGCTACCCCATTTAGTGGGGGTACAGCCTACTTGCAAGTCTCTCCGACCTTCACAAAAAAAGTTATTCAAGAATATCTCTTTCTCCTATGTGCTTTCATCCCTAACCCTAACCCTAACCCTTCCGAAAGTCGGAGAAGCTCAAGGATGGTACCGATCGATGCGCGCTACCCCATTTAGTGGGGGTAGAGCCTACTTGCAAGTCTCTCCGACCTTCACAAAAAAAGTTATTCAAGAATATCTCTTTCTCCTATGTGCTTTCATCCCTAACCCTAACCCTAACCCTTCCGAAAGTCGGAGAAGCTCAAGGATGGTACCGATCGATGCGCGCTACCCCATTTAGTGGGGGTAGAGCCTACTTGCAAGTCTCTCCGACCTTCACAAAAAAAGTTATTCAAGAATATCTCTTTCTCCTATGTGCTTTCATCCCTAACCCTAACCCTAACCCTTCCGAAAGTCGGAGAAGCTCAAAGATGGTACCGATCGATGCGCGCTACCCCATTTAGTGGGGGTAGAGCCTACTTGCAAGTCTCTCCGACCTTCACAAAAAAAGTTATTCAAGAATATCTCCTCAGATTTGGGGGAATTTCGTCGGTCGACCTCTTCCGAAGGTCGTACAAGCTCGGGGATGGTACCAATCGATCCGCAGGACCCAAATTAGTCCAGATGCAACCACTTTCCAAGTCTCTCCGACCTTCACAAAAAAAGTTATTCAAGAATATCTCTTTCTCCTATGTGCTTTCATCCCTAACCCTAACCCTAACCCTTCCGAAAGTCGGAGAAGCTCAAGGATGGTACCGATCGATGTGCGCTACCCCATTTAGTGGGGGTAGAGCCTACTTGCAAGTCTCTCGGACCTTCACAAAAAAAGTTATTCAAGAATATCTCTTTCTCCTATGTGCTTTCATCCCTAACCCTAACCCTAACCCTTCCGAAAGTCGGAGAAGCTCAAGGATGGTACCGATCGATGCGCGCTACCCCATTTAGTGGGGGTAGAGCCTACTTGCAAGTCTCTCCGACCTTCACAAAAAAAGTTATTCAAGAATATCTCCTCAGATTTGGGGGAATTTCGTCGGTCGACCTCTTCCGAAGGTCGTACAAGCTCGGGGATGGTACCAATCGATCCGCAGGACCCAAATTAGTCCAGATGCAACCACTTTCCAAGTCTCTCCGACCTTCACAAAAAAAGTTATTCAAGAATATCTCTTTCTCCTATGTGCTTTCATCCCTAACCCTAACCCTAACCCTTCCGAAAGTCGGAGAAGCTCAAGGATGGTACCGATCGATGCGCGCTACCCCATTTAGTGGGGGTAGAGCCTACTTGCAAGTCTCTCCGACCTTCACAAAAAAAGTTATTCAAGAATATCTCTTTCTCCTATGTGCTTTCATCCCTAACCCTAACCCTAACCCTTCCGAAAGTCGGAGAAGCTCAAAGATGGTACCGATCGATGCGCGCTACCCCATTTAGTGGGGGTAGAGCCTACTTGCAAGTCTCTCCGACCTTCACAAAAAAAGTTATTCAAGAATATCTCCTCAGATTTGGGGGAATTTCGTCGGTCGACCTCTTCCGAAGGTCGTACAA
This sequence comes from Limanda limanda, assembly GCF_963576545.1. NCBI lineage: Eukaryota > Metazoa > Chordata > Actinopteri > Pleuronectiformes > Pleuronectidae > Limanda > Limanda limanda. Next base: position 164,804 of record NW_026870469.1, read on the forward strand.
GCTCGGGGATGGTACCAATCGATCCGCAGGACCCAAATTAGTCCAGATGCAACCACTTTCCAAGTCTCTCCGACCTTCACAAAAAAAGTTATTCAAGAATATCTCTTTCTCCTATGTGCTTTCATCCCTAACCCTAACCCTAACCCTTCCGAAAGTCGGAGAAGCTCAAGGATGGTACCGATCGATGTGCGCTACCCCATTTAGTGGGGGTAGAGCCTACTTGCAAGTCTCTCGGACCTTCACAAAAAAAGTTATTCAAGAATATCTCTTTCTCCTATGTGCTTTCATCCCTAACCCTAACCCTAACCCTTCCGAAAGTCGGAGAAGCTCAAGGATGGTACCGATCGATGCGCGCTACCCCATTTAGTGGGGGTAGAGCCTACTTGCAAGTCTCTCCGACCTTCACAAAAAAAGTTATTCAAGAATATCTCCTCAGATTTGGGGGAATTTCGTCGGTCGACCTCTTCCGAAGGTCGTACAAGCTCGGGGATGGTACCAATCGATCCGCAGGACCCAAATTAGTCCAGATGCAACCACTTTCCAAGTCTCTCCGACCTTCACAAAAAAAGTTATTCAAGAATATCTCTTTCTCCTATGTGCTTTCATCCCTAACCCTAACCCTAACCCTTCCGAAAGTCGGAGAAGCTCAAGGATGGTACCGATCGATGCGCGCTACCCCATTTAGTGGGGGTAGAGCCTACTTGCAAGTCTCTCCGACCTTCACAAAAAACGTTATTCAAGAATATCTCTTTCTCCTATGTGCTTTCATCCCTAACACTAACCCTAACCCTTCCGAAAGTCGGAGAAGCTCAAGGATGGTACCGATCGATGCGCGCTACCCCATTTAGTGGGGGTAGAGCCTACTTGCAAGTCTCTCCGACCTTCACAAAAAAAGTTATTCAAGAATATCTCCTCAGATTTGGGGGAATTTCGTCGGTCGACCTCTTCCGAAGGTCGTACAAGCTCGGGGATGGTACCAATCGATCCGCAGGACCCAAATTAGTCCAGATGCAACCACTTTCCAAGTCTCTCCGACCTTCACAAAAAAAGTTATTCAAGAATATCTCTTTCTCCTATGTGCTTTCATCCCTAACCCTAACCCTAACCCTTCCGAAAGTCGGAGAAGCTCAATGATGGTACCGATCGATGCGCGCTACCCCATTTAGTGGGGGTACAGCCTACTTGCAAGTCTCTCCGACCTTCACAAAAAAAGTTATTCAAGAATATCTCTTTCTCCTATGTGCTTTCATCCCTAACCCTAACCCTAACCCTTCCGAAAGTCGGAGAAGCTCAAGGATGGTACCGATCGATGCGCGCTACCCCATTTAGTGGGGGTAGAGCCTACTTGCAAGTCTCTCCGACCTTCACAAAAAAAGTTATTCAAGAATATCTCTTTCTCCTATGTGCTTTCAGCCCTAACCCTAACCCTAACCCTTCCGAAAGTCGGAGAAGCTCAAGGATGGTACCGATCGATGCGCGCTACCCCATTTAGTGGGGGTAGAGCCTACTTGCAAGTCTCTCCGACCTTCACAAAAAAAGTTATTCAAGAATATCTCTTTCTCCTATGTGCTTTCATCCCTAACCCTAACCCTAACCCTTCCGAAAGTCGGAGAAGCTCAAAGATGGTACTGATCGATGCGCGCTACCCCATTTAGTGGGGGTAGAGCCTACTTGCAAGTCTCTCCGACCTTCACAAAAAAAGTTATTCAAGAATATCTCTTTCTCCTATGTGCTTTCATCCCTAACCCTAACCCTTCCGAAAGTCGGAGAAGCTCAAGGATGGTACTGATCGATGCGCGCTACCCCATTTAGTGGGGGTAGAGCCTACTTGCAAGTCTCTCCGACCTTCACAAAAAACGTTATTCAAGAATATCTCTTTCTCCTATGTGCTTTCATCCCTAACCCTAACCCTAACCCTTCCGAAAGTCGGAGAAGCTCAAGGATGGTACCGATCGATGCGCGCTACCCCATTTAGTGGGGGTAGAGCCTACTTGCAAGTCTCTCCGACCTTCACAAAAAAAGTTATTCAAGAATATCTCTTTCTCCTATGTGCTTTCATCCCTAACCCTAACCCTTCCGAAAGTCGGAGAAGCTCAAGGATGGTACTGATCGATGCGCGCTACCCCATTTAGTGGGGGTAGAGCCTACTTGCAAGTCTCTCCGACCTTCACAAAAAACGTTATTCAAGAATATCTCTTTCTCCTATGTGCTTTCATCCCTAACCCTAACCCTAACCCTTCCGAAAGTCGGAGAAGCTCAAGGATGGTACCGATCGATGCGCGCTACCCCATTTAGTGGGGGTAGAGCCTACTTGCAAGTCTCTCCGACCTTCACAAAAAAAGTTATTCAAGAATATCTCTTTCTCCTATGTGCTTTCATCCCTAACCCTAACCCTAACCCTTCCGAAAGTCGGAGAAGCTCAAGGATGGTACCGATCGATGCGCGCTACCCCATTTAGTGGGGGTAGAGCCTACTTGCAAGTCTCTCCGACCTTCACAAAAAAAGTTATTCAAGAATATCTCTTTCTCCTATGTGCTTTCATCCCTAACCCTAACCCTAACCCTTCCGAAAGTCGGAGAAGCTCAAGGATGGTACTGATCGATGCGCGCTACCCCATTTAGTGGGGGTAGAGCCTACTTGCAAGTCTCTCCGACCTTCACAAAAAACGTTATTCAAGAATATCTCTTTCTCCTATGTGCTTTCATCCCTAACCCTAACCCTAACCCTTCCGAAAGTCGGAGAAGCTCAAGGATGGTACCGATCGATGCGCGCTACCCCATTTAGTGGGGGTAGAGCCTACTTGCAAGTCTCTCCGACCTTCACAAAAAAAGTTATTCAAGAATATCTCCTCAGATTTGGGGGAATTTCGTCGGTCGACCTCTTCCGAAGGTCGTACAAGCTCGGGGATGGTACCAATCGATCCGCAGGACCCAAATTAGTCCAGATGCAACCACTTTCCAAGTCTCTCCGACCTTCACAAAAAAAGTTATTCAAGAATATCTCTTTCTCCTATGTGCTTTCATCCCTAACCCTAACCCTAACCCTTCCGAAAGTCGGAGAAGCTCAAGGATGGTACCGATCGATGCGCGCTACCCCATTTAGTGGGGGTAGAGCCTACTTGCAAGTCTCTCCGACCTTCACAAAAAAAGTTATTCAAGAATATCTCTTTCTCCTATGTGCTTTCATCCCTAACACTAACCCTAACCCTTCCGAAAGTCGGAGAAGCTCAAGGATGGTACCGATCGATGCGCGCTACCCCATTTAGTGGGGGTAGAGCCTACTTGCAAGTCTCTCCGACCTTCACAAAAAAAGTTATTCAAGAATATCTCTTTCTCCTATGTGCTTTCATCCCTAACCCTAACCCTAACCCTTCCGAAAGTCGGAGAAGCTCAAGGATGGTACCGATCGATGCGCGCTACCCCATTTAGTGGGGGTAGAGCCTACTTGCAAGTCTCTCCGACCTTCACAAAAAAAGTTATTCAAGAATATCTCTTTCTCCTATGTGCTTTCATCCCTAACCCTAACCCTAACCCTTCCGAAAGTCGGAGAAGCTCAAGGATGGTACCGATCGATGTGCGCAACCCCATTTAGTGGGGGTAGAGCCTACTTGCAAGTCTCTCCGACCTTCACAAAAAAAGTTATTCAAGAATATCTCCTCAGATTTGGGGGAATTTCGTCGGTCGACCTCTTCCGAAGGTCGTACAAGCTCGGGGATGGTACCAATCGATCCGCAGGACCCAAATTAGTCCAGATGCAACCACTTTCCAAGTCTCTCCGACCTTCACAAAAAAAGTTATTCAAGAATATCTCTTTCTCCTATGTGCTTTCATCCCTAACCCTAACCCTTCCGAAAGTCGGAGAAGCTCAAGGATGGTACCGATCGATGCGCGCTACCCCATTTAGTGGGGGTAGAGCCTACTTGCAAGTCTCTCCGACCTTCACAAAAAAAGTTATTCAAGAATATCTCTTTCTCCTATGTGCTTTCATCCCTAACCCTAACCCTAACCCTTCCGAAAGTCGGAGAAGCTCAAGGATGGTACCGATCGATGCGCGCAACCCCATTTAGTGGGGGTAGAGCCTACTTGCAAGTCTCTCCGACCTTCACAAAAAAAGTTATTCAAGAATATCTCTTTCTCCTATGTGCTTTCATCCCTAACCCTAACCCTAACCCTTCCGAAAGTCGGAGAAGCTCAAGGATGGTACCGATCGATGTGCGCAACCCCATTTAGTGGGGGTAGAGCCTACTTGCAAGTCTCTCCGACCTTCACAAAAAAAGTTATTCAAGAATATCTCTTTCTCCTATGTGCTTTCATCCCTAACCCTAACCCTAACCCTTCCGAAAGTCGGAGAAGCTCAAGGATGGTACCGATCGATGCGCGCTACCCCATTTAGTGGGGGTAGAGCCTACTTGCAAGTCTCTCCGACCTTCACAAAAAAAGTTATTCAAGAATATCTCTTTCTCCTATGTGCTTTCATCCCTAACCCTAACCCTAACCCTTCCGAAAGTCGGAGAAGCTCAAGGATGGTACCGATCGATGCGCGCTACCCCATTTAGTGGGGGTAGAGCCTACTTGCAAGTCTCTCCGACCTTCACAAAAAAAGTTATTCAAGAATATCTCTTTCTCCTATGTGCTTTCATCCCTAACCCTAACCCTAACCCTTCCGAAAGTCGGAGAAGCTCAAGGATGGTACCGATCGATGCGCGCTACCCCATTTAGTGGGGGTAGAGCCTACTTGCAAGTCTCTCCGACCTTCACAAAAAAAGTTATTCAAGAATATCTCTTTCTCCTATGTGCTTTCATCCCTAACCCTAACCCTAACCCTTCCGAAAGTCGGAGAAGCTCAAGGATGGTACTGATCGATGCGCGCTACCCCATTTAGTGGGGGTAGAGCCTACTTGCAAGTCTCTCCGACCTTCACAAAAAACGTTATTCAAGAATATCTCTTTCTCCTATGTGCTTTCATCCCTAACCCTAACCCTAACCCTTCCGAAAGTCGGAGAAGCTCAAGGATGGTACCGATCGATGCGCGCTACCCCATTTAGTGGGGGTAGAGCCTACTTGCAAGTCTCTCCGACCTTCACAAAAAAAGTTATTCAAGAATATCTCCTCAGATTTGGGGGAATTTCGTCGGTCGACCTCTTCCGAAGGTCGTACAAGCTCGGGGATGGTACCAATCGATCCGCAGGACCCAAATTAGTCCAGATGCAACCACTTTCCAAGTCTCTCCGACCTTCACAAAAAAAGTTATTCAAGAATATCTCTTTCTCCTATGTGCTTTCATCCCTAACCCTAACCCTAACCCTTCCGAAAGTCGGAGAAGCTCAAGGATGGTACCGATCGATGCGCGCTACCCCATTTAGTGGGGGTAGAGCCTACTTGCAAGTCTCTCCGACCTTCACAAAAAAAGTTATTCAAGAATATCTCTTTCTCCTATGTGCTTTCATCCCTAACCCTAACCCTAACCCTTCCGAAAGTCGGAGAAGCTCAAGGATGGTACCGATCGATGCGCGCTACCCCATTTAGTGGGGGTAGAGCCTACTTGCAAGTCTCTCCGACCTTCACAAAAAAAGTTATTCAAGAATATCTCTTTCTCCTATGTGCTTTCATCCCTAACCCTAACCCTAACCCTTCCGAAAGTCGGAGAAGCTCAAGGATGGTACCGATCGATGCGCGCTACCCCATTTAGTGGGGGTAGAGCCTACTTGCAAGTCTCTCCGACCTTCACAAAAAAAGTTATTCAAGAATATCTCTTTCTCCTATGTGCTTTCATCCCTAACCCTAACCCTAACCCTTCCGAAAGTCGGAGAAGCTCAAGGATGGTACCGATCGATGTGCGCAACCCCATTTAGTGGGGGTAGAGCCTACTTGCAAGTCTCTCCGACCTTCACAAAAAAAGTTATTCAAGAATATCTCCTCAGATTTGGGGGAATTTCGTCGGTCGACCTCTTCCGAAGGTCGTACAAGCTCGGGGATGGTACCAATCGATCCGCAGGACCCAAATTAGTCCAGATGCAACCACTTTCCAAGTCTCTCCGACCTTCACAAAAAAAGTTATTCAAGAATATCTCTTTCTCCTATGTGCTTTCATCCCTAACCCTAACCCTTCCGAAAGTCGGAGAAGCTCAAGGATGGTACCGATCGATGCGCGCTACCCCATTTAGTGGGGGTAGAGCCTACTTGCAAGTCTCTCCGACCTTCACAAAAAAAGTTATTCAAGAATATCTCTTTCTCCTATGTGCTTTCATCCCTAACCCTAACCCTAACCCTTCCGAAAGTCGGAGAAGCTCAAGGATGGTACCGATCGATGCGCGCAACCCCATTTAGTGGGGGTAGAGCCTACTTGCAAGTCTCTCCGACCTTCACAAAAAAAGTTATTCAAGAATATCTCCTCAGATTTGGGGGAATTTCGTCGGTCGACCTCTTTCGAAGGTCGTACAAGCTCGGGGATGGTACCAATCGATCCGCAGGACCCAAATTAGTCCAGATGCAACCACTTTCCAAGTCTCTCCGACCTTCACAAAAAAAGTTATTCAAGAATATCTCTTTCTCCTATGTGCTTTCATCCCTAACCCTAACCCTAACCCTTCCGAAAGTCGGAGAAGCTCAAGGATGGTACCGATCGATGCGCGCTACCCCATTTAGTGGGGGTAGAGCCTACTTGCAAGTCTCTCCGACCTTCACAAAAAAAGTTATTCAAGAATATCTCTTTCTCCTATGTGCTTTCATCCCTAACCCTAACCCTAACCCTTCCGAAAGTCGGAGAAGCTCAAGGATGGTACCGATCGATGCGCGCTACCCCATTTAGTGGGGGTAGAGCCTACTTGCAAGTCTCTCCGACCTTCACAAAAAAAGTTATTCAAGAATATCTCCTCAGATTTGGGGGAATTTCGTCGGTCGACCTCTTCCGAAGGTTGTACAAGCTCGGGGATGGTACCAATCGATCCGCAGGACCCAAATTAGTCCAGATGCAACCACTTTCCAAGTCTCTCCGACCTTCACAAAAAAAGTTATTCAAGAATATCTCTTTCTCCTATGTGCTTTCATCCCTAACCCTAACCCTAATCCTTCCGAAAGTCGGAGAAGCTCAAGGATGGTACTGATCGATGCGCGCTACCCCATTTAGTGGGGGTAGAGCCTACTTGCAAGTCTCTCCGACCTTCACAAAAAAAGTTATTCAAGAATATCTCTTTCTCCTATGTGCTTTCATCCCTAACCCTAACCCTAACCCTTCCGAAAGTCGGAGAAGCTCAAGGATGGTACCGATCGATGCGCGCTACCCCATTTAGTGGGGGTAGAGCCTACTTGCAAGTCTCTCCGACCTTCACAAAAAAAGTTATTCAAGAATATCTCTTTCTCCTATGTGCTTTCATCCCTAACCCTAACCCTAACCCTTCCGAAAGTCGGAGAAGCTCAAGGATGGTACCGATCGATGTGCGCTACCCCATTTAGTGGGGGTAGAGCCTACTTGCAAGTCTCTCCGACCTTCACAAAAAAAGTTATTCAAGAATATCTCTTTCTCCTATGTGCTTTCATCCCTAACCCTAACCCTAACCCTTCCGAAAGTCGGAGAAGCTCAAGGATGGTACTGGTCGATGTGCGCAACCCCATTTAGTGGGGGTAGAGCCTACTTGCAAGTCTCTCCGACCTTCACAAAAAAAGTTATTCAAGAATATCTCCTCAGATTTGGGGGAATTTCGTCGGTCGACCTCTTCCGAAGGTCGTACAAGCTCGGGGATGGTACCAATCGATCCGCAGGACCCAAATTAGTCCAGATGCAACCACTTTCCAAGTCTCTCCGACCTTCACAAAAAAAGTTATTCAAGAATATCTCTTTCTCCTATGTGCTTTCATCCCTAACCCTAACCCTAACCCTTCCGAAAGTCGGAGAAGCTCAAGGATGGTACCGATCGATGCGCGCTACCCCATTTAGTGGGGGTAAAGCCTACTTGCAAGTCTCTCCGACCTTCACAAAAAAAGTTATTCAAGAATATCTCTTTCTCCTATGTGCTTTCATCCCTAACCCTAACCCTAACCCTTCCGAAAGTCGGAGAAGCTCAAGGATGGTACCGATCGATGCGCGCTACCCCATTTAGTGGGGGTAGAGCCTACTTGCAAGTCTCTCCGACCTTCACAAAAAAAGTTATTCAAGAATATCTCCTCAGATTTGGGGGAATTTCGTCGGTCGACCTCTTCCGAAGGTCGTACAAGCTCGGGGATGGTACCAATCGATCTGCAGGACCCAAATTAGTCCAGATGCAACCACTTTCCAAGTCTCTCCGACCTTCACAAAAAAAGTTATTCAAGAATATCTCTTTCTCCTATGTGCTTTCATCCCTAACCCTAACCCTAACCCTTCCGAAAGTCGGAGAAGCTCAAGGATGGTACCGATCGATGCGCGCTACCCCATTTAGTGGAGGTAGAGCCTACTTGCAAGTCTCTCCGACCTTCACAAAAAAAGTTATTCAAGAATATCTCTTTCTCCTATGTGCTTTCATCCCTAACCCTAACCCTAACCCTTCCGAAAGTCGGAGAAGCTCAAGGATGGTACCGATCGATGCGCGCTACCCCATTTAGTGGGGGTAGAGCCAACTTGCAAGTCTCTCCGACCTTCACAAAAAAAGTTATTCAAGAATATCTCTTTCTCCTATGTGCTTTCATCCCTAACCCTAACCCTAACCCTTCCGAAAGTCGGAGAAGCTCAAAGATGGTACCGATCGATGCGCGTTACCCCATTTAGTGGGGGTAGAGCCTACTTGCAAGTCTCTCCGACCTTCACAAAAAAAGTTATTCAAGAATATCTCTTTCTCCTATGTGCTTTCATCCCTAACCCTAACCCTAACCCTTCCGAAAGTCGGAGAAGCTCAAGGATGGTACCGATCGATGCGCGCAACCCCATTTAGTGGGGGTAGAGCCTACTTGCAAGTCTCTCCGACCTTCACAAAAAAAGTTATTCAAGAATATCTCCTCAGATTTGGGGGAATTTCGTCGGTCGACCTCTTCCGAAGGTCGTACAAGCTCGGGGATGGTACCAATCGATCCGCAGGACCCAAATTAGTCCAGATGCAACCACTTTCCAAGTCTCTCCGACCTTCACAAAAAAAGTTATTCAAGAATATCTCTTTCTCCTATGTGCTTTCATCCCTAACCCTAACCCTAACCCTTCCGAAAGTCGGAGAAGCTCAAGGATGGTACCGATCGATGCGCGCTACCCCATTTAGTGGGGGTAGAGCCTACTTGCAAGTCTCTCCGACCTTCACAAAAAACGTTATTCAAGAATATCTCTTTCTCCTATGTGCTTTCATCCCTAACCCTAACCCTAACCCTTCCGAAAGTCGGAGAAGCTCAAGGATGGTACCGATCGATGCGCGCTACCCCATTTAGTGGGAGTAGAGCCTACTTGCAAGTCTCTCCGACCTTCACAAAAAAAGTTATTCAAGAATATCTCCTCAGATTTGGGGGAATTTCGTCGGTCGACCTCTTCCGAAGGTCGTACAAGCTCGGGGATGGTACCAATCGATCTGCAGGACCCAAATTAGTCCAGATGCAACCACTTTCCAAGTCTCTCCGACCTTCACAAAAAAAGTTATTCAAGAATATCTCTTTCTCCTATGTGCTTTCATCCCTAACCCTAACCCTAACCCTTCCGAAAGTCGGAGAAGCTCAAGGATGGTACCGATCGATGCGCGCTACCCCATTTAGTGGGGGTAGAGCCTACTTGCAAGTCTCTCCGACCTTCACAAAAAACGTTATTCAAGAATATCTCTTTCTCCTATGTGCTTTCATCCCTAACCCTAACCCTAACCCTTCCGAAAGTCGGAGAAGCTCAAGGATGGTACCGATCGATGCGCGCTACCCCATTTAGTGGGGGTAGAGCCTACTTGCAAGTCTCTCCGACCTTCACAAAAAAAGTTATTCAAGAATATCTCCTCAGATTTGGGGGAATTTCGTCGGTCGACCTCTTCCGAAGGTCGTACAAGCTCGGGGATGGTACCAATCGATCCGCAGGACCCAAATTAGTCCAGATGCAACCACTTTCCAAGTCTCTCCGACCTTCACAAAAAAAGTTATTCAAGAATATCTCTTTCTCCTATGTGCTTTCATCCCTAACCCTAACCCTAACCCTTCCGAAAGTCGGAGAAGCTCAAGGATGGTACCGATCGATGCGCGCTACCCCATTTAGTGGGGGTAAAGCCTACTTGCAAGTCTCTCCGACCTTCACAAAAAAAGTTATTCAAGAATATCTCTTTCTCCTATGTGCTTTCATCCCTAACCCTAACCCTAACCCTTCCGAAAGTCGGAGAAGCTCAAGGATAGTACCGATCGATGCGCGCTACCCCATTTAGTGGGGGTAGAGCCTACTTGCAAGTCTCTCCGACCTTCACAAAAAAAGTTATTCAAGAATATCTCTTTCTCCTATGTGCTTTCATCCCTAACCCTAACCCTAACCCTTCCGAAAGTCGGAGAAGCTCAAGGATGGTACTGGTCGATGTGCGCAACCCCATTTAGTGGGGGTAGAGCCTACTTGCAAGTCTCTCCGACCTTCACAAAAAAAGTTATTCAAGAATATCTCCTCAGATTTGGGGGAATTTCGTCGGTCGACCTCTTCCGAAGGTCGTACAAGCTCGGGGATGGTACCAATCGATCTGCAGGACCCAAATTAGTCCAGATGCAACCACTTTCCAAGTCTCTCCGACCTTCACAAAAAAAGTTATTCAAGAATATCTCTTTCTCCTATGTGCTTTCATCCCTAACCCTAACCCTAACCCTTCCGAAAGTCGGAGAAGCTCAAGGATGGTACCGATCGATGCGCGCTACCCCATTTAGTGGGGGTAGAGCCTACTTGCAAGTCTCTCCGACCTTCACAAAAAACGTTATTCAAGAATATCTCTTTCTCCTATGTGCTTTCATCCCTAACCCTAACCCTAACCCTTCCGAAAGTCGGAGAAGCTCAAGGATGGTACCGATCGATGCGCGCTACCCCATTTAGTGGGGGTAGAGCCTACTTGCAAGTCTCTCCGACCTTCACAAAAAAAGTTATTCAAGAATATCTCCTCAGATTTGGGGGAATTTCGTCGGTCGACCTCTTCCGAAGGTCGTACAAGCTCGGGGATGGTACCAATCGATCCGCAGGACCCAAATTAGTCCAGATGCAACCACTTTCCAAGTCTCTCCGACCTTCACAAAAAAAGTTATTCAAGAATATCTCTTTCTCCTATGTGCTTTCATCCCTAACCCTAACCCTAACCCTTCCGAAAGTCGGAGAAGCTCAAGGATGGTACCGATCGATGCGCGCTACCCCATTTAGTGGGGGTAAAGCCTACTTGCAAGTCTCTCCGACCTTCACAAAAAAAGTTATTCAAGAATATCTCTTTCTCCTATGTGCTTTCATCCCTAACCCTAACCCTAACCCTTCCGAAAGTCGGAGAAGCTCAAGGATAGTACCGATCGATGCGCGCTACCCCATTTAGTGGGGGTAGAGCCTACTTGCAAGTCTCTCCGACCTTCACAAAAAAAGTTATTCAAGAATATCTCTTTCTCCTATGTGCTTTCATCCCTAACCCTAACCCTAACCCTTCCGAAAGTCGGAGAAGCTCAAGGATGGTACTGGTCGATGTGCGCAACCCCATTTAGTGGGGGTAGAGCCTACTTGCAAGTCTCTCCGACCTTCACAAAAAAAGTTATTCAAGAATATCTCCTCAGATTTGGGGGAATTTCGGCGGTCGACCTCTTCCGAAGGTCGTACAAGCTCGGGGATGGTACCAATCGATCCGCAGGACCCAAATTAGTCCAGATGCAACCACTTTCCAAGTCTCTCCGACCTTCACAAAAAAAGTTATTCAAGAATATCTCTTTCTCCTATGTGCTTTCATCCCTAACCCTAACCCTAACCCTTCCGAAAGTCGGAGAAGCTCAAGGATGGTACCGATCGATGCGCGCTACCCCATTTAGTGGGGGTAAAGCCTACTTGCAAGTCTCTCCGACCTTCACAAAAAAAGTTATTCAAGAATATCTCTTTCTCCTATGTGCTTTCATCCCTAACCCTAACCCTAACCCTTCCGAAAGTCGGAGAAGCTCAAGGATGGTACCGATCGATGCGCGCTACCCCATTTAGTGGGGGTAGAGCCTACTTGCAAGTCTCTCCGACCTTCACAAAAAAAGTTATTCAAGAATATCTCCTCAGATTTGGGGGAATTTCGTCGGTCGACCTCTTCCGAAGGTCGTACAAGCTCGGGGATGGTACCAATCGATCTGCAGGACCCAAATTAGTCCAGATGCAACCACTTTCCAAGTCTCTCCGACCTTCACAAAAAAAGTTATTCAAGAATATCTCTTTCTCCTATGTGCTTTCATCCCTAACCCTAACCCTAACCCTTCCGAAAGTCGGAGAAGCTCAAGGATGGTACCGATCGATGCGCGCTACCCCATTTAGTGGAGGTAGAGCCTACTTGCAAGTCTCTCCGACCTTCACAAAAAAAGTTATTCAAGAATATCTCTTTCTCCTATGTGCTTTCATCCCTAACCCTAACCCTAACCCTTCCGAAAGTCGGAGAAGCTCAAGGATGGTACCGATCGATGCGCGCTACCCCATTTAGTGGGGGTAGAGCCAACTTGCAAGTCTCTCCGACCTTCACAAAAAAAGTTATTCAAGAATATCTCTTTCTCCTATGTGCTTTCATCCCTAACCCTAACCCTAACCCTTCCGAAAGTCGGAGAAGCTCAAAGATGGTACCGATCGATGCGCGTTACCCCATTTAGTGGGGGTAGAGCCTACTTGCAAGTCTCTCCGACCTTCACAAAAAAAGTTATTCAAGAATATCTCTTTCTCCTATGTGCTTTCATCCCTAACCCTAACCCTAACCCTTCCGAAAGTCGGAGAAGCTCAAGGATGGTACCGATCGATGCGCGCAACCCCATTTAGTGGGGGTAGAGCCTACTTGCAAGTCTCTCCGACCTTCACAAAAAACGTTATTCAAGAATATCTCCTCAGATTTGGGGGAATTTCGTCGGTCGACCTCTTCCGAAGGTCGTACAAGCTCGGGGATGGTACCAATCGATCCGCAGGACCCAAATTAGTCCAGATGCAACCACTTTCCAAGTCTCTCCGACCTTCACAAAAAAAGTTATTCAAGAATATCTCTTTCTCCTATGTGCTTTCATCCCTAACCCTAACCCTAACCCTTCCGAAAGTCGGAGAAGCTCAAGGATGGTACCGATCGATGCGCGCTACCCCATTTAGTGGGGGTAGAGCCTACTTGCAAGTCTCTCCGACCTTCACAAAAAACGTTATTCAAGAATATCTCTTTCTCCTATGTGCTTTCATCCCTAACCCTAACCCTAACCCTTCCGAAAGTCGGAGAAGCTCAAGGATGGTACCGATCGATGCGCGCTACCCCATTTAGTGGGAGTAGAGCCTACTTGCAAGTCTCTCCGACCTTCACAAAAAAAGTTATTCAAGAATATCTCCTCAGATTTGGGGGAATTTCGTCGGTCGACCTCTTCCGAAGGTCGTACAAGCTCGGGGATGGTACCAATCGATCTGCAGGACCCAAATTAGTCCAGATGCAACCACTTTCCAAGTCTCTCCGACCTTCACAAAAAAAGTTATTCAAGAATATCTCTTTCTCCTATGTGCTTTCATCCCTAACCCTAACCCTAACCCTTCCGAAAGTCGGAGAAGCTCAAGGATGGTACCGATCGATGCGCGCTACCCCATTTAGTGGGGGTAGAGCCTACTTGCAAGTCTCTCCGACCTTCACAAAAAACGTTATTCAAGAATATCTCTTTCTCCTATGTGCTTTCATCCCTAACCCTAACCCTAACCCTTCCGAAAGTCGGAGAAGCTCAAGGATGGTACCGATCGATGCGCGCTACCCCATTTAGTGGGGGTAGAGCCTACTTGCAAGTCTCTCCGACCTTCACAAAAAAAGTTATTCAAGAATATCTCTTTCTCCTATGTGCTTTCATCCCTAACCCTAACCCTAACCCTTCCGAAAGTCGGAGAAGCTCAAGGATGGTACCGATCGATGCGCGCAACCCCATTTAGTGGGGGTAGAGCCTACTTGCAAGTCTCTCCGACCTTCACAAAAAACGTTATTCAAGAATATCTCCTCAGATTTGGGGGAATTTCGTCGGTCGACCTCTTCCGAAGGTCGTACAAGCTCGGGGATGGTACCAATCGATCCGCAGGACCCAAATTAGTCCAGATGCAACCACTTTCCAAGTCTCTCCGACCTTCACAAAAAAAGTTATTCAAGAATATCTCTTTCTCCTATGTGCTTTCATCCCTAACCCTAACCCTAACCCTTCCGAAAGTCGGAGAAGCTCAAGGATGGTACCGATCGATGCGCGCTACCCCATTTAGTGGGGGTAGAGCCTACTTGCAAGTCTCTCCGACCTTCACAAAAAACGTTATTCAAGAATATCTCTTTCTCCTATGTGCTTTCATCCCTAACCCTAAACCTAACCCTTCCGAAAGTCGGAGAAGCTCAAGGATGGTACCGATCGATGCGCGCTACCCCATTTAGTGGGGGTAGAGCCTACTTGCAAGTCTCTCCGACCTTCACAAAAAAAGTTATTCAAGAATATCTCCTCAGATTTGGGGGAATTTCGTCGGTCGACCTCTTCCGAAGGTCGTACAAGCTCGGGGATGGTACCAATCGATCCGCAGGACCCAAATTAGTCCAGATGCAACCACTTTCCAAGTCTCTCCGACCTTCACAAAAAAAGTTATTCAAGAATATCTCTTTCTCCTATGTGCTTTCATCCCTAACCCTAACCCTAACCCTTCCGAAAGTCGGAGAAGCTCAAAGATGGTACCGATCGATGCGCGCTACCCCATTTAGTGGGGGTAGAGCCTACTTGCAAGTCTCTCCGACCTTCACAAAAAAAGTTATTCAAGAATATCTCTTTCTCCTATGTGCTTTCATCCCTAACCCTAACCCTAACCCTTCCGAAAGTCGGAGAAGCTCAAGGATGGTACCGATCGATGCGCGCTACCCCATTTAGTGGGGGTAGAGCCTACTTGCAAGTCTCTCCGACCTTCACAAAAAACGTTATTCAAGAATATCTCTTTCTCCTATGTGCTTCATCCCTAACCCTAACCCTTCCGAAAGTCGGAGAAGCTCAAGGATGGTACCGATCGATGCGCGCTACCCCATTTAGTGGGGGTAGAGCCTACTTGCAAGTCTCTCCGACCTTCACAAAAAAAGTTATTCAAGAATATCTCTTTCTCCTATGTGCTTTCATCCCTAACCCTAACCCTAACCCTTCCGAAAGTCGGAGAAGCTCAAGGATGGTACCGATCGATGCGCGCAACCCCATTTAGTGGGGGTAGAGCCTACTTGCAAGTCTCTCCGACCTTCACAAAAAACGTTATTCAAGAATATCTCCTCAGATTTGGGGGAATTTCGTCGGTCGACCTCTTCCGAAGGTCGTACAAGCTCGGGGATGGTACCAATCGATCGCAGGACCCAAATTAGTCCAGATGCAACCACTTTCCAAGTCTCTCCGACCTTCACAAAAAAAGTTATTCAAGAATATCTCTTTCTCCTATGTGCTTTCATCCCTAACCCTAACCCTAACCCTTCCGAAAGTCGGAGAAGCTCAAGGATGGTACCGATCGATGCGCGCTACCCCATTTAGTGGGGGTAGAGCCTACTTGCAAGTCTCTCCGACCTTCACAAAAAACGTTATTCAAGAATATCTCTTTCTCCTATGTGCTTTCATCCCTAACCCTAAACCTAACCCTTCCGAAAGTCGGAGAAGCTCAAGGATGGTACCGATCGATGCGCGCTACCCCATTTAGTGGGGGTAGAGCCTACTTGCAAGTCTCTCCGACCTTCACAAAAAAAGTTATTCAAGAATATCTCCTCAGATTTGGGGGAATTTCGTCGGTCGACCTCTTCCGAAGGTCGTACAAGCTCGGGGATGGTACCAATCGATCCGCAGGACCCAAATTAGTCCAGATGCAACCACTTTCCAAGTCTCTCCGACCTTCACAAAAAAAGTTATTCAAGAATATCTCTTTCTCCTATGTGCTTTCATCCCTAACCCTAACCCTAACCCTTCCGAAAGTCGGAGAAGCTCAAAGATGGTACCGATCGATGCGCGCTACCCCATTTAGTGGGGGTAGAGCCTACTTGCAAGTCTCTCCGACCTTCACAAAAAAAGTTATTCAAGAATATCTCTTTCTCCTATGTGCTTTCATCCCTAACCCTAACCCTAACCCTTCCGAAAGTCGGAGAAGCTCAAGGATGGTACCGATCGATGCGCGCTACCCCATTTAGTGGGGGTAGAGCCTACTTGCAAGTCTCTCCGACCTTCACAAAAAACGTTATTCAAGAATATCTCTTTCTCCTATGTGCTTTCATCCCTAACCCTAACCCTTCCGAAAGTCGGAGAAGCTCAAGGATGGTACCGATCGATGCGCGCTACCCCATTTAGTGGGGGTAGAGCCTACTTGCAAGTCTCTCCGACCTTCACAAAAAAAGTTATTCAAGAATATCTCTTTCTCCTATGTGCTTTCATCCCTAACCCTAACCCTAACCCTTCCGAAAGTCGGAGAAGCTCAAGGATGGTACCGATCGATGCGCGCAACCCCATTTAGTGGGGGTAGAGCCTACTTGCAAGTCTCTCCGACCTTCACAAAAAACGTTATTCAAGAATATCTCCTCAGATTTGGGGGAATTTCGTCGGTCGACCTCTTCCGAAGGTCGTACAAGCTCGGGGATGGTACCAATCGATCCGCAGGACCCAAATTAGTCCAGATGCAACCACTTTCCAAGTCTCTCCGACCTTCACAAAAAAAGTTATTCAAGAATATCTCTTTCTCCTATGTGCTTTCATCCCTAACCCTAACCCTAACCCTTCCGAAAGTCGGAGAAGCTCAAGGATGGTACCGATCGATGCGCGCTACCCCATTTAGTGGGGGTAGAGCCTACTTGCAAGTCTCTCCGACCTTCACAAAAAACGTTATTCAAGAATATCTCTTTCTCCTATGTGCTTTCATCCCTAACCCTAACCCTTCCGAAAGTCGGAGAAGCTCAAGGATGGTACCGATCGATGCGCGCTACCCCATTTAGTGGGGGTAGAGCCTACTTGCAAGTCTCTCCGACCTTCACAAAAAAAGTTATTCAAGAATATCTCCTCAGATTTGGGGGAATTTCGTCGGTCGACCTCTTCCGAAGGTCGTACAAGCTCGGGGATGGTACCAATCGATCCGCAGGACCCAAATTAGTCCAGATGCAACCACTTTCCAAGTCTCTCCGACCTTCACAAAAAAAGTTATTCAAGAATATCTCTTTCTCCTATGTGCTTTCATCCCTAACCCTAACCCTAACCCTTCCGAAAGTCGGAGAAGCTCAAGGATGGTACCGATCGATGCGCGCTACCCCATTTAGTGGGGGTAGAGCCTACTTGCAAGTCTCTCCGACCTTCACAAAAAAAGTTATTCAAGAATATCTCTTTCTCCTATGTGCTTTCATCCCTAACCCTAACCCTAACCCTTCCGAAAGTCGGAGAAGCTCAAGGATGGTACCGATCGATGCGCGCAACCCCATTTAGTGGGGGTAGAGCCTACTTGCAAGTCTCTCCGACCTTCACAAAAAAAGTTATTCAAGAATATCTCTTTCTCCTATGTGCTTTCATCCCTAACCCTAACCCTAACCCTTCCGAAAGTCGGAGAAGCTCAAGGATGGTACCGATCGATGCGCGCTACCCCATTTAGTGGGGGTAGAGCCTACTTGCAAGTCTCTCCGACCTTCACAAAAAAAGTTATTCAAGAATATCTCTTTCTCCTATGTGCTTTCATCCCTAACCCTAACCCTAACCCTTCCGAAAGTCGGAGAAGCTCAAGGATGGTACCGATCGATGCGCGCAACCCCATTTAGTGGGGGTAGAGCCTACTTGCAAGTCTCTCCGACCTTCACAAAAAAAGTTATTCAAGAATATCTCCTCAGATTTGGGGGAATTTCGTCGGTCGACCTCTTCCGAAGGTCGTACAAGCTCGGGGATGGTACCAATCGATCCGCAGGACCCAAATTAGTCCAGATGCAACCACTTTCCAAGTCTCTCCGACCTTCACAAAAAAAGTTATTCAAGAATATCTCTTTCTCCTATGTGCTTTCATCCCTAACCCTAACCCTAACCCTTCCGAAAGTCGGAGAAGCTCAAGGATGGTACCGATCGATGCGCGCTACCCCATTTAGTGGGGGTAGAGCCTACTTGCAAGTCTCTCCGACCTTCACAAAAAACGTTATTCAAGAATATCTCTTTCTCCTATGTGCTTCATCCCTAACCCTAACCCTTCCGAAAGTCGGAGAAGCTCAAGGATGGTACCGATCGATGCGCGCTACCCCATTTAGTGGGGGTAGAGCCTACTTGCAAGTCTCTCCGACCTTCACAAAAAAAGTTATTCAAGAATATCTCTTTCTCCTATGTGCTTTCATCCCTAACCCTAACCCTAACCCTTCCGAAAGTCGGAGAAGCTCAAGGATGGTACCGATCGATGCGCGCAACCCCATTTAGTGGGGGTAGAGCCTACTTGCAAGTCTCTCCGACCTTCACAAAAAACGTTATTCAAGAATATCTCCTCAGATTTGGGGGAATTTCGTCGGTCGACCTCTTCCGAAGGTCGTACAAGCTCGGGGATGGTACCAATCGATCCGCAGGACCCAAATTAGTCCAGATGCAACCACTTTCCAAGTCTCTCCGACCTTCACAAAAAAAGTTATTCAAGAATATCTCTTTCTCCTATGTGCTTTCATCCCTAACCCTAACCCTAACCCTTCCGAAAGTCGGAGAAGCTCAAGGATGGTACCGATCGATGCGCGCTACCCCATTTAGTGGGGGTAGAGCCTACTTGCAAGTCTCTCCGACCTTCACAAAAAACGTTATTCAAGAATATCTCTTTCTCCTATGTGCTTTCATCCCTAACCCTAACCCTTCCGAAAGTCGGAGAAGCTCAAGGATGGTACCGATCGATGCGCGCTACCCCATTTAGTGGGGGTAGAGCCTACTTGCAAGTCTCTCCGACCTTCACAAAAAAAGTTATTCAAGAATATCTCCTCAGATTTGGGGGAATTTCGTCGGTCGACCTCTTCCGAAGGTCGTACAAGCTCGGGGATGGTACCAATCGATCCGCAGGACCCAAATTAGTCCAGATGCAACCACTTTCCAAGTCTCTCCGACCTTCACAAAAAAAGTTATTCAAGAATATCTCTTTCTCCTATGTGCTTTCATCCCTAACCCTAACCCTAACCCTTCCGAAAGTCGGAGAAGCTCAAGGATGGTACCGATCGATGCGCGCTACCCCATTTAGTGGGGGTAGAGCCTACTTGCAAGTCTCTCCGACCTTCACAAAAAAAGTTATTCAAGAATATCTCTTTCTCCTATGTGCTTTCATCCCTAACCCTAACCCTAACCCTTCCGAAAGTCGGAGAAGCTCAAGGATGGTACCGATCGATGCGCGCAACCCCATTTAGTGGGGGTAGAGCCTACTTGCAAGTCTCTCCGACCTTCACAAAAAAAGTTATTCAAGAATATCTCTTTCTCCTATGTGCTTTCATCCCTAACCCTAACCCTAACCCTTCCGAAAGTCGGAGAAGCTCAAGGATGGTACCGATCGATGCGCGCTACCCCATTTAGTGGGGGTAGAGCCTACTTGCAAGTCTCTCCGACCTTCACAAAAAAAGTTATTCAAGAATATCTCTTTCTCCTATGTGCTTTCATCCCTAACCCTAACCCTAACCCTTCCGAAAGTCGGAGAAGCTCAAGGATGGTACCGATCGATGCGCGCAACCCCATTTAGTGGGGGTAGAGCCTACTTGCAAGTCTCTCCGACCTTCACAAAAAAAGTTATTCAAGAATATCTCCTCAGATTTGGGGGAATTTCGTCGGTCGACCTCTTCCGAAGGTCGTACAAGCTCGGGGATGGTACCAATCGATCCGCAGGACCCAAATTAGTCCAGATGCAACCACTTTCCAAGTCTCTCCGACCTTCACAAAAAAAGTTATTCAAGAATATCTCTTTCTCCTATGTGCTTTCATCCCTAACCCTAACCCTAACCCTTCCGAAAGTCGGAGAAGCTCAAGGATGGTACCGATCGATGCGCGCTACCCCATTTAGTGGGGGTAGAGCCTACTTGCAAGTCTCTCCGACCTTCACAAAAAAAGTTATTCAAGAATATCTCTTTCTCCTATGTGCTTTCATCCCTAACCCTAACCCTAACCCTTCCGAAAGTCGGAGAAGCTCAAGGATGGTACCGATCGATGCGCGCAACCCCATTTAGTGGGGGTAGAGCCTACTTGCAAGTCTCTCCGACCTTCACAAAAAAAGTTATTCAAGAATATCTCCTCAGATTTGGGGGAATTTCGTCGGTCGACCTCTTTCGAAGGTCGTACAAGCTCGGGGATGGTACCAATCGATCCGCAGGACCCAAATTAGTCCAGATGCAACCACTTTCCAAGTCTCTCCGACCTTCACAAAAAAAGTTATTCAAGAATATCTCTTTCTCCTATGTGCTTTCATCCCTAACCCTAACCCTAACCCTTCCGAAAGTCGGAGAAGCTCAAGGATGGTACCGATCGATGCGCGCTACCCCATTTAGTGGGGGTAGAGCCTACTTGCAAGTCTCTCCGACCTTCACAAAAAAAGTTATTCAAGAATATCTCTTTCTCCTATGTGCTTTCATCCCTAACCCTAACCCTAACCCTTCCGAAAGTCGGAGAAGCTCAAGGATGGTACCGATCGATGCGCGCTACCCCATTTAGTGGGAGTAGAGCCTACTTGCAAGTCTCTCCGACCTTCACAAAAAAAGTTATTCAAGAATATCTCTTTCTCCTATGTGCTTTCATCCCTAACCCTAACCCTAACCCTTCCGAAAGTCGGAGAAGCTCAAGGATGGTACTGGTCGATGCGCGCAACCCCATTTAGTGGGGGTAGAGCCTACTTGCAAGTCTCTCCGACCTTCACAAAAAAAGTTATTCAAGAATATCTCCTCAGATTTGGGGTATTTCGTCGGTCGACCTCTTTCGAAGGTCGTACAAGCTCGGGGATGGTACCAATCGATCCGCAGGACCCAAATTAGTCCAGATGCAACCACTTTCCAAGTCTCTCCGACCTTCACAAAAAAAGTTATTCAAGAATATCTCTTTCTCCTATGTGCTTTCATCCCTAACCCTAACCCTAACCCTTCCGAAAGTCGGAGAAGCTCAAGGATGGTACCGATCGATGCGCGCTACCCCATTTAGTGGGGGTAGAGCCTACTTGCAAGTCTCTCCGACCTTCACAAAAAAAGTTATTCAAGAATATCTCTTTCTCCTATGTGCTTTCATCCCTAACCCTAACCCTAACCCTTCCGAAAGTCGGAGAAGCTCAAGGATGGTACTGGTCGATGCGCGCAACCCCATTTAGTGGGGGTAGAGCCTACTTGCAAGTCTCTCCGACCTTCACAAAAAAAGTTATTCAAGAATATCTCCTCAGATTTGGGGGAATTTCGTCGGTCGACCTCTTCCGAAGGTCGTACAAGCTCGGGGATGGTACCAATCGATCCGCAGGACCCAAATTAGTCCAGATGCAACCACTTTCCAAGTCTCTCCGACCTTCACAAAAAAAGTTATTCAAGAATATCTCTTTCTCCTATGTGCTTTCATCCCTAACCCTAACCCTAACCCTTCCGAAAGTCGGAGAAGCTCAAGGATGGTACCGATCGATGCGCGCTACCCCATTTAGTGGGGGTAGAGCCTACTTGCAAGTCTCTCCGACCTTCACAAAAAAAGTTATTCAAGAATATCTCCTCAGATTTGGGGGAATTTCGTCGGTCGACCTCTTCCGAAGGTCGTACAAGCTCGGGGATGGTACCAATCGATCCGCAGGACCCAAATTAGTCCAGATGCAACCACTTTCCAAGTCTCTCCGACCTTCACAAAAAAAGTTATTCAAGAATATCTCTTTCTCCTATGTGCTTTCATCCCTAACCCTAACCCTAACCCTTCCGAAAGTCGGAGAAGCTCAAGGATGGTACCGATCGATGCGCGCTACCCCATTTAGTGGGGGTAGAGCCTACTTGCAAGTCTCTCCGACCTTCACAAAAAAAGTTATTCAAGAATATCTCTTTCTCCTATGTGCTTTCATCCCTAACCCTAACCCTAACCCTTCCGAAAGTCGGAGAAGCTCAAGGATGGTACCGATCGATGCGCGCAACCCCATTTAGTGGGGGTAGAGCCTACTTGCAAGTCTCTCCGACCTTCACAAAAAAAGTTATTCAAGAATATCTCTTTCTCCTATGTGCTTTCATCCCTAACCCTAACCCTAACCCTTCCGAAAGTCGGAGAAGCTCAAGGATGGTACCGATCGATGCGCGCTACCCCATTTAGTGGGGGTAGAGCCTACTTGCAAGTCTCTCCGACCTTCACAAAAAAAGTTATTCAAGAATATCTCTTTCTCCTATGTGCTTTCATCCCTAACCCTAACCCTAACCCTTCCGAAAGTCGGAGAAGCTCAAGGATGGTACCGATCGATGCGCGCAACCCCATTTAGTGGGGGTAGAGCCTACTTGCAAGTCTCTCCGACCTTCACAAAAAAAGTTATTCAAGAATATCTCCTCAGATTTGGGGGAATTTCGTCGGTCGACCTCTTCCGAAGGTCGTACAAGCTCGGGGATGGTACCAATCGATCCGCAGGACCCAAATTAGTCCAGATGCAACCACTTTCCAAGTCTCTCCGACCTTCACAAAAAAAGTTATTCAAGAATATCTCTTTCTCCTATGTGCTTTCATCCCTAACCCTAACCCTAACCCTTCCGAAAGTCGGAGAAGCTCAAGGATGGTACCGATCGATGCGCGCTACCCCATTTAGTGGGGGTAGAGCCTACTTGCAAGTCTCTCCGACCTTCACAAAAAACGTTATTCAAGAATATCTCTTTCTCCTATGTGCTTCATCCCTAACCCTAACCCTTCCGAAAGTCGGAGAAGCTCAAAGATGGTACCGATCGATGCGCGCTACCCCATTTAGTGGGGGTAGAGCCTACTTGCAAGTCTCTCCGACCTTCACAAAAAAAGTTATTCAAGAATATCTCTTTCTCCTATGTGCTTTCATCCCTAACCCTAACCCTAACCCTTCCGAAAGTCGGAGAAGCTCAAGGATGGTACCGATCGATGCGCGCAACCCCATTTAGTGGGGGTAGAGCCTACTTGCAAGTCTCTCCGACCTTCACAAAAAACGTTATTCAAGAATATCTCCTCAGATTTGGGGGAATTTCGTCGGTCGACCTCTTCCGAAGGTCGTACAAGCTCGGGGATGGTACCAATCGATCCGCAGGACCCAAATTAGTCCAGATGCAACCACTTTCCAAGTCTCTCCGACCTTCACAAAAAAAGTTATTCAAGAATATCTCTTTCTCCTATGTGCTTTCATCCCTAACCCTAACCCTAACCCTTCCGAAAGTCGGAGAAGCTCAAGGATGGTACCGATCGATGCGCGCTACCCCATTTAGTGGGGGTAGAGCCTACTTGCAAGTCTCTCCGACCTTCACAAAAAACGTTATTCAAGAATATCTCTTTCTCCTATGTGCTTTCATCCCTAACCCTAACCCTTCCGAAAGTCGGAGAAGCTCAAGGATGGTACCGATCGATGCGCGCTACCCCATTTAGTGGGGGTAGAGCCTACTTGCAAGTCTCTCCGACCTTCACAAAAAAAGTTATTCAAGAATATCTCCTCAGATTTGGGGGAATTTCGTCGGTCGACCTCTTCCGAAGGTCGTACAAGCTCGGGGATGGTACCAATCGATCCGCAGGACCCAAATTAGTTCAGATGCAACCACTTTCCAAGTCTCTCCGACCTTCACAAAAAAAGTTATTCAAGAATATCTCTTTCTCCTATGTGCTTTCATCCCTAACCCTAACCCTTCCGAAAGTCGGAGAAGCTCAAGGATGGTACCGATCGATGCGCGCTACCCCATTTAGTGGGGGTAGAGCCTACTTGCAAGTCTCTCCGACCTTCACAAAAAAAGTTATTCAAGAATATCTCTTTCTCCTATGTGCTTTCATCCCTAACCCTAACCCTAACCCTTCCGAAAGTCGGAGAAGCTCAAGGATGGTACCGATCGATGCGCGCAACCCCATTTAGTGGGGGTAGAGCCTACTTGCAAGTCTCTCCGACCTTCACAAAAAAAGTTATTCAAGAATATCTCTTTCTCCTATGTGCTTTCATCCCTAACCCTAACCCTAACCCTTCCGAAAGTCGGAGAAGCTCAAGGATGGTACCGATCGATGCGCGCTACCCCATTTAGTGGGGGTAGAGCCTACTTGCAAGTCTCTCCGACCTTCACAAAAAAAGTTATTCAAGAATATCTCTTTCTCCTATGTGCTTTCATCCCTAACCCTAACCCTAACCCTTCCGAAAGTCGGAGAAGCTCAAGGATGGTACCGATCGATGCGCGCAACCCCATTTAGTGGGGGTAGAGCCTACTTGCAAGTCTCTCCGACCTTCACAAAAAAAGTTATTCAAGAATATCTCCTCAGATTTGGGGGAATTTCGTCGGTCGACCTCTTCCGAAGGTCGTACAAGCTCGGGGATGGTACCAATCGATCCGCAGGACCCAAATTAGTCCAGATGCAACCACTTTCCAAGTCTCTCCGACCTTCACAAAAAAAGTTATTCAAGAATATCTCTTTCTCCTATGTGCTTTCATCCCTAACCCTAACCCTAACCCTTCCGAAAGTCGGAGAAGCTCAAGGATGGTACCGATCGATGCGCGCTACCCCATTTAGTGGGGGTAGAGCCTACTTGCAAGTCTCTCCGACCTTCACAAAAAAAGTTATTCAAGAATATCTCTTTCTCCTATGTGCTTTCATCCCTAACCCTAACCCTAACCCTTCCGAAAGTCGGAGAAGCTCAAGGATGGTACCGATCGATGCGCGCAACCCCATTTAGTGGGGGTAGAGCCTACTTGCAAGTCTCTCCGACCTTCACAAAAAAAGTTATTCAAGAATATCTCCTCAGATTTGGGGGAATTTCGTCGGTCGACCTCTTTCGAAGGTCGTACAAGCTCGGGGATGGTACCAATCGATCCGCAGGACCCAAATTAGTCCAGATGCAACCACTTTCCAAGTCTCTCCGACCTTCACAAAAAAAGTTATTCAAGAATATCTCTTTCTCCTATGTGCTTTCATCCCTAACCCTAACCCTAACCCTTCCGAAAGTCGGAGAAGCTCAAGGATGGTACCGATCGATGCGCGCTACCCCATTTAGTGGGGGTAGAGCCTACTTGCAAGTCTCTCCGACCTTCACAAAAAAAGTTATTCAAGAATATCTCTTTCTCCTATGTGCTTTCATCCCTAACCCTAACCCTAACCCTTCCGAAAGTCGGAGAAGCTCAAGGATGGTACCGATCGATGCGCGCTACCCCATTTAGTGGGAGTAGAGCCTACTTGCAAGTCTCTCCGACCTTCACAAAAAAAGTTATTCAAGAATATCTCTTTCTCCTATGTGCTTTCATCCCTAACCCTAACCCTAACCCTTCCGAAAGTCGGAGAAGCTCAAGGATGGTACTGGTCGATGCGCGCAACCCCATTTAGTGGGGGTAGAGCCTACTTGCAAGTCTCTCCGACCTTCACAAAAAAAGTTATTCAAGAATATCTCCTCAGATTTGGGGTATTTCGTCGGTCGACCTCTTTCGAAGGTCGTACAAGCTCGGGGATGGTACCAATCGATCCGCAGGACCCAAATTAGTCCAGATGCAACCACTTTCCAAGTCTCTCCGACCTTCACAAAAAAAGTTATTCAAGAATATCTCTTTCTCCTATGTGCTTTCATCCCTAACCCTAACCCTAACCCTTCCGAAAGTCGGAGAAGCTCAAGGATGGTACCGATCGATGCGCGCTACCCCATTTAGTGGGGGTAGAGCCTACTTGCAAGTCTCTCCGACCTTCACAAAAAAAGTTATTCAAGAATATCTCTTTCTCCTATGTGCTTTCATCCCTAACCCTAACCCTAACCCTTCCGAAAGTCGGAGAAGCTCAAGGATGGTACTGGTCGATGCGCGCAACCCCATTTAGTGGGGGTAGAGCCTACTTGCAAGTCTCTCCGACCTTCACAAAAAAAGTTATTCAAGAATATCTCCTCAGATTTGGGGGAATTTCGTCGGTCGACCTCTTCCGAAGGTCGTACAAGCTCGGGGATGGTACCAATCGATCCGCAGGACCCAAATTAGTCCAGATGCAACCACTTTCCAAGTCTCTCCGACCTTCACAAAAAAAGTTATTCAAGAATATCTCTTTCTCCTATGTGCTTTCATCCCTAACCCTAACCCTAACCCTTCCGAAAGTCGGAGAAGCTCAAGGATGGTACCGATCGATGCGCGCTACCCCATTTAGTGGGGGTAGAGCCTACTTGCAAGTCTCTCAGACCTTCACAAAAAAAGTTATTCAAGAATATCTCTTTCTCCTATGTGCTTTCATCCCTAACCCTAACCCTAACCCTTCCGAAAGTCGGAGAAGCTCAAGGATGGTACCGATCGATGCGCGCTACCCCATTTAGTGGGGGTAGAGCCTACTTTCAAGTCTCTCCGACCTTCACAAAAAAAGTTATTCAAGAATATCTCCTCAGATTTGGGGGAATTTCGTCGGTCGACCTCTTCCGAAGGTCGTACAAGCTCGGGGATGGTACCAATCGATCCGCAGGACCCAAATTAGTCCAGATGCAACCACTTTCCAAGTCTCTCCGACCTTCACAAAAAAAGTTATTCAAGAATATCTCTTTCTCCTATGTGCTTTCATCCCTAACCCTAACCCTAACCCTTCCGAAAGTCGGAGAAGCTCAAGGATGGTACCGATCGATGCGCGCTACCCCATTTAGTGGGGGTAGAGCCTACTTGCAAGTCTCTCCGACCTTCACAAAAAACGTTATTCAAGAATATCTCCTCAGATTTGGGGGAATTTCGTCGGTCGACCTCTTCCGAAGGTCGTACAAGCTCGGGGATGGTACCAATCGATCCGCAGGACCCAAATTAGTCCAGATGCAACCACTTTCCAAGTCTCTCCGACCTTCACAAAAAAAGTTATTCAAGAATATCTCTTTCTCCTATGTGCTTTCATCCCTAACCCTAACCCTAACCCTTCCGAAAGTCGGAGAAGCTCAAGGATGGTACCGATCGATGCGCGCTACCCCATTTAGTGGGGGTAGAGCCTACTTGCAAGTCTCTCCGACCTTCACAAAAAACGTTATTCAAGAATATCTCTTTCTCCTATGTGCTTTCATCCCTAACCCTAACCCTAACCCTTCCGAAAGTCGGAGAAGCTCAAGGATGGTACCGATCGATGCGCGCTACCCCATTTAGTGGGGGTAGAGCCTACTTGCAAGTCTCTCCGACCTTCACAAAAAAAGTTATTCAAGAATATCTCCTCAGATTTGGGGGAATTTCGTCGGTCGACCTCTTCCGAAGGTCGTACAAGCTCGGGGATGGTACCAATCGATCCGCAGGACCCAAATTAGTCCAGATGCAACCACTTTCAAAGTCTCTCCGACCTTCACAAAAAAAGTTATTCAAGAATATCTCTTTCTCCTATGTGCTTTCATCCCTAACCCTAACCCTAACCCTTCCGAAAGTCGGAGAAGCTCAAGGATGGTACCGATCGATGCGCGCTACCCCATTTAGTGGGGGTAGAGCCTACTTGCAAGTCTCTCCGACCTTCACAAAAAAAGTTATTCAAGAATATCTCTTTCTCCTATGTGCTTTCATCCCTAACCCTAACCCTAACCCTTCCGAAAGTCGGAGAAGCTCAAGGATGGTACCGATCGATGCGCGCTACCCCATTTAGTGGGGGTAGAGCCTACTTGCAAGTCTCTCCGACCTTCACAAAAAAAGTTATTCAAGAATATCTCTTTCTCCTATGTGCTTTCATCCCTAACCCTAACCCTTCCGAAAGTCGGAGAAGCTCAAAGATGGTACCGATCGATGCGCGCTACCCCATTTAGTGGGGGTAGAGCCTACTTGCAAGTCTCTCCGACCTTCACAAAAAAAGTTATTCAAGAATATCTCTTTCTCCTATGTGCTTTCATCCCTAACCCTAACCCTAACCCTTCCGAAAGTCGGAGAAGCTCAAGGATGGTACCGATCGATGCGCGCAACCCCATTTAGTGGGGGTAGAGCCTACTTGCAAGTCTCTCCGACCTTCACAAAAAAAGTTATTCAAGAATATCTCCTCAGATTTGGGGGAATTTCGTCGGTCGACCTCTTCCGAAGGTCGTACAAGCTCGGGGATGGTACCAATCGATCCGCAGGACCCAAATTAGTCCAGATGCAACCACTTTCCAAGTCTCTCCGACCTTCACAAAAAAAGTTATTCAAGAATATCTCTTTCTCCTATGTGCTTTCATCCCTAACCCTAACCCTAACCCTTCCGAAAGTCGGAGAAGCTCAAGGATGGTACCGATCGATGCGCGCTACCCCATTTAGTGGGGGTAGAGCCTACTTGCAAGTCTCTCCGACCTTCACAAAAAACGTTATTCAAGAATATCTCTTTCTCCTATGTGCTTTCATCCCTAACCCTAACCCTAACCCTTCCGAAAGTCGGAGAAGCTCAAGGATGGTACCGATCGATGTGCGCTACCCCATTTAGTGGGGGTAGAGCCTACTTGCAAGTCTCTCCGACCTTCACAAAAAAAGTTATTCAAGAATATCTCTTTCTCCTATGTGCTTTCATCCCTAACCCTAACCCTAACCCTTCCGAAAGTCGGAGAAGCTCAAGGATGGTACCGATCGATGCGCGCAACCCCATTTAGTGGGGGTAGAGCCTACTTGCAAGTCTCTCCGACCTTCACAAAAAACGTTATTCAAGAATATCTCCTCAGATTTGGGGGAATTTCGTCGGTCGACCTCTTCCGAAGGTCGTACAAGCTCGGGGATGGTACCAATCGATCCGCAGGACCCAAATTAGTCCAGATGCAACCACTTTCCAAGTCTCTCCGACCTTCACAAAAAAAGTTATTCAAGAATATCTCTTTCTCCTATGTGCTTTCATCCCTAACCCTAACCCTAACCCTTCCGAAAGTCGGAGAAGCTCAAGGATGGTACCGATCGATGCGCGCTACCCCATTTAGTGGGTGTAGAGCCTACTTGCAAGTCTCTCCGACCTTCACAAAAAACGTTATTCAAGAATATCTCTTTCTCCTATGTGCTTTCATCCCTAACCCTAACCCTAACCCTTCCGAAAGTCGGAGAAGCTCAAGGATGGTACCGATCGATGCGCGCTACCCCATTTAGTGGGGGTAGAGCCTACTTGCAAGTCTCTCCGACCTTCACAAAAAAAGTTATTCAAGAATATCTCCTCAGATTTGGGGGAATTTCGTCGGTCGACCTCTTCCGAAGGTCGTACAAGCTCGGGGATGGTACCAATCGATCCGCAGGACCCAAATTAGTCCAGATGCAACCACTTTCCAAGTCTCTCCGACCTTCACAAAAAAAGTTATTCAAGAATATCTCTTTCTCCTATGTGCTTTCATCCCTAACCCTAACCCTAACCCTTCCGAAAGTCGGAGAAGCTCAAGGATGGTACCGATCGATGCGCGCTACCCCATTTAGTGGGGGTAGAGCCTACTTGCAAGTCTCTCCGACCTTCACAAAAAACGTTATTCAAGAATATCTCTTTCTCCTATGTGCTTTCATCCCTAACCCTAACCCTAACCCTTCCGAAAGTCGGAGAAGCTCAAGGATGGTACCGATCGATGTGCGCTACCCCATTTAGTGGGGGTAGAGCCTACTTGCAAGTCTCTCCGACCTTCACAAAAAAAGTTATTCAAGAATATCTCTTTCTCCTATGTGCTTTCATCCCTAACCCTAACCCTAACCCTTCCGAAAGTCGGAGAAGCTCAAGGATGGTACCGATCGATGCGCGCAACCCCATTTAGTGGGGGTAGAGCCTACTTGCAAGTCTCTCCGACCTTCACAAAAAACGTTATTCAAGAATATCTCCTCAGATTTGGGGGAATTTCGTCGGTCGACCTCTTCCGAAGGTCGTACAAGCTCGGGGATGGTACCAATCGATCCGCAGGACCCAAATTAGTCCAGATGCAACCACTTTCCAAGTCTCTCCGACCTTCACAAAAAAAGTTATTCAAGAATATCTCTTTCTCCTATGTGCTTTCATCCCTAACCCTAACCCTAACCCTTCCGAAAGTCGGAGAAGCTCAAGGATGGTACCGATCGATGCGCGCTACCCCATTTAGTGGGTGTAGAGCCTACTTGCAAGTCTCTCCGACCTTCACAAAAAACGTTATTCAAGAATATCTCTTTCTCCTATGTGCTTTCATCCCTAACCCTAACCCTAACCCTTCCGAAAGTCGGAGAAGCTCAAGGATGGTACCGATCGATGCGCGCTACCCCATTTAGTGGGGGTAGAGCCTACTTGCAAGTCTCTCCGACCTTCACAAAAAAAGTTATTCAAGAATATCTCCTCAGATTTGGGGGAATTTCGTCGGTCGACCTCTTCCGAAGGTCGTACAAGCTCGGGGATGGTACCAATCGATCCGCAGGACCCAAATTAGTCCAGATGCAACCACTTTCCAAGTCTCTCCGACCTTCACAAAAAAAGTTATTCAAGAATATCTCTTTCTCCTATGTGCTTTCATCCCTAACCCTAACCCTAACCCTTCCGAAAGTCGGAGAAGCTCAAGGATGGTACCGATCGATGCGCGCTACCCCATTTAGTGGGGGTAGAGCCTACTTGCAAGTCTCTCCGACCTTCACAAAAAAAGTTATTCAAGAATATCTCTTTCTCCTATGTGCTTTCATCCCTAACCCTAACCCTAACCCTTCCGAAAGTCGGAGAAGCTCAAGGATGGTACCGATCGATGCGCGCTACTCCATTTAGTGGGGGTAGAGCCTACTTTCAAGTCTCTCCGACCTTCACAAAAAAAGTTATTCAAGAATATCTCTTTCTCCTATGTGCTTTCATCCCTAACCCTAACCCTAACCCTTCCGAAAGTCGGAGAAGCTCAAGGATGGTACCGATCGATGCGCGCTACCCCATTTAGTGGGAGTAGAGCCTACTTGCAAGTCTCTCCGACCTTCACAAAAAAAGTTATTCAAGAATATCTCTTTCTCCTATGTGCTTTCATCCCTAACCCTAACCCTAACCCTTCCGAAAGTCGGAGAAGCTCAAGGATGGTACTGGTCGATGCGCGCAACCCCATTTAGTGGGGGTAGAGCCTACTTGCAAGTCTCTCCGACCTTCACAAAAAAAGTTATTCAAGAATATCTCCTCAGATTTGGGGTATTTCGTCGGTCGACCTCTTTCGAAGGTCGTACAAGCTCGGGGATGGTACCAATCGATCCGCAGGACCCAAATTAGTCCAGATGCAACCACTTTCCAAGTCTCTCCGACCTTCACAAAAAAAGTTATTCAAGAATATCTCTTTCTCCTATGTGCTTTCATCCCTAACCCTAACCCTAACCCTTCCGAAAGTCGGAGAAGCTCAAGGATGGTACCGATCGATGCGCGCTACCCCATTTAGTGGGGGTAGAGCCTACTTGCAAGTCTCTCCGACCTTCACAAAAAAAGTTATTCAAGAATATCTCTTTCTCCTATGTGCTTTCATCCCTAACCCTAACCCTAACCCTTCCGAAAGTCGGAGAAGCTCAAGGATGGTACTGGTCGATGCGCGCAACCCCATTTAGTGGGGGTAGAGCCTACTTGCAAGTCTCTCCGACCTTCACAAAAAAAGTTATTCAAGAATATCTCCTCAGATTTGGGGGAATTTCGTCGGTCGACCTCTTCCGAAGGTCGTACAAGCTCGGGGATGGTACCAATCGATCCGCAGGACCCAAATTAGTCCAGATGCAACCACTTTCCAAGTCTCTCCGACCTTCACAAAAAAAGTTATTCAAGAATATCTCTTTCTCCTATGTGCTTTCATCCCTAACCCTAACCCTAACCCTTCCGAAAGTCGGAGAAGCTCAAGGATGGTACCGATCGATGCGCGCTACCCCATTTAGTGGGGGTAGAGCCTACTTGCAAGTCTCTCAGACCTTCACAAAAAAAGTTATTCAAGAATATCTCTTTCTCCTATGTGCTTTCATCCCTAACCCTAACCCTAACCCTTCCGAAAGTCGGAGAAGCTCAAGGATGGTACCGATCGATGCGCGCTACCCCATTTAGTGGGGGTAGAGCCTACTTTCAAGTCTCTCCGACCTTCACAAAAAAAGTTATTCAAGAATATCTCCTCAGATTTGGGGGAATTTCGTCGGTCGACCTCTTCCGAAGGTCGTACAAGCTCGGGGATGGTACCAATCGATCCGCAGGACCCAAATTAGTCCAGATGCAACCACTTTCCAAGTCTCTCCGACCTTCACAAAAAAAGTTATTCAAGAATATCTCTTTCTCCTATGTGCTTTCATCCCTAACCCTAACCCTAACCCTTCCGAAAGTCGGAGAAGCTCAAGGATGGTACCGATCGATGCGCGCTACCCCATTTAGTGGGGGTAGAGCCTACTTGCAAGTCTCTCCGACCTTCACAAAAAACGTTATTCAAGAATATCTCCTCAGATTTGGGGGAATTTCGTCGGTCGACCTCTTCCGAAGGTCGTACAAGCTCGGGGATGGTACCAATCGATCCGCAGGACCCAAATTAGTCCAGATGCAACCACTTTCCAAGTCTCTCCGACCTTCACAAAAAAAGTTATTCAAGAATATCTCTTTCTCCTATGTGCTTTCATCCCTAACCCTAACCCTAACCCTTCCGAAAGTCGGAGAAGCTCAAGGATGGTACCGATCGATGCGCGCTACCCCATTTAGTGGGGGTAGAGCCTACTTGCAAGTCTCTCCGACCTTCACAAAAAACGTTATTCAAGAATATCTCTTTCTCCTATGTGCTTTCATCCCTAACCCTAACCCTAACCCTTCCGAAAGTCGGAGAAGCTCAAGGATGGTACCGATCGATGCGCGCTACCCCATTTAGTGGGGGTAGAGCCTACTTGCAAGTCTCTCCGACCTTCACAAAAAAAGTTATTCAAGAATATCTCCTCAGATTTGGGGGAATTTCGTCGGTCGACCTCTTCCGAAGGTCGTACAAGCTCGGGGATGGTACCAATCGATCCGCAGGACCCAAATTAGTCCAGATGCAACCACTTTCAAAGTCTCTCCGACCTTCACAAAAAAAGTTATTCAAGAATATCTCTTTCTCCTATGTGCTTTCATCCCTAACCCTAACCCTAACCCTTCCGAAAGTCGGAGAAGCTCAAGGATGGTACCGATCGATGCGCGCTACCCCATTTAGTGGGGGTAGAGCCTACTTGCAAGTCTCTCCGACCTTCACAAAAAAAGTTATTCAAGAATATCTCTTTCTCCTATGTGCTTTCATCCCTAACCCTAACCCTAACCCTTCCGAAAGTCGGAGAAGCTCAAGGATGGTACCGATCGATGCGCGCTACCCCATTTAGTGGGGGTAGAGCCTACTTGCAAGTCTCTCCGACCTTCACAAAAAAAGTTATTCAAGAATATCTCTTTCTCCTATGTGCTTTCATCCCTAACCCTAACCCTTCCGAAAGTCGGAGAAGCTCAAAGATGGTACCGATCGATGCGCGCTACCCCATTTAGTGGGGGTAGAGCCTACTTGCAAGTCTCTCCGACCTTCACAAAAAAAGTTATTCAAGAATATCTCTTTCTCCTATGTGCTTTCATCCCTAACCCTAACCCTAACCCTTCCGAAAGTCGGAGAAGCTCAAGGATGGTACCGATCGATGCGCGCAACCCCATTTAGTGGGGGTAGAGCCTACTTGCAAGTCTCTCCGACCTTCACAAAAAAAGTTATTCAAGAATATCTCCTCAGATTTGGGGGAATTTCGTCGGTCGACCTCTTCCGAAGGTCGTACAAGCTCGGGGATGGTACCAATCGATCCGCAGGACCCAAATTAGTCCAGATGCAACCACTTTCCAAGTCTCTCCGACCTTCACAAAAAAAGTTATTCAAGAATATCTCTTTCTCCTATGTGCTTTCATCCCTAACCCTAACCCTAACCCTTCCGAAAGTCGGAGAAGCTCAAGGATGGTACCGATCGATGCGCGCTACCCCATTTAGTGGGGGTAGAGCCTACTTGCAAGTCTCTCCGACCTTCACAAAAAACGTTATTCAAGAATATCTCTTTCTCCTATGTGCTTTCATCCCTAACCCTAACCCTTCCGAAAGTCGGAGAAGCTCAAGGATGGTACCGATCGATGTGCGCTACCCCATTTAGTGGGGGTAGAGCCTACTTGCAAGTCTCTCCGACCTTCACAAAAAAAGTTATTCAAGAATATCTCTTTCTCCTATGTGCTTTCATCCCTAACCCTAACCCTAACCCTTCCGAAAGTCGGAGAAGCTCAAGGATGGTACCGATCGATGCGCGCAACCCCATTTAGTGGGGGTAGAGCCTACTTGCAAGTCTCTCCGACCTTCACAAAAAACGTTATTCAAGAATATCTCCTCAGATTTGGGGGAATTTCGTCGGTCGACCTCTTCCGAAGGTCGTACAAGCTCGGGGATGGTACCAATCGATCCGCAGGACCCAAATTAGTCCAGATGCAACCACTTTCCAAGTCTCTCCGACCTTCACAAAAAAAGTTATTCAAGAATATCTCTTTCTCCTATGTGCTTTCATCCCTAACCCTAACCCTAACCCTTCCGAAAGTCGGAGAAGCTCAAGGATGGTACCGATCGATGCGCGCTACCCCATTTAGTGGGTGTAGAGCCTACTTGCAAGTCTCTCCGACCTTCACAAAAAACGTTATTCAAGAATATCTCTTTCTCCTATGTGCTTTCATCCCTAACCCTAACCCTAACCCTTCCGAAAGTCGGAGAAGCTCAAGGATGGTACCGATCGATGCGCGCTACCCCATTTAGTGGGGGTAGAGCCTACTTGCAAGTCTCTCCGACCTTCACAAAAAAAGTTATTCAAGAATATCTCCTCAGATTTGGGGGAATTTCGTCGGTCGACCTCTTCCGAAGGTCGTACAAGCTCGGGGATGGTACCAATCGATCCGCAGGACCCAAATTAGTCCAGATGCAACCACTTTCCAAGTCTCTCCGACCTTCACAAAAAAAGTTATTCAAGAATATCTCTTTCTCCTATGTGCTTTCATCCCTAACCCTAACCCTAACCCTTCCGAAAGTCGGAGAAGCTCAAGGATGGTACCGATCGATGCGCGCTACCCCATTTAGTGGGGGTAGAGCCTACTTGCAAGTCTCTCCGACCTTCACAAAAAAAGTTATTCAAGAATATCTCTTTCTCCTATGTGCTTTCATCCCTAACCCTAACCCTAACCCTTCCGAAAGTCGGAGAAGCTCAAGGATGGTACCGATCGATGCGCGCTACTCCATTTAGTGGGGGTAGAGCCTACTTTCAAGTCTCTCCGACCTTCACAAAAAAAGTTATTCAAGAATATCTCTTTCTCCTATGTGCTTTCATCCCTAACCCTAACCCTAACCCTTCCGAAAGTCGGAGAAGCTCAAGGATGGTACCGATCGATGCGCGCTACCCCATTTAGTGGGGGTAGAGCCTACTTGCAAGTCTCTCCGACCTTCACAAAAAAAGTTATTCAAGAATATCTCTTTCTCCTATGTGCTTTCATCCCTAACCCTAACCCTAACCCTTCCGAAAGTCGGAGAAGCTCAAGGATGGTACCGATCGATGCGCGCAACCCCATTTAGTGGGGGTAGAGCCTACTTGCAAGTCTCTCCGACCTTCACAAAAAAAGTTATTCAAGAATATCTCCTCAGATTTGGGGGAATTTCGTCGGTCGACCTCTTCCGAAGGTCGTACAAGCTCGGGGATGGTACCAATCGATCCGCAGGACCCAAATTAGTCCAGATGCAACCACTTTCCAAGTCTCTCCGACCTTCACAAAAAAAGTTATTCAAGAATATCTCTTTCTCCTATGTGCTTTCATCCCTAACCCTAACCCTAACCCTTCCGAAAGTCGGAGAAGCTCAAGGATGGTACCGATCGATGCGCGCTACCCCATTTAGTGGGGGTAGAGCCTACTTGCAAGTCTCTCCGACCTTCACAAAAAAAGTTATTCAAGAATATCTCTTTCTCCTATGTGCTTTCATCCCTAACCCTAACCCTAACCCTTCCGAAAGTCGGAGAAGCTCAAGGATGGTACCGATCGATGCGCGCAACCCCATTTAGTGGGGGTAGAGCCTACTTGCAAGTCTCTCCGACCTTCACAAAAAAAGTTATTCAAGAATATCTCCTCAGATTTGGGGGAATTTCGTCGGTCGACCTCTTTCGAAGGTCGTACAAGCTCGGGGATGGTACCAATCGATCCGCAGGACCCAAATTAGTCCAGATGCAACCACTTTCCAAGTCTCTCCGACCTTCACAAAAAAAGTTATTCAAGAATATCTCTTTCTCCTATGTGCTTTCATCCCTAACCCTAACCCTAACCCTTCCGAAAGTCGGAGAAGCTCAAGGATGGTACCGATCGATGCGCGCTACCCCATTTAGTGGGGGTAGAGCCTACTTGCAAGTCTCTCCGACCTTCACAAAAAAAGTTATTCAAGAATATCTCTTTCTCCTATGTGCTTTCATCCCTAACCCTAACCCTAACCCTTCCGAAAGTCGGAGAAGCTCAAGGATGGTACCGATCGATGCGCGCTACCCCATTTAGTGGGGGTAGAGCCTACTTGCAAGTCTCTCCGACCTTCACAAAAAAAGTTATTCAAGAATATCTCTTTCTCCTATGTGCTTTCATCCCTAACCCTAACCCTAACCCTTCCGAAAGTCGGAGAAGCTCAAGGATGGTACTGGTCGATGCGCGCAACCCCATTTAGTGGGGGTAGAGCCTACTTGCAAGTCTCTCCGACCTTCACAAAAAAAGTTATTCAAGAATATCTCCTCAGATTTGGGGGAATTTCGTTGGTCGACCTCTTCCGAAGGTCGTACAAGCTCGGGGATGGTACCAATCGATCCGCAGGACCCAAATTAGTCCAGATGCAACCACTTTCCAAGTCTCTCCGACCTTCACAAAAAAAGTTATTCAAGAATATCTCTTTCTCCTATGTGCTTTCATCCCTAACCCTAACCCTAACCCTTCCGAAAGTCGGAGAAGCTCAAGGATGGTACCGATCGATGCGCGCAACCCCATTTAGTGGGGGTAGAGCCTACTTGCAAGTCTCTCCGACCTTCACAAAAAAAGTTATTCAAGAATATCTCCTCAGATTTGGGGGAATTTCGTCGGTCGACCTCTTCCGAAGGTCGTACAAGCTCGGGGATGGTACCAATCGATCCGCAGGACCCAAATTAGTCCAGATGCAACCACTTTCCAAGTCTCTCCGACCTTCACAAAAAAAGTTATTCAAGAATATCTCTTTCTCCTATGTGCTTTCATCCCTAACCCTAACCCTAACCCTTCCGAAAGTCGGAGAAGCTCAAGGATGGTACCGATCGATGCGCGCTACCCCATTTAGTGGGGGTAGAGCCTACTTGCAAGTCTCTCCGACCTTCACAAAAAAAGTTATTCAAGAATATCTCTTTCTCCTATGTGCTTTCATCCCTAACCCTAACCCTAACCCTTCCGAAAGTCGGAGAAGCTCAAGGATGGTACCGATCGATGCGCGCAACCCCATTTAGTGGGGGTAGAGCCTACTTGCAAGTCTCTCCGACCTTCACAAAAAAAGTTATTCAAGAATATCTCCTCAGATTTGGGGGAATTTCGTCGGTCGACCTCTTTCGAAGGTCGTACAAGCTCGGGGATGGTACCAATCGATCCGCAGGACCCAAATTAGTCCAGATGCAACCACTTTCCAAGTCTCTCCGACCTTCACAAAAAAAGTTATTCAAGAATATCTCTTTCTCCTATGTGCTTTCATCCCTAACCCTAACCCTAACCCTTCCGAAAGTCGGAGAAGCTCAAGGATGGTACCGATCGATGCGCGCTACCCCATTTAGTGGGGGTAGAGCCTACTTGCAAGTCTCTCCGACCTTCACAAAAAAAGTTATTCAAGAATATCTCTTTCTCCTATGTGCTTTCATCCCTAACCCTAACCCTAACCCTTCCGAAAGTCGGAGAAGCTCAAGGATGGTACCGATCGATGCGCGCTACCCCATTTAGTGGGGGTAGAGCCTACTTGCAAGTCTCTCCGACCTTCACAAAAAAAGTTATTCAAGAATATCTCTTTCTCCTATGTGCTTTCATCCCTAACCCTAACCCTAACCCTTCCGAAAGTCGGAGAAGCTCAAGGATGGTACTGGTCGATGCGCGCAACCCCATTTAGTGGGGGTAGAGCCTACTTGCAAGTCTCTCCGACCTTCACAAAAAAAGTTATTCAAGAATATCTCCTCAGATTTGGGGGAATTTCGTTGGTCGACCTCTTCCGAAGGTCGTACAAGCTCGGGGATGGTACCAATCGATCCGCAGGACCCAAATTAGTCCAGATGCAACCACTTTCCAAGTCTCTCCGACCTTCACAAAAAAAGTTATTCAAGAATATCTCTTTCTCCTATGTGCTTTCATCCCTAACCCTAACCCTAACCCTTCCGAAAGTCGGAGAAGCTCAAGGATGGTACCGATCGATGCGCGCTACCCCATTTAGTGGGGGTAGAGCCTACTTGCAAGTCTCTCCGACCTTCACAAAAAAAGTTATTCAAGAATATCTCTTTCTCCTATGTGCTTTCATCCCTAACCCTAACCCTAACCCTTCCGAAAGTCGGAGAAGCTCAAGGATGGTACTGGTCGATGCGCGCAACCCCATTTAGTGGGGGTAGAGCCTACTTGCAAGTCTCTCCGACCTTCACAAAAAAAGTTATTCAAGAATATCTCCTCAGATTTGGGGGAATTTCGTTGGTCGACCTCTTCCGAAGGTCGTACAAGCTCGGGGATGGTACCAATCGATCTGCAGGACCCAAATTAGTCCAGATGCAACCACTTTCCAAGTCTCTCCGACCTTCACAAAAAAAGTTATTCAAGAATATCTCTTTCTCCTATGTGCTTTCATCCCTAACCCTAACCCTAACCCTTCCGAAAGTCGGAGAAGCTCAAGGATGGTACCGATCGATGCGCGCTACCCCATTTAGTGGGGGTAGAGCCTACTTGCAAGTCTCTCCGACCTTCACAAAAAAAGTTATTCAAGAATATCTCTTTCTCCTATGTGCTTTCATCCCTAACCCTAACCCTAACCCTTCCGAAAGTCGGAGAAGCTCAAGGATGGTACTGGTCGATGCGCGCAACCCCATTTAGTGGGGGTAGAGCCTACTTGCAAGTCTCTCCGACCTTCACAAAAAAAGTTATTCAAGAATATCTCCTCAGATTTGGGGGAATTTCGTCGGTCGACCTCTTCCGAAGGTCGTACAAGCTCGGGGATGGTACCAATCGATCCGCAGGACCCAAATTAGTCCAGATGCAACCACTTTCCAAGTCTCTCCGACCTTCACAAAAAAAAGTTATTCAAGAATATCTCTTTCTCCTATGTGCTTTCATCCCTAACCCTAACCCTAACCCTTCCGAAAGTCGGAGAAGCTCAAGGATGGTACCGATCGATGCGTGCTACCCCATTTAGTGGGGGTAGAGCCTACTTGCAAGTCTCTCGGACCTTCACAAAAAAAGTTATTCAAGAATATCTCTTTCTCCTATGTGCTTTCATCCCTAACCCTAACCCTAACCCTTCCGAAAGTCGGAGAAGCTCAAGGATGGTACCGATCGATGCGCGCTACCCCATTTAGTGGGGGTAGAGCCTACTTGCAAGTCTCTCCGACCTTCACAAAAAAAGTTATTCAAGAATATCTCCTCAGATTTGGGGGAATTTCGTCGGTCGACCTCTTCCGAAGGTCGTACAAGCTCGGGGATGGTACCAATCGATCCGCAGAACCCAAATTAGTCCAGATGCAACCACTTTCCAAGTCTCTCCGACCTTCACAAAAAAAGTTATTCAAGAATATCTCTTTCTCCTATGTGCTTTCATCCCTAACCCTAACCCTAACCCTTCCGAAAGTCGGAGAAGCTCAAGGATGGTACCGATCGATGCGCGCTACCCCATTTAGTGGGGGTAGAGCCTACTTGCAAGTCTCTCCGACCTTCACAAAAAACGTTATTCAAGAATATCTCTTTCTCCTATGTGCTTTCATCCCTAACCCTAACCCTAACCCTTCCGAAAGTCGGAGAAGCTCAAGGATGGTACCGATCGATGCGCGCTACCCCATTTAGTGGGGGTAGAGCCTACTTGCAAGTCTCTCCGACCTTCACAAAAAAAGTTATTCAAGAATATCTCCTCAGATTTGGGGGAATTTCGTCGGTCGACCTCTTCCGAAGGTCGTACAAGCTCGGGGATGGTACCAATCGATCCGCAGAACCCAAATTAGTCCAGATGCAACCACTTTCCAAGTCTCTCCGACCTTCACAAAAAAAGTTATTCAAGAATATCTCTTTCTCCTATGTGCTTTCATCCCTAACCCTAACCCTAACCCTTCCGAAAGTCGGAGAAGCTCAAGGATGGTACCGATCGATGCGCGCTACCCCATTTAGTGGGGGTAGAGCCTACTTG
The DNA here is from genome assembly GCF_963576545.1 of Limanda limanda. Classification (NCBI taxonomy): domain Eukaryota; kingdom Metazoa; phylum Chordata; class Actinopteri; order Pleuronectiformes; family Pleuronectidae; genus Limanda; species Limanda limanda. The sequence continues at coordinate 205,316 of NW_026870469.1, forward strand.
CAAGTCTCTCCGACCTTCACAAAAAACGTTATTCAAGAATATCTCTTTCTCCTATGTGCTTTCATCCCTAACCCTAACCCTAACCCTTCCGAAAGTCGGAGAAGCTCAAGGATGGTACCGATCGATGCGCGCTACCCCATTTAGTGGGGGTAGAGCCTACTTGCAAGTCTCTCCGACCTTCACAAAAAAAGTTATTCAAGAATATCTCCTCAGATTTGGGGGAATTTCGTCGGTCGACCTCTTCCGAAGGTCGTACAAGCTCGGGGATGGTACCAATCGATCCGCAGGACCCAAATTAGTCCAGATGCAACCACTTTCCAAGTCTCTCCGACCTTCACAAAAAAAGTTATTCAAGAATATCTCTTTCTCCTATGTGCTTTCATCCCTAACCCTAACCCTAACCCTTCCGAAAGTCGGAGAAGCTCAAGGATGGTACCGATCGATGCGCGCTACCCCATTTAGTGGGGGTAGAGCCTACTTGCAAGTCTCTCCGACCTTCACAAAAAAAGTTATTCAAGAATATCTCTTTCTCCTATGTGCTTTCATCCCTAACCCTAACCCTAACCCTTCCGAAAGTCGGAGAAGCTCAAGGATGGTACCGATCGATGCGCGCTACCCCATTTAGTGGGGGTAGAGCCTACTTGCAAGTCTCTCCGACCTTCACAAAAAAAGTTATTCAAGAATATCTCTTTCTCCTATGTGCTTTCATCCCTAACCCTAACCCTAACCCTTCCGAAAGTCGGAGAAGCTCAAGGATGGTACCGATCGATGCGCGCTACCCCATTTAGTGGGAGTAGAGCCTACTTGCAAGTCTCTCCGACCTTCACAAAAAAAGTTATTCAAGAATATCTCTTTCTCCTATGTGCTTTCATCCCTAACCCTAACCCTAACCCTTCCGAAAGTCGGAGAAGCTCAAGGATGGTACCGATCGATGCGCGCAACCCCATTTAGTGGGGGTAGAGCCTACTTGCAAGTCTCTCCGACCTTCACAAAAAAAGTTATTCAAGAATATCTCCTCAGATTTGGGGGAATTTCGTCGGTCGACCTCTTTCGAAGGTCGTACAAGCTCGGGGATGGTACCAATCGATCCGCAGGACCCAAATTAGTCCAGATGCAACCACTTTCCAAGTCTCTCCGACCTTCACAAAAAAAGTTATTCAAGAATATCTCTTTCTCCTATGTGCTTTCATCCCTAACCCTAACCCTTCCGAAAGTCGGAGAAGCTCAAGGATGGTACCGATCGATGCGCGCTACCCCATTTAGTGGGGGTAGAGCCTACTTGCAAGTCTCTCCGACCTTCACAAAAAAAGTTATTCAAGAATATCTCTTTCTCCTATGTGCTTTCATCCCTAACCCTAACCCTAACCCTTCCGAAAGTCGGAGAAGCTCAAGGATGGTACCGATCGATGCGCGCAACCCCATTTAGTGGGGGTAGAGCCTACTTGCAAGTCTCTCCGACCTTCACAAAAAAAGTTATTCAAGAATATCTCCTCAGATTTGGGGGAATTTCGTCGGTCGACCTCTTCCGAAGGTCGTACAAGCTCGGGGATGGTACCAATCGATCCGCAGGACCCAAATTAGTCCAGATGCAACCACTTTCCAAGTCTCTCCGACCTTCACAAAAAAAGTTATTCAAGAATATCTCTTTCTCCTATGTGCTTTCATCCCTAACCCTAACCCTAACCCTTCCGAAAGTCGGAGAAGCTCAAGGATGGTACCGATCGATGCGCGTTACCCCATTTAGTGGGGGTAGAGCCTACTTGCAAGTCTCTCCGACCTTCACAAAAAAAGTTATTCAAGAATATCTCTTTCTCCTATGTGCTTTCATCCCTAACCCTAACCCTAACCCTTCCAAAAGTCGGAGAAGCTCAAGGATGGTACCGATCGATGCGCGCAACCCCATTTAGTGGGGGTAGAGCCTACTTGCAAGTCTCTCCGACCTTCACAAAAAAAGTTATTCAAGAATATCTCCTCAGATTTGGGGGAATTTCGTCGGTCGACCTCTTTCGAAGGTCGTACAAGCTCGGGGATGGTACCAATCGATCCGCAGGACCCAAATTAGTCCAGATGCAACCACTTTCCAAGTCTCTCCGACCTTCACAAAAAAAGTTATTCAAGAATATCTCTTTCTCCTATGTGCTTTCATCCCTAACCCTAACCCTAACCCTTCCGAAAGTCGGAGAAGCTCAAGGATGGTACCGATCGATGCGCGCTACCCCATTTAGTGGGGGTAGAGCCTACTTGCAAGTCTCTCCGACCTTCACAAAAAAAGTTATTCAAGAATATCTCCTCAGATTTGGGGGAATTTCGTCGGTCGACCTCTTCCGAAGGTCGTACAAGCTCGGGGATGGTACCAATCGATCCGCAGGACCCAAATTAGTCCAGATGCAACCACTTTCCAAGTCTCTCCGACCTTCACAAAAAAAGTTATTCAAGAATATCTCTTTCTCCTATGTGCTTTCATCCCTAACCCTAACCCTAACCCTTCCGAAAGTCGGAGAAGCTCAAGGATGGTACCGATCGATGTGCGCTACCCCATTTAGTGGGGGTAGAGCCTACTTGCAAGTCTCTCCGACCTTCACAAAAAACGTTATTCAAGAATATCTCTTTCTCCTATGTGCTTTCATCCCTAACCCTATCCCTAACCCTTCCGAAAGTCGGAGAAGCTCAAGGATGGTACCGATCGATGCGCGCTACCCCATTTAGTGGGGGTAGAGCCTACTTGCAAGTCTCTCCGACCTTCACAAAAAAAGTTATTCAAGAATATCTCTTTCTCCTATGTGCTTTCATCCCTAACCCTAACCCTAACCCTTCCGAAAGTCGGAGAAGCTCAAGGATGGTACCGATCGATGCGCGCTACCCCATTTAGTGGGGGTAGAGCCTACTTGCAAGTCTCTCCGACCTTCACAAAAAAAGTTATTCAAGAATATCTCTTTCTCCTATGTGCTTTCATCCCTAACCCTAACCCTAACCCTTCCGAAAGTCGGAGAAGCTCAAGGATGGTACCGATCGATGCGCGCTACCCCATTTAGTGGGGGTAGAGCCTACTTGCAAGTCTCTCCGACCTTCACAAAAAAAGTTATTCAAGAATATCTCTTTCTCCTATGTGCTTTCATCCCTAACCCTAACCCTAACCCTTCCGAAAGTCGGAGAAGCTCAAGGATGGTACCGATCGATGCGCGCAACCCCATTTAGTGGGGGTAGAGCCTACTTGCAAGTCTCTCCGACCTTCACAAAAAAAGTTATTCAAGAATATCTCCTCAGATTTGGGGGAATTTCGTCGGTCGACCTCTTCCGAAGGTCGTACAAGCTCGGGGATGGTACCAATCGATCCGCAGGACCCAAATTAGTCCAGATGCAACCACTTTCCAAGTCTCTCCGACCTTCACAAAAAAAGTTATTCAAGAATATCTCTTTCTCCTATGTGCTTTCATCCCTAACCCTAACCCTTCCGAAAGTCGGAGAAGCTCAAGGATGGTACCGATCGATGCGCGCTACCCCATTTAGTGGGGGTAGAGCCTACTTGCAAGTCTCTCCGACCTTCACAAAAAAAGTTATTCAAGAATATCTCCTCAGATTTGGGGGAATTTCGTCGGTCGACCTCTTTCGAAGGTCGTACAAGCTCGGGGATGGTACCAATCGATCCGCAGGACCCAAATTAGTCCAGATGCAACCACTTTCCAAGTCTCTCCGACCTTCACAAAAAAAGTTATTCAAGAATATCTCTTTCTCCTATGTGCTTTCATCCCTAACCCTAACCCTAACCCTTCCGAAAGTCGGAGAAGCTCAAGGATGGTACCGATCGATGCGCACTACCCCATTTAGTGGGGGTAGAGCCTACTTGCAAGTCTCTCCGACCTTCACAAAAAAAGTTATTCAAGAATATCTCTTTCTCCTATGTGCTTTCATCCCTAACCCTAACCCTAACCCTTCCGAAAGTCGGAGAAGCTCAAGGATGGTACCGATCGATGCGCGCAACCCCATTTAGTGGGGGTAGAGCCTACTTGCAAGTCTCTCCGACCTTCACAAAAAAAGTTATTCAAGAATATCTCCTCAGATTTGGGGGAATTTCGTCGGTCGACCTCTTCCGAAGGTCGTACAAGCTCGGGGATGGTACCAATCGATCCGCAGGACCCAAATTAGTCCAGATGCAACCACTTTCCAAGTCTCTCCGACCTTCACAAAAAAAGTTATTCAAGAATATCTCTTTCTCCTATGTGCTTTCATCCCTAACCCTAACCCTAACCCTTCCGAAAGTCGGAGAAGCTCAAAGATGGTACCGATCGATGCGCGCTACCCCATTTAGTGGGGGTAGAGCCTACTTGCAAGTCTCTCCGACCTTCACAAAAAAAGTTATTCAAGAATATCTCTTTCTCCTATGTGCTTTCATCCCTAACCCTAACCCTAACCCTTCCGAAAGTCGGAGAAGCTCAAGGATGGTACCGATCGATGCGCGCAACCCCATTTAGTGGGGGTAGAGCCTACTTGCAAGTCTCTCCGACCTTCACAAAAAAAGTTATTCAAGAATATCTCCTCAGATTTGGGGGAATTTCTTCGGTCGACCTCTTTCGAAGGTCGTACAAGCTCGGGGATGGTACCAATCGATCTGCAGGACCCAAATTAGTCCAGATGCAACCACTTTCCAAGTCTCTCCGACCTTCACAAAAAAAGTTATTCAAGAATATCTCTTTCTCCTATGTGCTTTCATCCCTAACCCTAACCCTAACCCTTCCGAAAGTCGGAGAAGCTCAAAGATGGTACCGATCGATGCGCGCTACCCAATTTAGTGGGGGTAGAGCCTACTTGCAAGTCTCTCCGACCTTCACAAAAAAAGTTATTCAAGAATATCTCTTTCTCCTATGTGCTTTCATCCCTAACCCTAACCCTAACCCTTCCGAAAGTCGGAGAAGCTCAAGGATGGTACCGATCGATGCGCGCAACCCCATTTAGTGGGGGTAGAGCCTACTTGCAAGTCTCTCCGACCTTCACAAAAAAAGTTATTCAAGAATATCTCCTCAGATTTGGGGGAATTTCTTCGGTCGACCTCTTTCGAAGGTCGTACAAGCTCGGGGATGGTACCAATCGATCCGCAGGACCCAAATTAGTCCAGATGCAACCACTTTCCAAGTCTCTCCGACCTTCACAAAAAAGTTATTCAAGAATATCTCTTTCTCCTATGTGCTTTCATCCCTAACCCTAACCCTAACCCTTCCGAAAGTCGGAGAAGCTCAAAGATGGTACCGATCGATGCGCGCTACCCCATTTAGTGGGGGTAGAGCCTACTTGCAAGTCTCTCCGACCTTCACAAAAAAAGTTATTCAAGAATATCTCTTTCTCCTATGTGCTTTCATCCCTAACCCTAACCCTAACCCTTCCGAAAGTCGGAGAAGCTCAAGGATGGTACCGATCGATGCGCGCTACCCCATTTAGTGGGGGTAGAGCCTACTTGCAAGTCTCTCCGACCTTCACAAAAAAAGTTATTCAAGAATATCTCCTCAGATTTGGGGGAATTTCTTCGGTCGACCTCTTTCGAAGGTCGTACAAGCTCGGGGATGGTACCAATCGATCCGCAGGACCCAAATTAGTCCAGATGCAACCACTTTCCAAGTCTCTCCGACCTTCACAAAAAAAGTTATTCAAGAATATCTCTTTCTCCTATGTGCTTTCATCCCTAACCCTAACCCTAACCCTTCCGAAAGTCGGAGAAGCTCAAAGATGGTACCGATCGATGCGCGCTACCCCATTTAGTGGGGGTAGAGCCTACTTGCAAGTCTCTCCGACCTTCACAAAAAAAGTTATTCAAGAATATCTCTTTCTCCTATGTGCTTTCATCCCTAACCCTAACCCTAACCCTTCCGAAAGTCGGAGAAGCTCAAGGATGGTACCGATCGATGCGCGCTACCCCATTTAGTGGGGGTAGAGCCTACTTGCAAGTCTCTCCGACCTTCACAAAAAAAGTTATTCAAGAATATCTCCTCAGATTTGGGGGAATTTCTTCGGTCGACCTCTTTCGAAGGTCGTACAAGCTCGGGGATGGTACCAATCGATCCGCAGGACCCAAATTAGTCCAGATGCAACCACTTTCCAAGTCTCTCCGACCTTCACAAAAAAAGTTATTCAAGAATATCTCTTTCTCCTATGTGCTTTCATCCCTAACCCTAACCCTAACCCTTCCGAAAGTCGGAGAAGCTCAAGGATGGTACCGATCGATGCGCGCTACCCCATTTAGTGGGGGTAGAGCCTACTTGCAAGTCTCTCCGACCTTCACAAAAGAAGTTATTCAAGAATATCTCTTTCTCCTATGTGCTTTCATCCCTAACCCTAACCCTAACCCTTCCGAAAGTCGGAGAAGCTCAAGGATGGTACCGATCGATGCGCGCTACCCCATTTAGTGGGGGTAGAGCCTACTTGCAAGTCTCTCCGACCTTCACAAAAAAAGTTATTCAAGAATATCTCCTCAGATTTGGGGGAATTTCGTCGGTCGACCTCTTCCGAAGGTCGTACAAGCTCGGGGATGGTACCAATCGATCCGCAGGACCCAAATTAGTCCAGATGCAACCACTTTCCAAGTCTCTCCGACCTTCACAAAAAAAGTTATTCAAGAATATCTCTTTCTCCTATGTGCTTTCATCCCTAACCCTAACCCTAACCCTTCCGAAAGTCGGAGAAGCTCAAGGATGGTACCGATCGATGCGCGCTACCCCATTTAGTGGGGGTAGAGCCTACTTGCAAGTCTCTCCGACCTTCACAAAAAAAGTTATTCAAGAATATCTCTTTCTCCTATGTGCTTTCATCCCTAACCCTAACCCTAACCCTTCCGAAAGTCGGAGAAGCTCAAGGATGGTACCGATCGATGCGCGCAACCCCATTTAGTGGGGGTAGAGCCTACTTGCAAGTCTCTCCGACCTTCACAAAAAAAGTTATTCAAGAATATCTCCTCAGATTTGGGGGAATTTCGTCGGTCGACCTCTTCCGAAGGTCGTACAAGCTCGGGGATGGTACCAATCGATCCGCAGGACCCAAATTAGTCCAGATGCAACCACTTTCCAAGTCTCTCCGACCTTCACAAAAAAAGTTATTCAAGAATATCTCTTTCTCCTATGTGCTTTCATCCCTAACCCTAACCCTAACCCTTCCGAAAGTTGGAGAAGCTCAAGGATGGTACCGATCGATGCGCGCTACCCCATTTAGTGGGGGTAGAGCCTACTTGCAAGTCTCTCCGACCTTCACAAAAAAAGTTATTCAAGAATATCTCCTCAGATTTGGGGGAATTTCGTCGGTCGACCTCTTTCGAAGGTCGTACAAGCTCGGGGATGGTACCAATCGATCCGCAGGACCCAAATTAGTCCAGATGCAACCACTTTCCAAGTCTCTCCGACCTTCACAAAAAAAGTTATTCAAGAATATCTCTTTCTCCTATGTGCTTTCATCCCTAACCCTAACCCTAACCCTTCCGAAAGTCGGAGAAGCTCAAGGATGGTACCGATCGATGCGCACTACCCCATTTAGTGGGGGTAGAGCCTACTTGCAAGTCTCTCCGACCTTCACAAAAAAAGTTATTCAAGAATATCTCTTTCTCCTATGTGCTTTCATCCCTAACCCTAACCCTAACCCTTCCGAAAGTCGGAGAAGCTCAAGGATGGTACCGATCGATGCGCGCAACCCCATTTAGTGGGGGTAGAGCCTACTTGCAAGTCTCTCCGACCTTCACAAAAAAAGTTATTCAAGAATATCTCCTCAGATTTGGGGGAATTTCGTCGGTCGACCTCTTCCGAAGGTCGTACAAGCTCGGGGATGGTACCAATCGATCCGCAGGACCCAAATTAGTCCAGATGCAACCACTTTCCAAGTCTCTCCGACCTTCACAAAAAAAGTTATTCAAGAATATCTCTTTCTCCTATGTGCTTTCATCCCTAACCCTAACCCTAACCCTTCCGAAAGTCGGAGAAGCTCAAAGATGGTACCGATCGATGCGCGCTACCCCATTTAGTGGGGGTAGAGCCTACTTGCAAGTCTCTCCGACCTTCACAAAAAAAGTTATTCAAGAATATCTCTTTCTCCTATGTGCTTTCATCCCTAACCCTAACCCTAACCCTTCCGAAAGTCGGAGAAGCTCAAGGATGGTACCGATCGATGCGCGCAACCCCATTTAGTGGGGGTAGAGCCTACTTGCAAGTCTCTCCGACCTTCACAAAAAAAGTTATTCAAGAATATCTCCTCAGATTTGGGGGAATTTCTTCGGTCGACCTCTTTCGAAGGTCGTACAAGCTCGGGGATGGTACCAATCGATCCGCAGGACCCAAATTAGTCCAGATGCAACCACTTTCCAAGTCTCTCCGACCTTCACAAAAAAAGTTATTCAAGAATATCTCTTTCTCCTATGTGCTTTCATCCCTAACCCTAACCCTAACCCTTCCGAAAGTCGGAGAAGCTCAAAGATGGTACCGATCGATGCGCGCTACCCCATTTAGTGGGGGTAGAGCCTACTTGCAAGTCTCTCCGACCTTCACAAAAAAAGTTATTCAAGAATATCTCTTTCTCCTATGTGCTTTCATCCCTAACCCTAACCCTAACCCTTCCGAAAGTCGGAGAAGCTCAAGGATGGTACCGATCGATGCGCGCAACCCCATTTAGTGGGGGTAGAGCCTACTTGCAAGTCTCTCCGACCTTCACAAAAAAAGTTATTCAAGAATATCTCCTCAGATTTGGGGGAATTTCTTCGGTCGACCTCTTTCGAAGGTCGTACAAGCTCGGGGATGGTACCAATCGATCCGCAGGACCCAAATTAGTCCAGATGCAACCACTTTCCAAGTCTCTCCGACCTTCACAAAAAAAGTTATTCAAGAATATCTCTTTCTCCTATGTGCTTTCATCCCTAACCCTAACCCTAACCCTTCCGAAAGTCGGAGAAGCTCAAAGATGGTACCGATCGATGCGCGCTACCCCATTTAGTGGGGGTAGAGCCTACTTGCAAGTCTCTCCGACCTTCACAAAAAAAGTTATTCAAGAATATCTCTTTCTCCTATGTGCTTTCATCCCTAACCCTAACCCTAACCCTTCCGAAAGTCGGAGAAGCTCAAGGATGGTACCGATCGATGCGCGCTACCCCATTTAGTGGGGGTAGAGCCTACTTGCAAGTCTCTCCGACCTTCACAAAAAAAGTTATTCAAGAATATCTCCTCAGATTTGGGGGAATTTCTTCGGTCGACCTCTTTCGAAGGTCGTACAAGCTCGGGGATGGTACCAATCGATCCGCAGGACCCAAATTAGTCCAGATGCAACCACTTTCCAAGTCTCTCCGACCTTCACAAAAAAAGTTATTCAAGAATATCTCTTTCTCCTATGTGCTTTCATCCCTAACCCTAACCCTAACCCTTCCGAAAGTCGGAGAAGCTCAAAGATGGTACCGATCGATGCGCGCTACCCCATTTAGTGGGGGTAGAGCCTACTTGCAAGTCTCTCCGACCTTCACAAAAAAAGTTATTCAAGAATATCTCTTTCTCCTATGTGCTTTCATCCCTAACCCTAACCCTAACCCTTCCGAAAGTCGGAGAAGCTCAAGGATGGTACCGATCGATGCGCGCAACCCCATTTAGTGGGGGTAGAGCCTACTTGCAAGTCTCTCCGACCTTCACAAAAAAAGTTATTCAAGAATATCTCCTCAGATTTGGGGGAATTTCTTCGGTCGACCTCTTTCGAAGGTCGTACAAGCTCGGGGATGGTACCAATCGATCCGCAGGACCCAAATTAGTCCAGATGCAACCACTTTCCAAGTCTCTCCGACCTTCACAAAAAAAGTTATTCAAGAATATCTCTTTCTCCTATGTGCTTTCATCCCTAACCCTAACCCTAACCCTTCCGAAAGTCGGAGAAGCTCAAGGATGGTACCGATCGATGCGCGCTACCCCATTTAGTGGGGGTAGAGCCTACTTGCAAGTCTCTCCGACCTTCACAAAAAAAGTTATTCAAGAATATCTCTTTCTCCTATGTGCTTTCATCCCTAACCCTAACCCTAACCCTTCCGAAAGTCGGAGAAGCTCAAGGATGGTACCGATCGATGCGCGCTACCCCATTTAGTGGGGGTAGAGCCTACTTGCAAGTCTCTCCGACCTTCACAAAAAAAGTTATTCAAGAATATCTCCTCAGATTTGGGGGAATTTCGTCGGTCGACCTCTTCCGAAGGTCGTACAAGCTCGGGGATGGTACCAATCGATCCGCAGGACCCAAATTAGTCCAGATGCAACCACTTTCCAAGTCTCTCCGACCTTCACAAAAAAAGTTATTCAAGAATATCTCTTTCTCCTATGTGCTTTCATCCCTAACCCTAACCCTAATCCTTCCGAAAGTCGGAGAAGCTCAAGGATGGTACCGATCGATGTGCGCTACCCCATTTAGTGGGGGTAGAGCCTACTTGCAAGTCTCTCCGACCTTCACAAAAAAAGTTATTCAAGAATATCTCTTTCTCCTATGTGCTTTCATCCCTAACCCTAACCCTAACCCTTCCGAAAGTCGGAGAAGCTCAAGGATGGTACCGATCGATGCGCGCTACCCCATTTAGTGGGGGTAGAGCCTACTTGCAAGTCTCTCCGACCTTCACAAAAAAAGTTATTCAAGAATATCTCTTTCTCCTATGTGCTTTCATCCCTAACCCTAACCCTTCCGAAAGTCGGAGAAGCTCAAGGATGGTACCGATCGATGCGCGCTACCCCATTTAGTGGGGGTAGAGCCTACTTGCAAGTCTCTCCGACCTTCACAAAAAAAGTTATTCAAGAATATCTCTTTCTCCTATGTGCTTTCATCCCTAACCCTAACCCTAACCCTTCCGAAAGTCGGAGAAGCTCAAGGATGGTACTGGTCGATGCGCGCAACCCCATTTAGTGGGGGTAGAGCCTACTTGCAAGTCTCTCCGACCTTCACAAAAAAAGTTATTCAAGAATATCTCCTCAGATTTGGGGGAATTTCGTCGGTCGACCTCTTCCGAAGGTCGTACAAGCTCGGGGATGGTACCAATCGATCCGCAGGACCCAAATTAGTCCAGATGCAACCACTTTCCAAGTCTCTCCGACCTTCACAAAAAAAGTTATTCAAGAATATCTCTTTCTCCTATGTGCTTTCATCCCTAACCCTAACCCTAACCCTTCCGAAAGTCAGAGAAGCTCAAGGATGGTACCGATCGATGCGCGCTACCCCATTTAGTGGGGGTAGAGCCTACTTGCAAGTCTCTCCGACCTTCACAAAAAAAGTTATTCAAGAATATCTCTTTCTCCTATGTGCTTTCATCCCTAACCCTAACCCTAACCCTTCCGAAAGTCGGAGAAGCTCAAGGATGGTACCGATCGATGCGCGCTACCCCATTTAGTGGGGGTAGAGCCTACTTGCAAGTCTCTCCGACCTTCACAAAAAAAGTTATTCAAGAATATCTCCTCAGATTTGGGGGAATTTCGTCGGTCGACCTCTTCCGAAGGTCGTACAAGCTCGGGGATGGTACCAATCAATCTGCAGGACCCAAATTAGTCAAGATGCAACCACTTTCCAAGTCTCTCCGACCTTCACAAAAAAAGTTATTCAAGAATATCTCTTTCTCCTATGTGCTTTCATCCCTAACCCTAACCCTAACCCTTCCGAAAGTCGGAGAAGCTCAAGGATGGTACCGATCGATGCGCGCTACCCCATTTAGTGGGGGTAGAGCCTACTTGCAAGTCTCTCCGACCTTCACAAAAAAAGTTATTCAAGAATATCTCTTTCTCCTATGTGCTTTCATCCCTAACCCTAACCCTAACCCTTCCGAAAGTCGGAAAAGCTCAAGGATGGTACCGATCGATGCGCGCTACCCCATTTAGTGGGGGTAGAGCCTACTTGCAAGTCTCTCCGACCTTCACAAAAAAAGTTATTCAAGAATATCTCTTTCTCCTATGTGCTTTCATCCCTAACCCTAACCCTAACCCTTCCGAAAGTCGGAGAAGCTCAAAGATGGTACCGATCGATGCGCGCTACCCCATTTAGTGGGGATAGAGCCTACTTGCAAGTCTCTCCGACCTTCACAAAAAAAGTTATTCAAGAATATCTCTTTCTCCTATGTGCTTTCATCCCTAACCCTAACCCTAACCCTTCCGAAAGTCGGAGAAGCTCAAGGATGGTACCGATCGATGCGCGCAACCCCATTTAGTGGGGGTAGAGCCTACTTGCAAGTCTCTCCGACCTTCACAAAAAAAGTTATTCAAGAATATCTCCTCAGATTTGGGGGAATTTCGTCGGTCGACCTCTTCCGAAGGTCGTACAAGCTCGGGGATGGTACCAATCGATCAGCAGGACCCAAATTAGTCCAGATGCAACCACTTTCCAAGTCTCTCCGACCTTCACAAAAAAAGTTATTCAAGAATATCTCTTTCTCCTATGTGCTTTCATCCCTAACCCTAACCCTAACCCTTCCGAAAGTCGGAGAAGCTCAAGGATGGTACCGATCGATGCGCGCTACCCCATTTAGTGGGGGTAGAGCCTACTTGCAAGTCTCTCCGACCTTCACAAAAAAAGTTATTCAAGAATATCTCTTTCTCCTATGTGCTTTCATCCCTAACCCTAACCCTAACCCTTCCGAAAGTCGGAGAAGCTCAAGGATGGTACCGATCGATGCGCGCAACCCCATTTAGTGGGGGTAAAGCCTACTTGCAAGTCTCTCCGACCTTCACAAAAAAAGTTATTCAAGAATATCTCCTCAGATTTGGGGGAATTTCGTCGGTCGACCTCTTTCGAAGGTCGTACAAGCTCGGGGATGGTACCAATCGATCCGCAGGACCCAAATTAGTCCAGATGCAACCACTTTCCAAGTCTCTCCGACCTTCACAAAAAAAGTTATTCAAGAATATCTCTTTCTCCTATGTGCTTTCATCCCTAACCCTAACCCTAACCCTTCCGAAAGTCGGAGAAGCTCAAGGATGGTACCGATCGATGCGCGCTACCCCATTTAGTGGGGGTAGAGCCTACTTGCAAGTCTCTCCGACCTTCACAAAAAAAGTTATTCAAGAATATCTCTTTCTCCTATGTGCTTTCATCCCTAACCCTAACCCTAACCCTTCCGAAAGTCGGAGAAGCTCAAGGATGGTACCGATCGATGCGCGCTACCCCATTTAGTGGGGGTAGAGCCTACTTGCAAGTCTCTCCGACCTTCACAAAAAAAGTTATTCAAGAATATCTCTTTCTCCTATGTGCTTTCATCCCTAACCCTAACCCTAACCCTTCCGAAAGTCGGAGAAGCTCAAGGATGGTACTGGTCGATGCGCGCAACCCCATTTAGTGGGGGTAGAGCCTACTTGCAAGTCTCTCCGACCTTCACAAAAAAAGTTATTCAAGAATATCTCCTCAGATTTGGGGGAATTTCGTCGGTCGACCTCTTCCGAAGGTCGTACAAGCTCGGGGATGGTACCAATCGATCCGCAGGACCCAAATTAGTCCAGATGCAACCACTTTCCAAGTCTCTCCGACCTTCACAAAAAAAGTTATTCAAGAATATCTCTTTCTCCTATGTGCTTTCATCCCTAACCCTAACCCTAACCCTTCCGAAAGTCGGAGAAGCTCAAGGATGGTACCGATCGATGCGCGCTACCCCATTTAGTGGGGGTAGAGCCTACTTGCAAGTCTCTCGGACCTTCACAAAAAAAGTTATTCAAGAATATCTCTTTCTCCTATGTGCTTTCATCCCTAACCCTAACCCTAACCCTTCCGAAAGTCGGAGAAGCTCAAGGATGGTACCGATCGATGCGCGCTACCCCATTTAGTGGGGGTAGAGCCTACTTGCAAGTCTCTCCGACCTTCACAAAAAAAGTTATTCAAGAATATCTCTTTCTCCTATGTGCTTTCATCCCTAACCCTAACCCTAACCCTTCCGAAAGTCGGAGAAGCTCAAGGATGGTACCGATCGATGCGCGCTACCCCATTTAGTGGGGGTAGAGCCTACTTGCAAGTCTCTCCGACCTTCACAAAAAAAGTTATTCAAGAATATCTCCTCAGATTTGGGGGAATTTCGTCGGTCGACCTCTTCCGAAGGTCGTACAAGCTCGGGGATGGTACCAATCGATCCGCAGGACCCAAATTAGTCCAGATGCAACCACTTTCCAAGTCTCTCCGACCTTCACAAAAAAAGTTATTCAAGAATATCTCTTTCTCCTATGTGCTTTCATCCCTAACCCTAACCCTAACCCTTCCGAAAGTCGGAGAAGCTCAAGGATGGTACCGATCGATGCGCGCTACCCCATTTAGTGGGGGTAGAGCCTACTTGCAAGTCTCTCCGACCTTCACAAAAAAAGTTATTCAAGAATATCTCTTTCTCCTATGTGCTTTCATCCCTAACCCTAACCCTAACCCTTCCGAAAGTCGGAGAAGCTCAAGGATGGTACTGATCGATGCGTGCTACCCCATTTAGTGGGGGTAGAGCCTACTTGCAAGTCTCTCCGACCTTCACAAAAAAAGTTATTCAAGAATATCTCTTTCTCCTATGTGCTTTCATCCCTAACCCTAACCCTAACCCTTCCGAAAGTCGGAGAAGCTCAAGGATGGTAACGATCGATGCGCGCTACCCCATTTAGTGGGGGTAGAGCCTACTTGCAAGTCTCTCCGACCTTCACAAAAAAAGTTATTCAAGAATATCTCTTTCTCCTATGTGCTTTCATCCCTAACCCTAACCCTAACCCTTCCGAAAGTCGGAGAAGCTCAAGGATGGTACTGATCGATGCGTGCTACCCCATTTAGTGGGGGTAGAGCCTACTTGCAAGTCTCTCCGACCTTCACAAAAAAAGTTATTCAAGAATATCTCTTTCTCCTATGTGCTTTCATCCCTAACCCTAACCCTAACCCTTCCGAAAGTCGGAGAAGCTCAAGGATGGTAACGATCGATGCGCGCTACCCCATTTAGTGGGGGTAGAGCCTACTTGCAAGTCTCTCCGACCTTCACAAAAAAAGTTATTCAAGAATATCTCTTTCTCCTATGTGCTTTCATCCCTAACCCTAACCCTAACCCTTCCGAAAGTCGGAGAAGCTCAAGGATGGTACCGATCGATGCGCGCTACCCCATTTAGTGGGGGTAGAGCCTACTTGCAAGTCTCTCGGACCTTCACAAAAAAAGTTATTCAAGAATATCTCTTTCTCCTATGTGCTTTCATCCCTAACCCTAACCCTAACCCTTCCGAAAGTCGGAGAAGCTCAAGGATGGTACCGATCGATGCGCGCTACCCCATTTAGTGGGGGTAGAGCCTACTTGCAAGTCTCTCCGACCTTCACAAAAAAAGTTATTCAAGAATATCTCCTCAGATTTGGGGGAATTTCGTCGGTCGACCTCTTCCGAAGGTCGTACAAGCTCAGGGATGGTACCAATCGATCCGCAGGACCCAAATTAGTCCAGATGCAACCACTTTCCAAGTCTCTCCGACCTTCACAAAAAAAGTTATTCAAGAATATCTCTTTCTCCTATGTGCTTTCATCCCTAACCCTAACCCTAACCCTTCCGAAAGTCGGAGAAGCTCAAAGATGGTACCGATCGATGTGCGCTACCCCATTTAGTGGGGGTAGAGCCTACTTGCAAGTCTCTCCGACCTTCACAAAAAAAGTTATTCAAGAATATCTCCTCAGATTTGGGGGAATTTCGTCGGTCGACCTCTTCCGAAGGTCGTACAAGCTCGGGGATGGTACCAATCGATCCGCAGGACCCAAATTAGTCCAGATGCAACCACTTTCCAAGTCTCTCCGACCTTCACAAAAAAAGTTATTCAAGAATATCTCTTTCTCCTATGTGCTTTCATCCCTAACCCTAACCCTAACCCTTCCGAAAGTCGGAGAAGCTCAAGGATGGTACCGATCGATGCGTGCTACCCCATTTAGTGGGGGTAAAGCCTACTTGCAAGTCTCTCCGACCTTCACAAAAAACGTTATTCAAGAATATCTCTTTCTCCTATGTGCTTTCATCCCTAACCCTAACCCTAACCCTTCCGAAAGTCGGAGAAGCTCAAGGATGGTACCGATCGATGCGCGCTACCCCATTTAGTGGGGGTAGAGCCTACTTGCAAGTCTCTCCGACCTTCACAAAAAAAGTTATTCAAGAATATCTCCTCAGATTTGGGGGAATTTCGTCGGTCGACCTCTTCCGAAGGTCGTACAAGCTCGGGGATGGTACCAATCGATCCGCAGGACCCAAATTAGTCCAGATGCAACCACTTTCCAAGTCTCTCCGACCTTCACAAAAAAAGTTATTCAAGAATATCTCTTTCTCCTATGTGCTTTCATCCCTAACCCTAACCCTAACCCTTCCGAAAGTCGGAGAAGCTCAAGGATGGTACCGATCGATGCGCGCTACCCCATTTAGTGGGGGTAGAGCCTACTTGCAAGTCTCTCCGACCTTCACAAAAAAAGTTATTCAAGAATATCTCTTTCTCCTATGTGCTTTCATCCCTAACCCTAACCCTAACCCTTCCGAAAGTCGGAGAAGCTCAAGGATGGTACTGATCGATGCGTGCTACCCCATTTAGTGGGGGTAGAGCCTACTTGCAAGTCTCTCCGACCTTCACAAAAAAAGTTATTCAAGAATATCTCTTTCTCCTATGTGCTTTCATCCCTAACCCTAACCCTAACCCTTCCGAAAGTCGGAGAAGCTCAAGGATGGTACCGATCGATGCGCGCTACCCCATTTAGTGGGGGTAGAGCCTACTTGCAAGTCTCTCCGACCTTCACAAAAAAAGTTATTCAAGAATATCTCTTTCTCCTATGTGCTTTCATCCCTAACCCTAACCCTAACCCTTCCGAAAGTCGGAGAAGCTCAAGGATGGTACTGATCGATGCGTGCTACCCCATTTAGTGGGGGTAGAGCCTACTTGCAAGTCTCTCCGACCTTCACAAAAAAAGTTATTCAAGAATATCTCTTTCTCCTATGTGCTTTCATCCCTAACCCTAACCCTAACCCTTCCGAAAGTCGGAGAAGCTCAAGGATGGTAACGATCGATGCGCGCTACCCCATTTAGTGGGGGTAGAGCCTACTTGCAAGTCTCTCCGACCTTCACAAAAAAAGTTATTCAAGAATATCTCTTTCTCCTATGTGCTTTCATCCCTAACCCTAACCCTAACCCTTCCGAAAGTCGGAGAAGCTCAAGGATGGTACTGATCGATGCGTGCTACCCCATTTAGTGGGGGTAGAGCCTACTTGCAAGTCTCTCCGACCTTCACAAAAAAAGTTATTCAAGAATATCTCTTTCTCCTATGTGCTTTCATCCCTAACCCTAACCCTAACCCTTCCGAAAGTCGGAGAAGCTCAAGGATGGTAACGATCGATGCGCGCTACCCCATTTAGTGGGGGTAGAGCCTACTTGCAAGTCTCTCCGACCTTCACAAAAAAAGTTATTCAAGAATATCTCTTTCTCCTATGTGCTTTCATCCCTAACCCTAACCCTAACCCTTCCGAAAGTCGGAGAAGCTCAAGGATGGTACCGATCGATGCGCGCTACCCCATTTAGTGGGGGTAGAGCCTACTTGCAAGTCTCTCGGACCTTCACAAAAAAAGTTATTCAAGAATATCTCTTTCTCCTATGTGCTTTCATCCCTAACCCTAACCCTAACCCTTCCGAAAGTCGGAGAAGCTCAAGGATGGTACCGATCGATGCGCGCTACCCCATTTAGTGGGGGTAGAGCCTACTTGCAAGTCTCTCCGACCTTCACAAAAAAAGTTATTCAAGAATATCTCCTCAGATTTGGGGGAATTTCGTCGGTCGACCTCTTCCGAAGGTCGTACAAGCTCAGGGATGGTACCAATCGATCCGCAGGACCCAAATTAGTCCAGATGCAACCACTTTCCAAGTCTCTCCGACCTTCACAAAAAAAGTTATTCAAGAATATCTCTTTCTCCTATGTGCTTTCATCCCTAACCCTAACCCTAACCCTTCCGAAAGTCGGAGAAGCTCAAAGATGGTACCGATCGATGTGCGCTACCCCATTTAGTGGGGGTAGAGCCTACTTGCAAGTCTCTCCGACCTTCACAAAAAAAGTTATTCAAGAATATCTCCTCAGATTTGGGGGAATTTCGTCGGTCGACCTCTTCCGAAGGTCGTACAAGCTCGGGGATGGTACCAATCGATCCGCAGGACCCAAATTAGTCCAGATGCAACCACTTTCCAAGTCTCTCCGACCTTCACAAAAAAAGTTATTCAAGAATATCTCTTTCTCCTATGTGCTTTCATCCCTAACCCTAACCCTAACCCTTCCGAAAGTCGGAGAAGCTCAAGGATGGTACCGATCGATGCGTGCTACCCCATTTAGTGGGGGTAAAGCCTACTTGCAAGTCTCTCCGACCTTCACAAAAAACGTTATTCAAGAATATCTCTTTCTCCTATGTGCTTTCATCCCTAACCCTAACCCTAACCCTTCCGAAAGTCGGAGAAGCTCAAGGATGGTACCGATCGATGCGCGCTACCCCATTTAGTGGGGGTAGAGCCTACTTGCAAGTCTCTCCGACCTTCACAAAAAAAGTTATTCAAGAATATCTCCTCAGATTTGGGGGAATTTCGTCGGTCGACCTCTTCCGAAGGTCGTACAAGCTCGGGGATGGTACCAATCGATCCGCAGGACCCAAATTAGTCCAGATGCAACCACTTTCCAAGTCTCTCCGACCTTCACAAAAAAAGTTATTCAAGAATATCTCTTTCTCCTATGTGCTTTCATCCCTAACCCTAACCCTAACCCTTCCGAAAGTCGGAGAAGCTCAAGGATGGTACCGATCGATGCGCGCTACCCCATTTAGTGGGGGTAGAGCCTACTTGCAAGTCTCTCCGACCTTCACAAAAAAAGTTATTCAAGAATATCTCTTTCTCCTATGTGCTTTCATCCCTAACCCTAACCCTAACCCTTCCGAAAGTCGGAGAAGCTCAAGGATGGTACTGATCGATGCGTGCTACCCCATTTAGTGGGGGTAGAGCCTACTTGCAAGTCTCTCCGACCTTCACAAAAAAAGTTATTCAAGAATATCTCTTTCTCCTATGTGCTTTCATCCCTAACCCTAACCCTAACCCTTCCGAAAGTCGGAGAAGCTCAAGGATGGTACCGATCGATGCGCGCTACCCCATTTAGTGGGGGTAGAGCCTACTTGCAAGTCTCTCCGACCTTCACAAAAAAAGTTATTCAAGAATATCTCTTTCTCCTATGTGCTTTCATCCCTAACCCTAACCCTAACCCTTCCGAAAGTCGGAGAAGCTCAAGGATGGTACCGATCGATGCGCGCTACCCCATTTAGTGGGGGTAGAGCCTACTTGCAAGTCTCTCCGACCTTCACAAAAAAAGTTATTCAAGAATATCTCCTCAGATTTGGGGGAATTTCGTCGGTCGACCTCTTCCGAAGGTCGTACAAGCTCGGGGATGGTACCAATCGATCCGCAGGACCCAAATTAGTCCAGATGCAACCACTTTCCAAGTCTCTCCGACCTTCACAAAAAAAGTTATTCAAGAATATCTCTTTCTCCTATGTGCTTTCATCCCTAACCCTAACCCTAACCCTTCCGAAAGTCGGAGAAGCTCAAGGATGGTACCGATCGATGCGCGCTACCCCATTTAGTGGGGGTAGAGCCTACTTGCAAGTCTCTCCGACCTTCACAAAAAAAGTTATTCAAGAATATCTCTTTCTCCTATGTGCTTTCATCCCTAACCCTAACCCTAACCCTTCCGAAAGTCGGAGAAGCTCAAGGATGGTACCGATCGATGCGCGCTACCCCATTTAGTGGGGGTAGAGCCTACTTGCAAGTCTCTCCGACCTTCACAAAAAAAGTTATTCAAGAATATCTCTTTCTCCTATGTGCTTTCATCCCTAACCCTAACCCTAACCCTTCCGAAAGTCGGAGAAGCTCAAGGATGGTACCGATCGATGCGCGTTACCCCATTTAGTGGGGGTAGAGCCTACTTGCAAGTCTCTCGGACCTTCACAAAAAAAGTTATTCAAGAATATCTCTTTCTCCTATGTGCTTTCATCCCTAACCCTAACCCTAACCCTTCCGAAAGTCGGAGAAGCTCAAGGATGGTACCGATCGATGCGCGCTACCCCATTTAGTGGGGGTAGAGCCTACTTGCAAGTCTCTCCGACCTTCACAAAAAAAGTTATTCAAGAATATCTCCTCAGATTTGGGGGAATTTCGTCGGTCGACCTCTTCCGAAGGTCGTACAAGCTCGGGGATGGTACCAATCGATCCGCAGGACCCAAATTAGTCCAGATGCAACCACTTTCCAAGTCTCTCCGACCTTCACAAAAAAAGTTATTCAAGAATATCTCTTTCTCCTATGTGCTTTCATCCCTAACCCTAACCCTAACCCTTCCGAAAGTCGGAGAAGCTCAAGGATGGTACCGATCGATGCGCGCTACCCCATTTAGTGGGGGTAGAGCCTACTTGCAAGTCTCTCCGACCTTCACAAAAAACGTTATTCAAGAATATCTCTTTCTCCTATGTGCTTTCATCCCTAACCCTAACCCTAACCCTTCCGAAAGTCGGAGAAGCTCAAGGATGGTACCGATCGATGCGCGCTACCCCATTTAGTGGGGGTAGAGCCTACTTGCAAGTCTCTCCGACCTTCACAAAAAAAGTTATTCAAGAATATCTCCTCAGATTTGGGGGAATTTCGTCGGTCGACCTCTTCCGAAGGTCGTACAAGCTCGGGGATGGTACCAATCGATCTGCAGGACCCAAATTAGTCCAGATGCAACCACTTTCCAAGTCTCTCCGACCTTCACAAAAAAAGTTATTCAAGAATATCTCTTTCTCCTATGTGCTTTCATCCCTAACCCTAACCCTAACCCTTCCGAAAGTCGGAGAAGCTCAAGGATGGTACCGATCGATGCGCGCTACCCCATTTAGTGGGGGTAGAGCCTACTTGCAAGTCTCTCCGACCTTCACAAAAAAAGTTATTCAAGAATATCTCTTTCTCCTATGTGCTTTCATCCCTAACCCTAACCCTAACCCTTCCGAAAGTCTGAGAAGCTCAAGGATGGTACCGATCGATGCGCGCTACCCCATTTAGTGGGGGTAGAGCCTACTTGCAAGTCTCTCCGACCTTCACAAAAAAAGTTATTCAAGAATATCTCTTTCTCCTATGTGCTTTCATCCCTAACCCTAACCCTTCCGAAAGTCGGAGAAGCTCAAGGATGGTACCGATCGATGCGCGCTACCCCATTTAGTGGGGGTAGAGCCTACTTGCAAGTCTCTCCGACCTTCACAAAAAACGTTATTCAAGAATATCTCTTTCTCCTATGTGCTTTCATCCCTAACCCTAACCCTAACCCTTCCGAAAGTCGGAGAAGCTCAAGGATGGTACCGATCGATGCGCGCTACCCCATTTAGTGGGGGTAGAGCCTACTTGCAAGTCTCTCCGACCTTCACAAAAAAAGTTATTCAAGAATATCTCCTCAGATTTGGGGGAATTTCGTCGGTCGACCTCTTCCGAAGGTCGTACAAGCTCGGGGATGGTACCAATCGATCCGCAGGACCCAAATTAGTCCAGATGCAACCACTTTCCAAGTCTCTCCGACCTTCACAAAAAAAGTTATTCAAGAATATCTCTTTCTCCTATGTGCTTTCATCCCTAACCCTAACCCTAACCCTTCCGAAAGTCGGAGAAGCTCAAGGATGGTACCGATCGATGCGCGCAACCCCATTTAGTGGGGGTAGAGCCTACTTGCAAGTCTCTCCGACCTTCACAAAAAAAGTTATTCAAGAATATCTCTTTCTCCTATGTGCTTTCATCCCTAACCCTAACCCTAACCCTTCCGAAAGTCGGAGAAGCTCAAGGATGGTACCGATCGATGCGCGCTACCCCATTTAGTGGGGGTAGAGCCTACTTGCAAGTCTCTCCGACCTTCACAAAAAAAGTTATTCAAGAATATCTCTTTCTCCTATGTGCTTTCATCCCTAACCCTAACCCTAACCCTTCCGAAAGTCGGAGAAGCTCAAGGATGGTACCGATCGATGCGCGCTACCCCATTTAGTGGGGGTAGAGCCTACTTGCAAGTCTCTCCGACCTTCACAAAAAAAGTTATTCAAGAATATCTCCTCAGATTTGGGGGAATTTCGTCGGTCGACCTCTTCCGAAGGTCGTACAAGCTCGGGGATGGTACCAATCGATCCGCAGGACCCAAATTAGTCCAGATGCAACCACTTTCCAAGTCTCTCCGACCTTCACAAAAAAAGTTATTCAAAAATATCTCTTTCTCCTATGTGCTTTCATCCCTAACCCTAACCCTAACCCTTCCGAAAGTCGGAGAAGCTCAAGGATGGTACCGATCGATGCGCGCTACCCCATTTAGTGGGGGTAGAGCCTACTTGCAAGTCTCTCCGACCTTCACAAAAAAAGTTATTCAAGAATATCTCCTCAGATTTGGGGGAATTTCGTCGGTCGACCTCTTCCGAAGGTCGTACAAGCTCGGGGATGGTACCAATCGATCCGCAGGACCCAAATTAGTCCAGATGCAACCACTTTCCAAGTCTCTCCGACCTTCACAAAAAAAGTTATTCAAGAATATCTCTTTCTCCTATGTGCTTTCATCCCTAACCCTAACCCTAACCCTTCCGAAAGTCGGAGAAGCTCAAGGATGGTACCGATCGATGCGTGCTACCCCATTTAGTGGGGGTAGAGCCTACTTGCAAGTCTCTCCGACCTTCACAAAAAACGTTATTCAAGAATATCTCTTTCTCCTATGTGCTTTCATCCCTAACCCTAACCCTAACCCTTCCGAAAGTCGGAGAAGCTCAAGGATGGTACCGATCGATGCGCGCTACCCCATTTAGTGGGGGTAGAGCCTACTTGCAAGTCTCTCCGACCTTCACAAAAAAAGTTATTCAAGAATATCTCCTCAGATTTGGGGGAATTTCGTCGGTCGACCTCTTCCGAAGGTCGTACAAGCTCGGGGATGGTACCAGTCGATCCGCAGGACCCAAATTAGTCCAGATGCAACCACTTTCCAAGTCTCTCCGACCTTCACAAAAAAAGTTATTCAAGAATATCTCTTTCTCCTATGTGCTTTCATCCCTAACCCTAACCCTAACCCTTCCGAAAGTCGGAGAAGCTCAAGGATGGTACCGATCGATGCGCGCTACCCCATTTAGTGGGGGTAGAGCCTACTTGCAAGTCTCTCCGACCTTCACAAAAAAAGTTATTCAAGAATATCTCTTTCTCCTATGTGCTTTCATCCCTAACCCTAACCCTAACCCTTCCGAAAGTCGGAGAAGCTCAAGGATGGTACCGATCGATGCGCGCTACCCCATTTAGTGGGGGTAGAGCCTACTTGCAAGTCTCTCGGACCTTCACAAAAAAAGTTATTCAAGAATATCTCTTTCTCCTATGTGCTTTCATCCCTAACCCTAACCCTAACCCTTCCGAAAGTCGGAGAAGCTCAAGGATGGTACCGATCGATGCGCGCTACCCCATTTAGTGGGGGTAGAGCCTACTTGCAAGTCTCTCCGACCTTCACAAAAAAAGTTATTCAAGAATATCTCCTCAGATTTGGGGGAATTTCGTCGGTCGACCTCTTCCGAAGGTCGTACAAGCTCGGGGATGGTACCAATCGATCCGCAGGACCCAAATTAGTCCAGATGCAACCACTTTCCAAGTCTCTCCGACCTTCACAAAAAAAGTTATTCAAGAATATCTCTTTCTCCTATGTGCTTTCATCCCTAACCCTAACCCTAACCCTTCCGAAAGTCGGAGAAGCTCAAGGATGGTACCGATCGATGCGCGCTACCCCATTTAGTGGGGGTAGAGCCTACTTGCAAGTCTCTCCGACCTTCACAAAAAACGTTATTCAAGAATATCTCTTTCTCCTATGTGCTTTCATCCCTAACCCTAACCCTAACCCTTCCGAAAGTCGGAGAAGCTCAAGGATGGTACCGATCGATGCGCGCTACCCCATTTAGTGGGGGTAGAGCCTACTTGCAAGTCTCTCCGACCTTCACAAAAAAAGTTATTCAAGAATATCTCCTCAGATTTGGGGGAATTTCGTCGGTCGACCTCTTCCGAAGGTCGTACAAGCTCGGGGATGGTACCAATCGATCTGCAGGACCCAAATTAGTCCAGATGCAACCACTTTCCAAGTCTCTCCGACCTTCACAAAAAAAGTTATTCAAGAATATCTCTTTCTCCTATGTGCTTTCATCCCTAACCCTAACCCTAACCCTTCCGAAAGTCGGAGAAGCTCAAGGATGGTACCGATCGATGCGCGCTACCCCATTTAGTGGGGGTAGAGCCTACTTGCAAGTCTCTCCGACCTTCACAAAAAAAGTTATTCAAGAATATCTCTTTCTCCTATGTGCTTTCATCCCTAACCCTAACCCTAACCCTTCCGAAAGTCGGAGAAGCTCAAGGATGGTACCGATCGATGCGCGCTACCCCATTTAGTGGGGGTAGAGCCTACTTGCAAGTCTCTCCGACCTTCACAAAAAAAGTTATTCAAGAATATCTCTTTCTCCTATGTGCTTTCATCCCTAACCCTAACCCTTCCGAAAGTCGGAGAAGCTCAAGGATGGTACCGATCGATGCGCGCTACCCCATTTAGTGGGGGTAGAGCCTACTTGCAAGTCTCTCCGACCTTCACAAAAAACGTTATTCAAGAATATCTCTTTCTCCTATGTGCTTTCATCCCTAACCCTAACCCTAACCCTTCCGAAAGTCGGAGAAGCTCAAGGATGGTACCGATCGATGCGCGCTACCCCATTTAGTGGGGGTAGAGCCTACTTGCAAGTCTCTCCGACCTTCACAAAAAAAGTTATTCAAGAATATCTCCTCAGATTTGGGGGAATTTCGTCGGTCGACCTCTTCCGAAGGTCGTACAAGCTCGGGGATGGTACCAATCGATCCGCAGGACCCAAATTAGTCCAGATGCAACCACTTTCCAAGTCTCTCCGACCTTCACAAAAAAAGTTATTCAAGAATATCTCTTTCTCCTATGTGCTTTCATCCCTAACCCTAACCCTAACCCTTCCGAAAGTCGGAGAAGCTCAAGGATGGTACCGATCGATGCGCGCAACCCCATTTAGTGGGGGTAGAGCCTACTTGCAAGTCTCTCCGACCTTCACAAAAAAAGTTATTCAAGAATATCTCTTTCTCCTATGTGCTTTCATCCCTAACCCTAACCCTAACCCTTCCGAAAGTCGGAGAAGCTCAAGGATGGTACCGATCGATGCGCGCTACCCCATTTAGTGGGGGTAGAGCCTACTTGCAAGTCTCTCCGACCTTCACAAAAAAAGTTATTCAAGAATATCTCTTTCTCCTATGTGCTTTCATCCCTAACCCTAACCCTAACCCTTCCGAAAGTCGGAGAAGCTCAAGGATGGTACCGATCGATGCGCGCTACCCCATTTAGTGGGGGTAGAGCCTACTTGCAAGTCTCTCCGACCTTCACAAAAAAAGTTATTCAAGAATATCTCCTCAGATTTGGGGGAATTTCGTCGGTCGACCTCTTCCGAAGGTCGTACAAGCTCGGGGATGGTACCAATCGATCCGCAGGACCCAAATTAGTCCAGATGCAACCACTTTCCAAGTCTCTCCGACCTTCACAAAAAAAGTTATTCAAGAATATCTCTTTCTCCTATGTGCTTTCATCCCTAACCCTAACCCTAACCCTTCCGAAAGTCGGAGAAGCTCAAGGATGGTACCGATCGATGCGCGCTACCCCATTTAGTGGGGGTAGAGCCTACTTGCAAGTCTCTCCGACCTTCACAAAAAAAGTTATTCAAGAATATCTCTTTCTCCTATGTGCTTTCATCCCTAACCCTAACCCTTCCGAAAGTCGGAGAAGCTCAAGGATGGTACTGATCGATGCGCGCTACCCCATTTAGTGGGGGTAGAGCCTACTTGCAAGTCTCTCCGACCTTCACAAAAAAAGTTATTCAAGAATATCTCTTTCTCCTATGTGCTTTCATCCCTAACCCTAACCCTAACCCTTCCGAAAGTCGGAGAAGCTCAAGGATGGTACCGATCGATGCGCGCTACCCCATTTAGTGGGGGTAGAGCCTACTTGCAAGTCTCTCCGACCTTCACAAAAAAAGTTATTCAAGAATATCTCTTTCTCCTATGTGCTTTCATCCCTAACCCTAACCCTAACCCTTCCGAAAGTCGGAGAAGCTCAAGGATGGTACCGATCGATGCGCGCTACCCCATTTAGTGGGGGTAGAGCCTACTTGCAAGTCTCTCCGACCTTCACAAAAAAAGTTATTCAAGAATATCTCCTCAGATTTGGGGGAATTTCGTCGGTCGACCTCTTCCGAAGGTCGTACAAGCTCGGGGATGGTACCAATCGATCCGCAGGACCCAAATTAGTCCAGATGCAACCACTTTCCAAGTCTCTCCGACCTTCACAAAAAAAGTTATTCAAGAATATCTCTTTCTCCTATGTGCTTTCATCCCTAACCCTAACCCTAACCCTTCCGAAAGTCGGAGAAGCTCAAGGATGGTACCGATCGATGCGCGCTACCCCATTTAGTGGGGGTAGAGCCTACTTGCAAGTCTCTCCGACCTTCACAAAAAAAGTTATTCAAGAATATCTCTTTCTCCTATGTGCTTTCATCCCTAACCCTAACCCTTCCGAAAGTCGGAGAAGCTCAAGGATGGTACTGATCGATGCGCGCTACCCCATTTAGTGGGGGTAGAGCCTACTTGCAAGTCTCTCCGACCTTCACAAAAAAAGTTATTCAAGAATATCTCTTTCTCCTATGTGCTTTCATCCCTAACCCTAACCCTAACCCTTCCGAAAGTCGGAGAAGCTCAAGGATGGTACCGATCGATGCGCGCTACCCCATTTAGTGGGGGTAGAGCCTACTTGCAAGTCTCTCCGACCTTCACAAAAAAAGTTATTCAAGAATATCTCTTTCTCCTATGTGCTTTCATCCCTAACCCTAACCCTAACCCTTCCGAAAGTCGGAGAAGCTCAAGGATGGTACCGATCGATGCGCGCTACCCCATTTAGTGGGGGTAGAGCCTACTTGCAAGTCTCTCCGACCTTCACAAAAAAAGTTATTCAAGAATATCTCCTCAGATTTGGGGGAATTTCGTCGGTCGACCTCTTCCGAAGGTCGTACAAGCTCGGGGATGGTACCAATCGATCCGCAGGACCCAAATTAGTCCAGATGCAACCACTTTCCAAGTCTCTCCGACCTTCACAAAAAAAGTTATTCAAGAATATCTCTTTCTCCTATGTGCTTTCATCCCTAACCCTAACCCTTCCGAAAGTCGGAGAAGCTCAAGGATGGTACCGATCGATGCGCGCTACCCCATTTAGTGGGGGTAGAGCCTACTTGCAAGTCTCTCCGACCTTCACAAAAAACGTTATTCAAGAATATCTCTTTCTCCTATGTGCTTTCATCCCTAACCCTAACCCTAACCCTTCCGAAAGTCGGAGAAGCTCAAGGATGGTACCGATCGATGCGCGCTACCCCATTTAGTGGGGGTAGAGCCTACTTGCAAGTCTCTCCGACCTTCACAAAAAAAGTTATTCAAGAATATCTCCTCAGATTTGGGGGAATTTCGTCGGTCGACCTCTTCCGAAGGTCGTACAAGCTCGGGGATGGTACCAATCGATCCGCAGGACCCAAATTAGTCCAGATGCAACCACTTTCCAAGTCTCTCCGACCTTCACAAAAAAAGTTATTCAAGAATATCTCTTTCTCCTATGTGCTTTCATCCCTAACCCTAACCCTAACCCTTCCGAAAGTCGGAGAAGCTCAAGGATGGTACCGATCGATGCGCGCAACCCCATTTAGTGGGGGTAGAGCCTACTTGCAAGTCTCTCCGACCTTCACAAAAAAAGTTATTCAAGAATATCTCTTTCTCCTATGTGCTTTCATCCCTAACCCTAACCCTAACCCTTCCGAAAGTCGGAGAAGCTCAAGGATGGTACCGATCGATGCGCGCTACCCCATTTAGTGGGGGTAGAGCCTACTTGCAAGTCTCTCCGACCTTCACAAAAAAAGTTATTCAAGAATATCTCTTTCTCCTATGTGCTTTCATCCCTAACCCTAACCCTAACCCTTCCGAAAGTCGGAGAAGCTCAAGGATGGTACCGATCGATGCGCGCTACCCCATTTAGTGGGGGTAGAGCCTACTTGCAAGTCTCTCCGACCTTCACAAAAAAAGTTATTCAAGAATATCTCCTCAGATTTGGGGGAATTTCGTCGGTCGACCTCTTCCGAAGGTCGTACAAGCTCGGGGATGGTACCAATCGATCCGCAGGACCCAAATTAGTCCAGATGCAACCACTTTCCAAGTCTCTCCGACCTTCACAAAAAAAGTTATTCAAGAATATCTCTTTCTCCTATGTGCTTTCATCCCTAACCCTAACCCTAACCCTTCCGAAAGTCGGAGAAGCTCAAGGATGGTACCGATCGATGCGCGCTACCCCATTTAGTGGGGGTAGAGCCTACTTGCAAGTCTCTCCGACCTTCACAAAAAAAGTTATTCAAGAATATCTCTTTCTCCTATGTGCTTTCATCCCTAACCCTAACCCTTCCGAAAGTCGGAGAAGCTCAAGGATGGTACCGATCGATGCGCGCTACCCCATTTAGTGGGGGTAGAGCCTACTTGCAAGTCTCTCCGACCTTCACAAAAAACGTTATTCAAGAATATCTCTTTCTCCTATGTGCTTTCATCCCTAACCCTAACCCTAACCCTTCCGAAAGTCGGAGAAGCTCAAGGATGGTACCGATCGATGCGCGCTACCCCATTTAGTGGGGGTAGAGCCTACTTGCAAGTCTCTCCGACCTTCACAAAAAAAGTTATTCAAGAATATCTCCTCAGATTTGGGGGAATTTCGTCGGTCGACCTCTTCCGAAGGTCGTACAAGCTCGGGGATGGTACCAATCGATCCGCAGGACCCAAATTAGTCCAGATGCAACCACTTTCCAAGTCTCTCCGACCTTCACAAAAAAAGTTATTCAAGAATATCTCTTTCTCCTATGTGCTTTCATCCCTAACCCTAACCCTAACCCTTCCGAAAGTCGGAGAAGCTCAAGGATGGTACCGATCGATGCGCGCAACCCCATTTAGTGGGGGTAGAGCCTACTTGCAAGTCTCTCCGACCTTCACAAAAAAAGTTATTCAAGAATATCTCTTTCTCCTATGTGCTTTCATCCCTAACCCTAACCCTAACCCTTCCGAAAGTCGGAGAAGCTCAAGGATGGTACCGATCGATGCGCGCTACCCCATTTAGTGGGGGTAGAGCCTACTTGCAAGTCTCTCCGACCTTCACAAAAAAAGTTATTCAAGAATATCTCTTTCTCCTATGTGCTTTCATCCCTAACCCTAACCCTAACCCTTCCGAAAGTCGGAGAAGCTCAAGGATGGTACCGATCGATGCGCGCTACCCCATTTAGTGGGGGTAGAGCCTACTTGCAAGTCTCTCCGACCTTCACAAAAAAAGTTATTCAAGAATATCTCTTTCTCCTATGTGCTTTCATCCCTAACCCTAACCCTAACCCTTCCGAAAGTCGGAGAAGCTCAAGGATGGTACCGATCGATGCGCGCTACCCCATTTAGTGGGGGTAGAGCCTACTTGCAAGTCTCTCCGACCTTCACAAAAAAAGTTATTCAAGAATATCTCTTTCTCCTATGTGCTTTCATCCCTAACCCTAACCCTAACCCTTCCGAAAGTCGGAGAAGCTCAAGGATGGTACCGATCGATGCGCGCTACCCCATTTAGTGGGGGTAGAGCCTACTTGCAAGTCTCTCCGACCTTCACAAAAAAAGTTATTCAAGAATATCTCCTCAGATTTGGGGGAATTTCGTCGGTCGACCTCTTCCGAAGGTCGTACAAGCTCGGGGATGGTACCAATCGATCCGCAGGACCCAAATTAGTCCAGATGCAACCACTTTCCAAGTCTCTCCGACCTTCACAAAAAAAGTTATTCAAGAATATCTCTTTCTCCTATGTGCTTTCATCCCTAACCCTAACCCTAACCCTTCCGAAAGTCGGAGAAGCTCAAGGATGGTACCGATCGATGCGCGCTACCCCATTTAGTGGGGGTAGAGCCTACTTGCAAGTCTCTCCGACCTTCACAAAAAAAGTTATTCAAGAATATCTCTTTCTCCTATGTGCTTTCATCCCTAACCCTAACCCTTCCGAAAGTCGGAGAAGCTCAAGGATGGTACTGATCGATGCGCGCTACCCCATTTAGTGGGGGTAGAGCCTACTTGCAAGTCTCTCCGACCTTCACAAAAAAAGTTATTCAAGAATATCTCTTTCTCCTATGTGCTTTCATCCCTAACCCTAACCCTAACCCTTCCGAAAGTCGGAGAAGCTCAAGGATGGTACCGATCGATGCGCGCTACCCCATTTAGTGGGGGTAGAGCCTACTTGCAAGTCTCTCCGACCTTCACAAAAAAAGTTATTCAAGAATATCTCTTTCTCCTATGTGCTTTCATCCCTAACCCTAACCCTAACCCTTCCGAAAGTCGGAGAAGCTCAAGGATGGTACCGATCGATGCGCGCTACCCCATTTAGTGGGGGTAGAGCCTACTTGCAAGTCTCTCCGACCTTCACAAAAAAAGTTATTCAAGAATATCTCCTCAGATTTGGGGGAATTTCGTCGGTCGACCTCTTCCGAAGGTCGTACAAGCTCGGGGATGGTACCAATCGATCCGCAGGACCCAAATTAGTCCAGATGCAACCACTTTCCAAGTCTCTCCGACCTTCACAAAAAAAGTTATTCAAGAATATCTCTTTCTCCTATGTGCTTTCATCCCTAACCCTAACCCTAACCCTTCCGAAAGTCGGAGAAGCTCAAGGATGGTACCGATCGATGCGTGCTACCCCATTTAGTGGGGGTAGAGCCTACTTGCAAGTCTCTCCGACCTTCACAAAAAACGTTATTCAAGAATATCTCTTTCTCCTATGTGCTTTCATCCCTAACCCTAACCCTAACCCTTCCGAAAGTCGGAGAAGCTCAAGGATGGTACCGATCGATGCGCGCTACCCCATTTAGTGGGGGTAGAGCCTACTTGCAAGTCTCTCCGACCTTCACAAAAAAAGTTATTCAAGAATATCTCCTCAGATTTGGGGGAATTTCGTCGGTCGACCTCTTCCGAAGGTCGTACAAGCTCGGGGATGGTACCAATCGATCTGCAGGACCCAAATTAGTCCAGATGCAACCACTTTCCAAGTCTCTCCGACCTTCACAAAAAAAGTTATTCAAGAATATCTCTTTCTCCTATGTGCTTTCATCCCTAACCCTAACCCTAACCCTTCCGAAAGTCGGAGAAGCTCAAGGATGGTACCGATCGATGCGCGCTACCCCATTTAGTGGGGGTAGAGCCTACTTGCAAGTCTCTCCGACCTTCACAAAAAAAGTTATTCAAGAATATCTCTTTCTCCTATGTGCTTTCATCCCTAACCCTAACCCTAACCCTTCCGAAAGTCGGAGAAGCTCAAGGATGGTACCGATCGATGCGCGCTACCCCATTTAGTGGGGGTAGAGCCTACTTGCAAGTCTCTCCGACCTTCACAAAAAAAGTTATTCAAGAATATCTCTTTCTCCTATGTGCTTTCATCCCTAACCCTAACCCTAACCCTTCCGAAAGTCGGAGAAGCTCAAGGATGGTACCGATCGATGCGCGTTACCCCATTTAGTGGGGGTAGAGCCTACTTGCAAGTCTCTCGGACCTTCACAAAAAAAGTTATTCAAGAATATCTCTTTCTCCTATGTGCTTTCATCCCTAACCCTAACCCTAACCCTTCCGAAAGTCGGAGAAGCTCAAGGATGGTACCGATCGATGCGCGCTACCCCATTTAGTGGGGGTAGAGCCTACTTGCAAGTCTCTCCGACCTTCACAAAAAAAGTTATTCAAGAATATCTCCTCAGATTTGGGGGAATTTCGTCGGTCGACCTCTTCCGAAGGTCGTACAAGCTCGGGGATGGTACCAATCGATCCGCAGGACCCAAATTAGTCCAGATGCAACCACTTTCCAAGTCTCTCCGACCTTCACAAAAAAAGTTATTCAAGAATATCTCTTTCTCCTATGTGCTTTCATCCCTAACCCTAACCCTAACCCTTCCGAAAGTCGGAGAAGCTCAAGGATGGTACCGATCGATGCGCGCTACCCCATTTAGTGGGGGTAGAGCCTACTTGCAAGTCTCTCCGACCTTCACAAAAAACGTTATTCAAGAATATCTCTTTCTCCTATGTGCTTTCATCCCTAACCCTAACCCTAACCCTTCCGAAAGTCGGAGAAGCTCAAGGATGGTACCGATCGATGCGCGCTACCCCATTTAGTGGGGGTAGAGCCTACTTGCAAGTCTCTCCGACCTTCACAAAAAAAGTTATTCAAGAATATCTCCTCAGATTTGGGGGAATTTCGTCGGTCGACCTCTTCCGAAGGTCGTACAAGCTCGGGGATGGTACCAATCGATCTGCAGGACCCAAATTAGTCCAGATGCAACCACTTTCCAAGTCTCT
This sequence comes from Limanda limanda, assembly GCF_963576545.1. Classification (NCBI taxonomy): domain Eukaryota; kingdom Metazoa; phylum Chordata; class Actinopteri; order Pleuronectiformes; family Pleuronectidae; genus Limanda; species Limanda limanda. Next base: position 237,758 of record NW_026870469.1, read on the forward strand.
CCGACCTTCACAAAAAAAGTTATTCAAGAATATCTCTTTCTCCTATGTGCTTTCATCCCTAACCCTAACCCTAACCCTTCCGAAAGTCGGAGAAGCTCAAGGATGGTACCGATCGATGCGCGCTACCCCATTTAGTGGGGGTAGAGCCTACTTGCAAGTCTCTCCGACCTTCACAAAAAAAGTTATTCAAGAATATCTCTTTCTCCTATGTGCTTTCATCCCTAACCCTAACCCTAACCCTTCCGAAAGTCGGAGAAGCTCAAGGATGGTACCGATCGATGCGCGCTACCCCATTTAGTGGGGGTAGAGCCTACTTGCAAGTCTCTCCGACCTTCACAAAAAAAGTTATTCAAGAATATCTCTTTCTCCTATGTGCTTTCATCCCTAACCCTAACCCTAACCCTTCCGAAAGTCGGAGAAGCTCAAGGATGGTACCGATCGATGCGCGCTACCCCATTTAGTGGGGGTAGAGCCTACTTGCAAGTCTCTCCGACCTTCACAAAAAACGTTATTCAAGAATATCTCTTTCTCCTATGTGCTTTCATCCCTAACCCTAACCCTAACCCTTCCGAAAGTCGGAGAAGCTCAAGGATGGTACCGATCGATGCGCGCTACCCCATTTAGTGGGGGTAGAGCCTACTTGCAAGTCTCTCCGACCTTCACAAAAAAAGTTATTCAAGAATATCTCTTTCTCCTATGTGCTTTCATCCCTAACCCTAACCCTAACCCTTCCTAAAGTCGGAGAAGCTCAAGGATGGTACCGATCGATGCGCGCTACCCCATTTAGTGGGGGTAGAGCCTACTTGCAAGTCTCTCCGACCTTCACAAAAAAAGTTATTCAAGAATATCTCTTTCTCCTATGTGCTTTCATCCCTAACCCTAACCCTAACCCTTCCGAAAGTCGGAGAAGCTCAAGGATGGTACCGATCGATGCGCGCTACCCCATTTAGTGGGGGTAGAGCCTACTTGCAAGTCTCTCCGACCTTCACAAAAAAAGTTATTCAAGAATATCTCCTCAGATTTGGGGGAATTTCGTCGGTCGACCTCTTCCGAAGGTCGTACAAGCTCGGGGATGGTACCAATCGATCTGCAGGACCCAAATTAGTCCAGATGCAACCACTTTCCAAGTCTCTCCGACCTTCACAAAAAAAGTTATTCAAGAATATCTCTTTCTCCTATGTGCTTTCATCCCTAACCCTAACCCTAACCCTTCCGAAAGTCGGAGAAGCTCAAGGATGGTACCGATCGATGCGCGCTACCCCATTTAGTGGGGGTAGAGCCTACTTGCAAGTCTCTCCGACCTTCACAAAAAAAGTTATTCAAGAATATCTCTTTCTCCTATGTGCTTTCATCCCTAACCCTAACCCTAACCCTTCCGAAAGTCGGAGAAGCTCAAGGATGGTACCGATCGATGCGCGCTACCCCATTTAGTGGGGGTAGAGCCTACTTGCAAGTCTCTCCGACCTTCACAAAAAAAGTTATTCAAGAATATCTCCTCAGATTTGGGGGAATTTCGTCGGTCGACCTCTTCCGAAGGTCGTACAAGCTCGGGGATGGTACCAATCGATCCGCAGGACCCAAATTAGTCCAGATGCAACCACTTTCCAAGTCTCTCCGACCTTCACAAAAAAAGTTATTCAAGAATATCTCTTTCTCCTATGTGCTTTCATCCCTAACCCTAACCCTAACCCTTCCGAAAGTCGGAGAAGCTCAAGGATGGTACCGATCGATGCGCGCAACCCCATTTAGTGGGGGTAGAGCCTACTTGCAAGTCTCTCCGACCTTCACAAAAAAAGTTATTCAAGAATATCTCTTTCTCCTATGTGCTTTCATCCCTAACCCTAACCCTAACCCTTCCGAAAGTCGGAGAAGCTCAAGGATGGTACCGATCGATGCGCGCTACCCCATTTAGTGGGGGTATAGCCTACTTGCAAGTCTCTCCGACCTTCACAAAAAAAGTTATTCAAGAATATCTCTTTCTCCTATGTGCTTTCATCCCTAACCCTAACCCTAACCCTTCCGAAAGTCGGAGAAGCTCAAAGATGGTACCGATCGATGCGCGCTACCCCATTTAGTGGGGGTAGAGCCTACTTGCAAGTCTCTCCGACCTTCAAAAAAAAAGTTATTCAAGAATATCTCCTCAGATTTGGGGGAATTTCGTCGGTCGACCTCTTCCGAAGGTCGTACAAGCTCGGGGATGGTACCAATCGATCCGCAGGACCCAAATTAGTCCAGATGCAACCACTTTCCAAGTCTCTCCGACCTTCACAAAAAAAGTTATTCAAGAATATCTCTTTCTCCTATGTGCTTTCATCCCTAACCCTAACCCTAACCCTTCCGAAAGTCGGAGAAGCTCAAGGATGGTACCGATCGATGCGCGCAACCCCATTTAGTGGGGGTAGAGCCTACTTGCAAGTCTCTCCGACCTTCACAAACAAAGTTATTCAAGAATATCTCTTTCTCCTATGTGCTTTCATCCCTAACCCTAACCCTTCCGAAAGTCGGAGAAGCTCAAGGATGGTACCGATCGATGCGCGCTACCCCATTTAGTGGGGGTAGAGCCTACTTGCAAGTCTCTCCGACCTTCACAAAAAAAGTTATTCAAGAATATCTCTTTCTCCTATGTGCTTTCATCCCTAACCCTAACCCTAACCCTTCCGAAAGTCGGAGAAGCTCAAGGATGGTACCGATCGATGCGCGCTACCCCATTTAGTGGGGGTAGAGCCTACTTGCAAGTCTCTCCGACCTTCACAAAAAAAGTTATTCAAGAATATCTCCTCAGATTTGGGGGAATTTCGTCGGTCGACCTCTTCCGAAGGTCGTACAAGCTCGGGGATGGTACCAATCGATCTGCAGGACCCAAATTAGTCCAGATGCAACCACTTTCCAAGTCTCTCCGACCTTCACAAAAAAAGTTATTCAAGAATATCTCTTTCTCCTATGTGCTTTCATCCCTAACCCTAACCCTAACCCTTCCGAAAGTCGGAGAAGCTCAAGGATGGTACTGATCGATGCGCGCTACCCCATTTAGTGGGGGTAGAGCCTACTTGCAAGTCTCTCCGACCTTCACAAAAAAAGTTATTCAAGAATATCTCTTTCTCCTATGTGCTTTCATCCCTAACCCTAACCCTAACCCTTCCGAAAGTCGGAGAAGCTCAAGGATGGTACCGATCGATGCGCGCTACCCCATTTAGTGGGGGTAGAGCCTACTTGCAAGTCTCTCCGACCTTCAAAAAAAAAGTTATTCAAGAATATCTCTTTCTCCTATGTGCTTTCATCCCTAACCCTAACCCTAACCCTTCCGAAAGTCGGAGAAGCTCAAGGATGGCACCGATCGATGCGCGCTACCCCATTTAGTGGGGGTAGAGCCTACTTGCAAGTCTCTCCGACCTTCACAAAAAAAGTTATTCAAGAATATCTCCTCAGATTTGGGGGAATTTCGTCGGTCGACCTCTTCCGAAGGTCGTACAAGCTCGGGGATGGTACCAATCGATCCGCAGGACCCAAATTAGTCCAGATGCAACCACTTTCCAAGTCTCTCCGACCTTCACAAAAAAAGTTATTCAAGAATATCTCTTTCTCCTATGTGCTTTCATCCCTAACCCTAACCCTAACCCTTCCGAAAGTCGGAGAAGCTCAAGGATGGTACCGATCGATGCGCGCTACCCCATTTAGTGGGGGTAGAGCCTACTTGCAAGTCTCTCCGACCTTCACAAAAAACGTTATTCAAGAATATCTCTTTCTCCTATGTGCTTTCATCCCTAACCCTAACCCTAACCCTTCCGAAAGTCGGAGAAGCTCAAGGATGGTACCGATCGATGCGCGCTACCCCATTTAGTGGGGGTAGAGCCTACTTGCAAGTCTCTCCGACCTTCACAAAAAAAGTTATTCAAGAATATCTCCTCAGATTTGGGGGAATTTCGTCGGTCGACCTCTTCCGAAGGTCGTACAAGCTCGGGGATGGTACCAATCGATCCGCAGGACCCAAATTAGTCCAGATGCAACCACTTTCCAAGTCTCTCCGACCTTCACAAAAAAAGTTATTCAAGAATATCTCTTTCTCCTATGTGCTTTCATCCCTAACCCTAACCCTAACCCTTCCGAAAGTCGGAGAAGCTCAAGGATGGTACCGATCGATGCGCGCTACCCCATTTAGTGGGGGTAGAGCCTACTTGCAAGTCTCTCCGACCTTCACAAAAAAAGTTATTCAAGAATATCTCTTTCTCCTATGTGCTTTCATCCCTAACCCTAACCCTAACCCTTCCGAAAGTCGGAGAAGCTCAAGGATGGTACCGATCGATGCGCGCTACCCCATTTAGTGGGGGTAGAGCCTACTTGCAAGTCTCTCCGACCTTCACAAAAAAAGTTATTCAAGAATATCTCTTTCTCCTATGTGCTTTCATCCCTAACCCTAACCCTAACCCTTCCGAAAGCCGGAGAAGCTCAAGGATGGTACCGATCGATGCGCGCTACCCCATTTAGTGGGGGTAGAGCCTACTTGCAAGTCTCTCCGACCTTCACAAAAAAAGTTATTCAAGAATATCTCCTCAGATTTGGGGGAATTTCGTCGGTCGACCTCTTCCGAAGGTCGTACAAGCTCGGGGATGGTACCAATCGATCTGCAGGACCCAAATTAGTCCAGATGCAACCACTTTCCAAGTCTCTCCGACCTTCACAAAAAAAGTTATTCAAGAATATCTCTTTCTCCTATGTGCTTTCATCCCTAACCCTAACCCTAACCCTTCCGAAAGTCGGAGAAGCTCAAGGATGGTACCGATCGATGCGCGCTACCCCATTTAGTGGGGGTAGAGCCTACTTGCAAGTCTCTCCGACCTTCACAAAAAAAGTTATTCAAGAATATCTCTTTCTCCTATGTGCTTTCATCCCTAACCCTAACCCTTCCAAAAGTCGGAGAAGCTCAAGGATGGTACCGATCGATGCGCGCTACCCCATTTAGTGGGGGTAGAGCCTACTTGCAAGTCTCTCCGACCTTCACAAAAAAAGTTATTCAAGAATATCTCTTTCTCCTATGTGCTTTCATCCCTAACCCTAACCCTAACCCTTCCGAAAGTCGGAGAAGCTCAAGGATGGTACCGATCGATGCGCGCTACCCCATTTAGTGGGGGTAGAGCCTACTTGCAAGTCTCTCCGACCTTCACAAAAAAAGTTATTCAAGAATATCTCTTTCTCCTATGTGCTTTCATCCCTAACCCTAACCCTAACCCTTCCGAAAGTCGGAGAAGCTCAAGGATGGTACCGATCGATGCGCGCTACCCCATTTAGTGGGGGTAGAGCCTACTTGCAAGTCTCTCCGACCTTCACAAAAAAAGTTATTCAAGAATATCTCTTTCTCCTATGTGCTTTCATCCCTAACCCTAACCCTAACCCTTCCGAAAGTCGGAGAAGCTCAAGGATGGTACCGATCGATGCGCGCAACCCCATTTAGTGGGGGTAGAGCCTACTTGCAAGTCTCTCCGACCTTCACAAAAAAAGTTATTCAAGAATATCTCCTCAGATTTGGGGGAATTTCGTCGGTCGACCTCTTCCGAAGGTCGTACAAGCTCGGGGATGGTACCAATCGATCTGCAGGACCCAAATTAGTCCAGATGCAACCACTTTCCAAGTCTCTCCGACCTTCACAAAAAAAGTTATTCAAGAATATCTCTTTCTCCTATGTGCTTTCATCCCTAACCCTAACCCTAACCCTTCCGAAAGTCGGAGAAGCTCAAGGATGGTACCAATCGATGCGCGCTACCCCATTTAGTGGGGGTAGAGCCTACTTGCAAGTCTCTCCGACCTTCACAAAAAAAGTTATTCAAGAATATCTCTTTCTCCTATGTGCTTTCATCCCTAACCCTAACCCTAACCCTTCCGAAAGTCGGAGAAGCTCAAGGATGGTACCGATCGATGCGCGCTACCCCATTTAGTGGGGGTAGAGCCTACTTGCAAGTCTCTCCGACCTTCACAAAAAAAGTTATTCAAGAATATCTCTTTCTCCTATGTGCTTTCATCCCTAACCCTAACCCTAACCCTTCCGAAAGTCGGAGAAGCTCAAGGATGGTACCGATCGATGCGCGCTACCCCATTTAGTGGGGGTAGAGCCTACTTGCAAGTCTCTCCGACCTTCACAAAAAACGTTATTCAAGAATATCTCTTTCTCCTATGTGCTTTCATCCCTAACCCTAACCCTAACCCTTCCGAAAGTCGGAGAAGCTCAAGGATGGTACCGATCGATGCGCGCTACCCCATTTAGTGGGGGTAGAGCCTACTTGCAAGTCTCTCCGACCTTCACAAAAAAAGTTATTCAAGAATATCTCTTTCTCCTATGTGCTTTCATCCCTAACCCTAACCCTAACCCTTCCTAAAGTCGGAGAAGCTCAAGGATGGTACCGATCGATGCGCGCTACCCCATTTAGTGGGGGTAGAGCCTACTTGCAAGTCTCTCCGACCTTCACAAAAAAAGTTATTCAAGAATATCTCTTTCTCCTATGTGCTTTCATCCCTAACCCTAACCCTAACCCTTCCGAAAGTCGGAGAAGCTCAAGGATGGTACCGATCGATGCGCGCTACCCCATTTAGTGGGGGTAGAGCCTACTTGCAAGTCTCTCCGACCTTCACAAAAAAAGTTATTCAAGAATATCTCCTCAGATTTGGGGGAATTTCGTCGGTCGACCTCTTCCGAAGGTCGTACAAGCTCGGGGATGGTACCAATCGATCTGCAGGACCCAAATTAGTCCAGATGCAACCACTTTCCAAGTCTCTCCGACCTTCACAAAAAAAGTTATTCAAGAATATCTCTTTCTCCTATGTGCTTTCATCCCTAACCCTAACCCTAACCCTTCCGAAAGTCGGAGAAGCTCAAGGATGGTACCGATCGATGCGCGCTACCCCATTTAGTGGGGGTAGAGCCTACTTGCAAGTCTCTCCGACCTTCACAAAAAAAGTTATTCAAGAATATCTCTTTCTCCTATGTGCTTTCATCCCTAACCCTAACCCTAACCCTTCCGAAAGTCGGAGAAGCTCAAGGATGGTACCGATCGATGCGCGCTACCCCATTTAGTGGGGGTAGAGCCTACTTGCAAGTCTCTCCGACCTTCACAAAAAAAGTTATTCAAGAATATCTCCTCAGATTTGGGGGAATTTCGTCGGTCGACCTCTTCCGAAGGTCGTACAAGCTCGGGGATGGTACCAATCGATTCGCAGGACCCAAATTAGTCCAGATGCAACCACTTTCCAAGTCTCTCCGACCTTCACAAAAAAAGTTATTCAAGAATATTTCTTTCTCCTATGTGCTTTCATCCCTAACCCTAACCCTAACCCTTCCGAAAGTCGGAGAAGCTCAAGGATGGTACCGATCGATGCGCGCAACCCCATTTAGTGGGGGTAGAGCCTACTTGCAAGTCTCTCCGACCTTCACAAAAAAAGTTATTCAAGAATATCTCTTTCTCCTATGTGCTTTCATCCCTAACCCTAACCCTAACCCTTCCGAAAGTCGGAGAAGCTCAAGGATGGTACCGATCGATGCGCGCTACCCCATTTAGTGGGGGTAGAGCCTACTTGCAAGTCTCTCCGACCTTCACAAAAAAAGTTATTCAAGAATATCTCTTTCTCCTATGTGCTTTCATCCCTAACCCTAACCCTAACCCTTCCGAAAGTCGGAGAAGCTCAAGGATGGTACCGATCGATGCGCGCTACCCCATTTAGTGGGGGTAGAGCCTACTTGCAAGTCTCTCCGACCTTCACAAAAAAAGTTATTCAAGAATATCTCCTCAGATTTGGGGGAATTTCGTCGGTCGACCTCTTCCGAAGGTCGTACAAGCTCGGGGATGGTACCAATCGATCTGCAGGACCCAAATTAGTCCAGATGCAACCACTTTCCAAGTCTCTCCGACCTTCACAAAAAAAGTTATTCAAGAATATCTCTTTCTCCTATGTGCTTTCATCCCTAACCCTAACCCTAACCCTTCCGAAAGTCGGAGAAGCTCAAGGATGGTACCGATCGATGCGCGCTACCCCATTTAGTGGGGGTAGAGCCTACTTGCAAGTCTCTCCGACCTTCACAAAAAAAGTTATTCAAGAATATCTCTTTCTCCTATGTGCTTTCATCCCTAACCCTAACCCTAACCCTTCCGAAAGTCGGAGAAGCTCAAGGATGGTACCGATCGATGCGCGCTACCCCATTTAGTGGGGGTAGAGCCTACTTGCAAGTCTCTCCGACCTTCAAAAAAAAAGTTATTCAAGAATATCTCTTTCTCCTATGTGCTTTCATCCCTAACCCTAACCCTAACCCTTCCGAAAGTCGGAGAAGCTCAAGGATGGCACCGATCGATGCGCGCTACCCCATTTAGTGGGGGTAGAGCCTACTTGCAAGTCTCTCCGACCTTCACAAAAAAAGTTATTCAAGAATATCTCCTCAGATTTGGGGGAATTTCGTCGGTCGACCTCTTCCGAAGGTCGTACAAGCTCGGGGATGGTACCAATCGATCCGCAGGACCCAAATTAGTCCAGATGCAACCACTTTCCAAGTCTCTCCGACCTTCACAAAAAAAGTTATTCAAGAATATCTCTTTCTCCTATGTGCTTTCATCCCTAACCCTAACCCTAACCCTTCCGAAAGTCGGAGAAGCTCAAGGATGGTACCGATCGATGCGCGCTACCCCATTTAGTGGGGGTAGAGCCTACTTGCAAGTCTCTCCGACCTTCACAAAAAACGTTATTCAAGAATATCTCTTTCTCCTATGTGCTTTCATCCCTAACCCTAACCCTAACCCTTCCGAAAGTCGGAGAAGCTCAAGGATGGTACCGATCGATGCGCGCTACCCCATTTAGTGGGGGTAGAGCCTACTTGCAAGTCTCTCCGACCTTCACAAAAAAAGTTATTCAAGAATATCTCCTCAGATTTGGGGGAATTTCGTCGGTCGACCTCTTCCGAAGGTCGTACAAGCTCGGGGATGGTACCAATCGATCCGCAGGACCCAAATTAGTCCAGATGCAACCACTTTCCAAGTCTCTCCGACCTTCACAAAAAAAGTTATTCAAGAATATCTCTTTCTCCTATGTGCTTTCATCCCTAACCCTAACCCTAACCCTTCCGAAAGTCGGAGAAGCTCAAGGATGGTACCGATCGATGCGCGCTACCCCATTTAGTGGGGGTAGAGCCTACTTGCAAGTCTCTCCGACCTTCACAAAAAAAGTTATTCAAGAATATCTCTTTCTCCTATGTGCTTTCATCCCTAACCCTAACCCTAACCCTTCCGAAAGTCGGAGAAGCTCAAGGATGGTACCGATCGATGCGCGCTACCCCATTTAGTGGGGGTAGAGCCTACTTGCAAGTCTCTCCGACCTTCACAAAAAAAGTTATTCAAGAATATCTCTTTCTCCTATGTGCTTTCATCCCTAACCCTAACCCTAACCCTTCCGAAAGCCGGAGAAGCTCAAGGATGGTACCGATCGATGCGCGCTACCCCATTTAGTGGGGGTAGAGCCTACTTGCAAGTCTCTCCGACCTTCACAAAAAAAGTTATTCAAGAATATCTCCTCAGATTTGGGGGAATTTCGTCGGTCGACCTCTTCCGAAGGTCGTACAAGCTCGGGGATGGTACCAATCGATCTGCAGGACCCAAATTAGTCCAGATGCAACCACTTTCCAAGTCTCTCCGACCTTCACAAAAAAAGTTATTCAAGAATATCTCTTTCTCCTATGTGCTTTCATCCCTAACCCTAACCCTAACCCTTCCGAAAGTCGGAGAAGCTCAAGGATGGTACCGATCGATGCGCGCTACCCCATTTAGTGGGGGTAGAGCCTACTTGCAAGTCTCTCCGACCTTCACAAAAAAAGTTATTCAAGAATATCTCTTTCTCCTATGTGCTTTCATCCCTAACCCTAACCCTAACCCTTCCAAAAGTCGGAGAAGCTCAAGGATGGTACCGATCGATGCGCGCTACCCCATTTAGTGGGGGTAGAGCCTACTTGCAAGTCTCTCCGACCTTCACAAAAAAAGTTATTCAAGAATATCTCTTTCTCCTATGTGCTTTCATCCCTAACCCTAACCCTAACCCTTCCGAAAGTCGGAGAAGCTCAAGGATGGTACCGATCGATGCGCGCTACCCCATTTAGTGGGGGTAGAGCCTACTTGCAAGTCTCTCCGACCTTCACAAAAAAAGTTATTCAAGAATATCTCTTTCTCCTATGTGCTTTCATCCCTAACCCTAACCCTAACCCTTCCGAAAGTCGGAGAAGCTCAAGGATGGTACCGATCGATGCGCGCTACCCCATTTAGTGGGGGTAGAGCCTACTTGCAAGTCTCTCCGACCTTCACAAAAAAAGTTATTCAAGAATATCTCTTTCTCCTATGTGCTTTCATCCCTAACCCTAACCCTAACCCTTCCGAAAGTCGGAGAAGCTCAAGGATGGTACCGATCGATGCGCGCAACCCCATTTAGTGGGGGTAGAGCCTACTTGCAAGTCTCTCCGACCTTCACAAAAAAAGTTATTCAAGAATATCTCCTCAGATTTGGGGGAATTTCGTCGGTCGACCTCTTCCGAAGGTCGTACAAGCTCGGGGATGGTACCAATCGATCCGCAGGACCCAAATTAGTCCAGATGCAACCACTTTTCAAGTCTCTCCGACCTTCACAAAAAAAGTTATTCAAGAATATCTCTTTCTCCTATGTGCTTTCATCCCTAACCCTAACCCTAACCCTTCCGAAAGTCGGAGAAGCTCAAGGATGGTACCGATCGATGCGCGCTACCCCATTTAGTGGGGGTAGAGCCTACTTGCAAGTCTCTCCGACCTTCAAAAAAAAAGTTATTCAAGAATATCTCTTTCTCCTATGTGCTTTCATCCCTAACCCTAACCCTAACCCTTCCGAAAGTCGGAGAAGCTCAAGGATGGCACCGATCGATGCGCGCTACCCCATTTAGTGGGGGTAGAGCCTACTTGCAAGTCTCTCCGACCTTCACAAAAAACGTTATTCAAGAATATCTCTTTCTCCTATGTGCTTTCATCCCTAACCCTAACCCTAACCCTTCCGAAAGTCGGAGAAGCTCAAGGATGGTACCGATCGATGCGCGCTACCCCATTTAGTGGGGGTAGAGCCTACTTGCAAGTCTCTCCGACCTTCACAAAAAAAGTTATTCAAGAATATCTCCTCAGATTTGGGGGAATTTCGTCGGTCGACCTCTTCCGAAGGTCGTACAAGCTCGGGGATGGTACCAATCGATCCGCAGGACCCAAATTAGTCCAGATGCAACCACTTTCCAAGTCTCTCCGACCTTCACAAAAAAAGTTATTCAAGAATATCTCTTTCTCCTATGTGCTTTCATCCCTAACCCTAACCCTAACCCTTCCGAAAGTCGGAGAAGCTCAAGGATGGTACCGATCGATGCGCGCTACCCCATTTAGTGGGGGTAGAGCCTACTTGCAAGTCTCTCCGACCTTCACAAAAAAAGTTATTCAAGAATATCTCCTCAGATTTGGGGGAATTTCGTCGGTCGACCTCTTCCGAAGGTCGTACAAGCTCGGGGATGGTACCAATCGATCCGCAGGACCCAAATTAGTCCAGATGCAACCACTTTCCAAGTCTCTCCGACCTTCACAAAAAAAGTTATTCAAGAATATCTCTTTCTCCTATGTGCTTTCATCCCTAACCCTAACCCTAACCCTTCCGAAAGTCGGAGAAGCTCAAGGATGGTACCGATCGATGCGCGCTACCCCATTTAGTGGGGGTAGAGCCTACTTGCAAGTCTCTCCGACCTTCACAAAAAAAGTTATTCAAGAATATCTCTTTCTCCTATGTGCTTTCATCCCTAACCCTAACCCTAACCCTTCCGAAAGTCGGAGAAGCTCAAGGATGGTACCGATCGATGCGCGCTACCCCATTTAGTGGGGGTAGAGCCTACTTGCAAGTCTCTCCGACCTTCACAAAAAAAGTTATTCAAGAATATCTCTTTCTCCTATGTGCTTTCATCCCTAACCCTAACCCTAACCCTTCCGAAAGCCGGAGAAGCTCAAGGATGGTACCGATCGATGCGCGCTACCCCATTTAGTGGGGGTAGAGCCTACTTGCAAGTCTCTCCGACCTTCACAAAAAAAGTTATTCAAGAATATCTCCTCAGATTTGGGGGAATTTCGTCGGTCGACCTCTTCCGAAGGTCGTACAAGCTCGGGGATGGTACCAATCGATCTGCAGGACCAAAATTAGTCCAGATGCAACCACTTTCCAAGTCTCTCCGACCTTCACAAAAAAAGTTATTCAAGAATATCTCTTTCTCCTATGTGCTTTCATCCCTAACCCTAACCCTAACCCTTCCGAAAGTCGGAGAAGCTCAAGGATGGTACCGATCGATGCGCGCTACCCCATTTAGTGGGGGTAGAGCCTACTTGCAAGTCTCTCCGACCTTCACAAAAAAAGTTATTCAAGAATATCTCTTTCTCCTATGTGCTTTCATCCCTAACCCTAACCCTAACCCTTCCGAAAGTCGGAGAAGCTCAAGGATGGTACCGATCGATGCGCGCTACCCCATTTAGTGGGGGTAGAGCCTACTTGCAAGTCTCTCCGACCTTCACAAAAAAAGTTATTCAAGAATATCTCTTTCTCCTATGTGCTTTCATCCCTAACCCTAACCCTAACCCTTCCGAAAGTCGGAGAAGCTCAAGGATGGTACCGATCGATGCGCGCTACCCCATTTAGTGGGGGTAGAGCCTACTTGCAAGTCTCTCCGACCTTCACAAAAAATGTTATTCAAGAATATCTCCTCAGATTTGGGGGAATTTCGTCGGTCGACCTCTTCCGAAGGTCGTACAAGCTCGGGGATGGTACCAATCGATCCGCAGGACCCAAATTAGTCCAGATGCAACCACTTTCCAAGTCTCTCCGACCTTCACAAAAAAAGTTATTCAAGAATATCTCTTTCTCCTATGTGCTTTCATCCCTAACCCTAACCCTTCCGAAAGTCGGAGAAGCTCAAGGATGGTACCGATCGATGCGCGCTACCCCATTTAGTGGGGGTAGAGCCTACTTGCAAGTCTCTCCGACCTTCACAAAAAAAGTTATTCAAGAATATCTCTTTCTCCTATGTGCTTTCATCCCTAACCCTAACCCTAACCCTTCCGAAAGTCGGAGAAGCTCAAGGATGGTACCGATCGATGCGCGCTACCCCATTTAGTGGGGGTAGAGCCTACTTGCAAGTCTCTCCGACCTTCACAAAAAAAGTTATTCAAGAATATCTCTTTCTCCTATGTGCTTTCATCCCTAACCCTAACCCTAACCCTTCCAAAAGTCGGAGAAGCTCAAGGATGGTACCGATCGATGTGCGCTACCCCATTTAGTGGGGGTAGAGCCTACTTGCAAGTCTCTCCGACCTTCACAAAAAAAGTTATTCAAGAATATCTCCTCAGATTTGGGGGAATTTCGTCGGTCGACCTCTTCCGAAGGTCGTACAAGCTCGGGGATGGTACCAATCAATCCGCAGGACCCAAATTAGTCCAGATGCAACCACTTTCCAAGTCTCTCCGACCTTCACAAAAAAAGTTATTCAAGAATATCTCTTTCTCCTATGTGCTTTCATCCCTAACCCTAACCCTAACCCTTCCGAAAGTCGGAGAAGCTCAAGGATGGTACCGATCGATGCGCGCAACCCCATTTAGTGGGGGTAGAGCCTACTTGCAAGTCTCTCCGACCTTCACAAAAAAAGTTATTCAAGAATATCTCTTTCTCCTATGTGCTTTCATCCCTAACCCTAACCCTAACCCTTCCGAAAGTCGGAGAAGCTCAAGGATGGTACCGATCGATGCGCGCTACCCCATTTAGTGGGGGTAGAGCCTACTTGCAAGTCTCTCCGACCTTCACAAAAAAAGTTATTCAAGAATATCTCTTTCTCCTATGTGCTTTCATCCCTAACCCTAACCCTAACCCTTCCGAAAGTCGGAGAAGCTCAAGGATGGTACCGATCGATGCGCGCTACCCCATTTAGTGGGGGTAGAGCCTACTTGCAAGTCTCTCCGACCTTCACAAAAAAAGTTATTCAAGAATATCTCTTTCTCCTATGTGCTTTCATCCCTAACCCTAACCCTAACCCTTCCGAAAGTCGGAGAAGCTCAAGGATGGTAACGATCGATGCGCGCTACCCCATTTAGTGGGGGTAGAGCCTACTTGCAAGTCTCTCCGACCTTCACAAAAAAAGTTATTCAAGAATATCTCTTTCTCCTATGTGCTTTCATCCCTAACCCTAACCCTAACCCTTCCGAAAGTCGGAGAAGCTCAAGGATGGTACCGATCGATGCGCGCTACCCCATTTACTGGGGGTAGAGCCTACTTGCAAGTCTCTCCGACCTTCACAAAAAAAGTTATTCAAGAATATCTCCTCAGATTTGGGGGAATTTCGTCGGTCGACCTCTTCCGAAGGTCGTACAAGCTCGGGGATGGTACCAATCGATCCGCAGGACCCAAATTAGTCCAGATGCAACCACTTTCCAAGTCTCTCCGACCTTCACAAAAAAAGTTATTCAAGAATATCTCTTTCTCCTATGTGCTTTCATCCCTAACCCTAACCCTAACCCTTCCGAAAGTCGGAGAAGCTCAAGGATGGTACCGATCGATGCGCGCTACCCCATTTAGTGGGGGTAGAGCCTACTTGCAAGTCTCTCCGACCTTCACAAAAAACGTTATTCAAGAATATCTCTTTCTCCTATGTGCTTTCATCCCTAACCCTAACCCTAACCCTTCCGAAAGTCGGAGAAGCTCAAGGATGGTACCGATCGATGCGCGCTACCCCATTTAGTGGGGGTAGAGCCTACTTGCAAGTCTCTCCGACCTTCACAAAAAAAGTTATTCAAGAATATCTCCTCAGATTTGGGGGAATTTCGTCGGTCGACCTCTTCCGAAGGTCGTACAAGCTCGGGGATGGTACCAATCGATCTGCAGGACCCAAATTAGTCCAGATGCAACCACTTTCCAAGTCTCTCCGACCTTCACAAAAAAAGTTATTCAAGAATATCTCTTTCTCCTATGTGCTTTCATCCCTAACCCTAACCCTAACCCTTCCGAAAGTCGGAGAAGCTCAAGGATGGTACCGATCGATGCGCGCTACCCCATTTAGTGGGGGTAGAGCCTACTTGCAAGTCTCTCCGACCTTCACAAAAAAAGTTATTCAAGAATATCTCTTTCTCCTATGTGCTTTCATCCCTAACCCTAACCCTAACCCTTCCGAAAGTCGGAGAAGCTCAAGGATGGTACCGATCGATGCGCGCTACCCCATTTAGTGGGGGTAGAGCCTACTTGCAAGTCTCTCCGACCTTCACAAAAAAAGTTATTCAAGAATATCTCTTTCTCCTATGTGCTTTCATCCCTAACCCTAACCCTAACCCTTCCGAAAGTCGGAGAAGCTCAAGGATGGTACCGATCGATGCGCGTTACCCCATTTAGTGGGGGTAGAGCCTACTTGCAAGTCTCTCCGACCTTCACAAAAAAAGTTATTCAAGAATATCTCTTTCTCCTATGTGCTTTCATCCCTAACCCTAACCCTAACCCTTCCGAAAGTCGGAGAAGCTCAAGGATGGTACCGATCGATGCGCGCTACCCCATTTAGTGGGGGTAGAGCCTACTTGCAAGTCTCTCCGACCTTCACAAAAAAAGTTATTCAAGAATATCTCTTTCTCCTATGTGCTTTCATCCCTAACCCTAACCCTAACCCTTCCGAAAGTCGGAGAAGCTCAAGGATGGTACCGATCGATGCGCGCTACCCCATTTAGTGGGGGTAGAGCCTACTTGCAAGTCTCTCCGACCTTCACAAAAAACGTTATTCAAGAATATCTCTTTCTCCTATGTGCTTTCATCCCTAACCCTAACCCTAACCCTTCCGAAAGTCGGAGAAGCTCAAGGATGGTACCGATCGATGCGCGCTACCCCATTTAGTGGGGGTAGAGCCTACTTGCAAGTCTCTCCGACCTTCACAAAAAAAGTTATTCAAGAATATCTCCTCAGATTTGGGGGAATTTCGTCGGTCGACCTCTTCCGAAGGTCGTACAAGCTCGGGGATGGTACCAATCGATCCGCAGGACCCAAATTAGTCCAGATGCAACCACTTTCCAAGTCTCTCCGACCTTCACAAAAAAAGTTATTCAAGAATATCTCTTTCTCCTATGTGCTTTCATCCCTAACCCTAACCCTAACCCTTCCGAAAGTCGGAGAAGCTCAAGGATGGTACCGATCGATGCGCGCTACCCCATTTAGTGGGGGTAGAGCCTACTTGCAAGTCTCTCCGACCTTCACAAAAAAAGTTATTCAAGAATATCTCTTTCTCCTATGTGCTTTCATCCCTAACCCTAACCCTAACCCTTCCGAAAGTCGGAGAAGCTCAAGGATGGTACCGATCTATGAGCGCTACCCCATTTAGTGGGGGTAGAGCCTACTTGCAAGTCTCTCCGACCTTCACAAAAAAAGTTATTCAAGAATATCTCTTTCTCCTATGTGCTTTCATCCCTAACCCTAACCCTAACCCTTCCGAAAGTCGGAGAAGCTCAAGGATGGTACCGATCGATGCGCGCAACCCCATTTAGTGGGGGTAGAGCCTACTTGCAAGTCTCTCCGACCTTCACAAAAAAAGTTATTCAAGAATATCTCTTTCTCCTATGTGCTTTCATCCCTAACCCTAACCCTAACCCTTCCGAAAGTCGGAGAAGCTCAAGGATGGTACCGATCGATGCGCGCTACCCCATTTAGTGGGGGTAGAGCCTACTTGCAAGTCTCTCCGACCTTCACAAAAAAAGTTATTCAAGAATATCTCTTTCTCCTATGTGCTTTCATCCCTAACCCTAACCCTAACCCTTCCGAAAGTCGGAGAAGCTCAAGGATGGTACCGATCGATGCGCGCTACCCCATTTAGTGGGGGTAGAGCCTACTTGCAAGTCTCTCCGACCTTCACAAAAAAAGTTATTCAAGAATATCTCTTTCTCCTATGTGCTTTCATCCCTAACCCTAACCCTAACCCTTCCGAAAGTCGGAGAAGCTCAAGGATGGTACCGATCGATGCGCGCTACCCCATTTAGTGGGGGTAGAGCCTACTTGCAAGTCTCTCCGACCTTCACAAAAAAAGTTATTCAAGAATATCTCTTTCTCCTATGTGCTTTCATCCCTAACCCTAACCCTAACCCTTCCGAAAGTCGGAGAAGCTCAAGGATGGTACCGATCGATGCGCGCTACCCCATTTAGTGGGGGTAGAGCCTACTTGCAAGTCTCTCCGACCTTCACAAAAAACGTTATTCAAGAATATCTCTTTCTCCTATGTGCTTTCATCCCTAACCCTAACCCTAACCCTTCCGAAAGTCGGAGAAGCTCAAGGATGGTACCGATCGATGCGCGCTACCCCATTTAGTGGGGGTAGAGCCTACTTGCAAGTCTCTCCGACCTTCACAAAAAAAGTTATTCAAGAATATCTCCTCAGATTTGGGGGAATTTCGTCGGTCGACCTCTTCCGAAGGTCGTACAAGCTCGGGGATGGTACCAATCGATCCGCAGGACCCAAATTAGTCCAGATGCAACCACTTTCCAAGTCTCTCCGACCTTCACAAAAAAAGTTATTCAAGAATATCTCTTTCTCCTATGTGCTTTCATCCCTAACCCTAACCCTAACCCTTCCGAAAGTCGGAGAAGCTCAAGGATGGTACCGATCGATGCGCGCTACCCCATTTAGTGGGGGTAGAGCCTACTTGCAAGTCTCTCCGACCTTCACAAAAAAAGTTATTCAAGAATATCTCTTTCTCCTATGTGCTTTCATCCCTAACCCTAACCCTAACCCTTCCGAAAGTCGGAGAAGCTCAAGGATGGTACCGATCGATGCGCGCTACCCCATTTAGTGGGGGTAGAGCCTACTTGCAAGTCTCTCCGACCTTCACAAAAAAAGTTATTCAAGAATATCTCTTTCTCCTATGTGCTTTCATCCCTAACCCTAACCCTAACCCTTCCGAAAGTCGGAGAAGCTCAAGGATAGTACCGATCGATGCGCGCAACCCCATTTAGTGGGGGTAGAGCCTACTTGCAAGTCTCTCCGACCTTCACAAAAAAAGTTATTCAAGAATATCTCTTTCTCCTATGTGCTTTCATCCCTAACCCTAACCCTAACCCTTCCGAAAGTCGGAGAAGCTCAAGGATGGTACCGATCGATGCGCGTTACCCCATTTAGTGGGGGTAGAGCCTACTTGCAAGTCTCTCCGACCTTCACAAAAAAAGTTATTCAAGAATATCTCTTTCTCCTATGTGCTTTCATCCCTAACCCTAACCCTAACCTTTCCGAAAGTCGGAGAAGCTCAAGGATGGTACCGATCGATGCGCGCTACCCCATTTAGTGGGGGTAGAGCCTACTTGCAAGTCTCTCCGACCTTCACAAAAAAAGTTATTCAAGAATATCTCTTTCTCCTATGTGCTTTCATCCCTAACCCTAACCCTAACCCTTCCGAAAGTCGGAGAAGCTCAAGGATGGTACCGATCGATGCGCGCTACCCCATTTAGTGGGGGTAGAGCCTACTTGCAAGTCTCTCCGACCTTCACAAAAAAAGTTATTCAAGAATATCTCTTTCTCCTATGTGCTTTCATCCCTAACCCTAACCCTAACCCTTCCGAAAGTCGGAGAAGCTCAAGGATGGTACCGATCGATGCGCGCTACCCCATTTAGTGGGGGTAGAGCCTACTTGCAAGTCTCTCCGACCTTCACAAAAAACGTTATTCAAGAATATCTCTTTCTCCTATGTGCTTTCATCCCTAACCCTAACCCTAACCCTTTCGAAAGTCGGAGAAGCTCAAGGATGGTACCGATCGATGCGCGCTACCCCATTTAGTGGGGGTAGAGCCTACTTGCAAGTCTCTCCGACCTTCACAAAAAAAGTTATTCAAGAATATCTCCTCAGATTTGGGGGAATTTCGTCGGTCGACCTCTTCCGAAGGTCGTACAAGCTCGGGGATGGTACCAATCGATCCGCAGGACCCAAATTAGTCCAGATGCAACCACTTTCCAAGTCTCTCCGACCTTCACAAAAAAAGTTATTCAAGAATATCTCTTTCTCCTATGTGCTTTCATCCCTAACCCTAACCCTAACCCTTCCGAAAGTCGGAGAAGCTCAAGGATGGTACCGATCGATGCGCGCTACCCCATTTAGTGGGGGTAGAGCCTACTTGCAAGTCTCTCCGACCTTCACAAAAAACGTTATTCAAGAATATCTCTTTCTCCTATGTGCTTTCATCCCTAACCCTAACCCTAACCCTTCCGAAAGTCGGAGAAGCTCAAGGATGGTACCGATCGATGCGCGCTACCCCATTTAGTGGGGGTAGAGCCTACTTGCAAGTCTCTCCGACCTTCACAAAAAAAGTTATTCAAGAATATCTCTTTCTCCTATGTGCTTTCATCCCTAACCCTAACCCTAACCCTTCCGAAAGTCGGAGAAGCTCAAGGATAGTACCGATCGATGCGCGCAACCCCATTTAGTGGGGGTAGAGCCTACTTGCAAGTCTCTCCGACCTTCACAAAAAAAGTTATTCAAGAATATCTCTTTCTCCTATGTGCTTTCATCCCTAACCCTAACCCTAACCCTTCCGAAAGTCGGAGAAGCTCAAGGATGGTACCGATCGATGCGCGTTACCCCATTTAGTGGGGGTAGAGCCTACTTGCAAGTCTCTCCGACCTTCACAAAAAAAGTTATTCAAGAATATCTCTTTCTCCTATGTGCTTTCATCCCTAACCCTAACCCTAACCCTTCCGAAAGTCGGAGAAGCTCAAGGATGGTACCGATCGATGCGCGCTACCCCATTTAGTGGGGGTAGAGCCTACTTGCAAGTCTCTCCGACCTTCACAAAAAAAGTTATTCAAGAATATCTCTTTCTCCTATGTGCTTTCATCCCTAACCCTAACCCTAACCCTTCCGAAAGTCGGAGAAGCTCAAGGATGGTACCGATCGATGCGCGCTACCCCATTTAGTGGGGGTAGAGCCTACTTGCAAGTCTCTCCGACCTTCACAAAAAAAGTTATTCAAGAATATCTCTTTCTCCTATGTGCTTTCATCCCTAACCCTAACCCTAACCCTTCCGAAAGTCGGAGAAGCTCAAGGATGGTACCGATCGATGCGCGCTACCCCATTTAGTGGGGGTAGAGCCTACTTGCAAGTCTCTCCGACCTTCACAAAAAACGTTATTCAAGAATATCTCTTTCTCCTATGTGCTTTCATCCCTAACCCTAACCCTAACCCTTCCGAAAGTCGGAGAAGCTCAAGGATGGTACCGATCGATGCGCGCTACCCCATTTAGTGGGGGTAGAGCCTACTTGCAAGTCTCTCCGACCTTCACAAAAAAAGTTATTCAAGAATATCTCCTCAGATTTGGGGGAATTTCGTCGGTCGACCTCTTCCGAAGGTCGTACAAGCTCGGGGATGGTACCAATCGATCCGCAGGACCCAAATTAGTCCAGATGCAACCACTTTCCAAGTCTCTCCGACCTTCACAAAAAAAGTTATTCAAGAATATCTCTTTCTCCTATGTGCTTTCATCCCTAACCCTAACCCTAACCCTTCCGAAAGTCGGAGAAGCTCAAGGATGGTACCGATCGATGCGCGCTACCCCATTTAGTGGGGGTAGAGCCTACTTGCAAGTCTCTCCGACCTTCACAAAAAAAGTTATTCAAGAATATCTCTTTCTCCTATGTGCTTTCATCCCTAACCCTAACCCTAACCCTTCCGAAAGTCGGAGAAGCTCAAGGATGGTACCGATCGATGCGCGCTACCCCATTTAGTGGGGGTAGAGCCTACTTGCAAGTCTCTCCGACCTTCACAAAAAAAGTTATTCAAGAATATCTCTTTCTCCTATGTGCTTTCATCCCTAACCCTAACCCTAACCCTTCCGAAAGTCGGAGAAGCTCAAGGATGGTACCGATCGATGCGCGCAACCCCATTTAGTGGGGGTAGAGCCTACTTGCAAGTCTCTCCGACCTTCACAAAAAAAGTTATTCAAGAATATCTCTTTCTCCTATGTGCTTTCATCCCTAACCCTAACCCTAACCCTTCCGAAAGTCGGAGAAGCTCAAGAATGGTACCGATCGATGCGCGCTACCCCATTTAGTGGGGGTAGAGCCTACTTGCAAGTCTCTCCGACCTTCACAAAAAAAGTTATTCAAGAATATCTCCTCAGATTTGGGGGAATTTCGTCGGTCGACCTCTTCCGAAGGTCGTACAAGCTCGGGGATGGTACCAATCGATCCGCAGGACCCAAATTAGTCCAGATGCAACCACTTTCCAAGTCTCTCCGACCTTCACAAAAAAAGTTATTCAAGAATATCTCTTTCTCCTATGTGCTTTCATCCCTAACCCTAACCCTAACCCTTCCGAAAGTCGGAGAAGCTCAAGGATGGTACCGATCGATGCGCGCTACCCCATTTAGTGGGGGTAGAGCCTACTTGCAAGTCTCTCCGACCTTCACAAAAAACGTTATTCAAGAATATCTCTTTCTCCTATGTGCTTTCATCCCTAACCCTAACCCTAACCCTTCCGAAAGTCGGAGAAGCTCAAGGATGGTACAGATCGATGCGCGCTACCCCATTTAGTGGGGGTAGAGCCTACTTGCAAGTCTCTCCGACCTTCACAAAAAAGGTTATTCAAGAATATCTCCTCAGATTTGGGGGAATTTCGTCGGTCGACCTCTTCCGAAGGTCGTACAAGCTCGGGGATGGTACCAATCGATCTGCAGGACCCAAATTAGTCCAGATGCAACCACTTTCCAAGTCTCTCCGACCTTCACAAAAAAAGTTATTCAAGAATATCTCTTTCTCCTATGTGCTTTCATCCCTAACCCTAACCCTAACCCTTCCGAAAGTCGGAGAAGCTCAAGGATGGTACCGATCGATGCGCGCTACCCCATTTAGTGGGGGTAGAGCCTACTTGCAAGTCTCTCCGACCTTCACAAAAAAAGTTATTCAAGAATATCTCTTTCTCCTATGTGCTTTCATCCCTAACCCTAACCCTAACCCTTCCGAAAGTCGGAGAAGCTCAGGGATGGTACCGATCGATGCGCGCTACCCCATTTAGTGGGGGTAGAGCCTACTTGCAAGTCTCTCCGACCTTCACAAAAAAAGTTATTCAAGAATATCTCTTTCTCCTATGTGCTTTCATCCCTAACCCTAACCCTAACCCTTCCGAAAGTCGGAGAAGCTCAAGGATGGTACCGATCGATGCGCGCTACCCCATTTAGTGGGGGTAGAGCCTACTTGCAAGTCTCTCCGACCTTCACAAAAAAAGTTATTCAAGAATATCTCTTTCTCCTATGTGCTTTCATCCCTAACCCTAACCCTAACCCTTCCGAAAGTCGGAGAAGCTCAAGGATGGTACCGATCGATGCGCGCTACCCCATTTAGTGGGGGTAGAGCCTACTTGCAAGTCTCTCCGACCTTCACAAAAAAAGTTATTCAAGAATATCTCTTTCTCCTATGTGCTTTCATCCCTAACCCTAACCCTAACCCTTCCGAAAGTCGGAGAAGCTCAAGGATGGTACCGATCGATGCGCGCAACCCCATTTAGTGGGGGTAGAGCCTACTTGCAAGTCTCTCCGACCTTCACAAAAAAAGTTATTCAAGAATATCTCTTTCTCCTATGTGCTTTCATCCCTAACCCTAACCCTAACCCTTCCGAAAGTCGGAGAAGCTCAAGAATGGTACCGATCGATGCGCGCTACCCCATTTAGTGGGGGTAGAGCCTACTTGCAAGTCTCTCCGACCTTCACAAAAAAAGTTATTCAAGAATATCTCCTCAGATTTGGGGGAATTTCGTCGGTCGACCTCTTCCGAAGGTCGTACAAGCTCGGGGATGGTACCAATCGATCCGCAGGACCCAAATTAGTCCAGATGCAACCACTTTCCAAGTCTCTCCGACCTTCACAAAAAAAGTTATTCAAGAATATCTCTTTCTCCTATGTGCTTTCATCCCTAACCCTAACCCTAACCCTTCCGAAAGTCGGAGAAGCTCAAGGATGGTACCGATCGATGCGCGCTACCCCATTTAGTGGGGGTAGAGCCTACTTGCAAGTCTCTCCGACCTTCACAAAAAACGTTATTCAAGAATATCTCTTTCTCCTATGTGCTTTCATCCCTAACCCTAACCCTAACCCTTCCGAAAGTCGGAGAAGCTCAAGGATGGTACAGATCGATGCGCGCTACCCCATTTAGTGGGGGTAGAGCCTACTTGCAAGTCTCTCCGACCTTCACAAAAAAGGTTATTCAAGAATATCTCCTCAGATTTGGGGGAATTTCGTCGGTCGACCTCTTCCGAAGGTCGTACAAGCTCGGGGATGGTACCAATCGATCTGCAGGACCCAAATTAGTCCAGATGCAACCACTTTCCAAGTCTCTCCGACCTTCACAAAAAAAGTTATTCAAGAATATCTCTTTCTCCTATGTGCTTTCATCCCTAACCCTAACCCTAACCCTTCCGAAAGTCGGAGAAGCTCAAGGATGGTACCGATCGATGCGCGCTACCCCATTTAGTGGGGGTAGAGCCTACTTGCAAGTCTCTCCGACCTTCACAAAAAAAGTTATTCAAGAATATCTCTTTCTCCTATGTGCTTTCATCCCTAACCCTAACCCTAACCCTTCCGAAAGTCGGAGAAGCTCAGGGATGGTACCGATCGATGCGCGCTACCCCATTTAGTGGGGGTAGAGCCTACTTGCAAGTCTCTCCGACCTTCACAAAAAAAGTTATTCAAGAATATCTCTTTCTCCTATGTGCTTTCATCCCTAACCCTAACCCTAACCCTTCCGAAAGTCGGAGAAGCTCAAGGATGGTACCGATCGATGCGCGCTACCCCATGTAGTGGGGGTAGAGCCTACTTGCAAGTCTCTCCGACCTTCACAAAAAAAGTTATTCAAGAATATCTCTTTCTCCTATGTGCTTTCATCCCTAACCCTAACCCTAACCCTTCCGAAAGTCGGAGAAGCTCAAGGATGGTACCGATCGATGCGCGCTACCCCATTTAGTGGGGGTAGAGCCTACTTGCAAGTCTCTCCGACCTTCACAAAAAAAGTTATTCAAGAATATCTCTTTCTCCTATGTGCTTTCATCCCTAACCCTAACCCTAACCCTTTCGAAAGTCGGAGAAGCTCAAGGATGGTACCGATCGATGCGCGCTACCCCATTTAGTGGGGGTAGAGCCTACTTGCAAGTCTCTCCGACCTTCACAAAAAAAGTTATTCAAGAATATCTCTTTCTCCTATGTGCTTTCATCCCTAACCCTAACCCTAACCCTTCCGAAAGTCGGAGAAGCTCAAGGATGGTAACGATCGATGCGCGCTACCCCATTTAGTGGGGGTAGAGCCTACTTGCAAGTCTCTCCGACCTTCACAAAAAAAGTTATTCAAGAATATCTCTTTCTCCTATGTGCTTTCATCCCTAACCCTAACCCTAACCCTTCCGAAAGTCGGAGAAGCTCAAGAATGGTACCGATCGATGCGCGCTACCCCATTTAGTGGGGGTAGAGCCTACTTGCAAGTCTCTCCGACCTTCACAAAAAAAGTTATTCAAGAATATCTCCTCAGATTTGGGGGAATTTCGTCGGTCGACCTCTTCCGAAGGTCGTACAAGCTCGGGGATGGTACCAATCGATCCGCAGGACCCAAATTAGTCCAGATGCAACCACTTTCCAAGTCTCTCCGACCTTCACAAAAAAAGTTATTCAAGAATATCTCTTTCTCCTATGTGCTTTCATCCCTAACCCTAACCCTAACCCTTCCGAAAGTCGGAGAAGCTCAAGGATGGTACCGATCGATGCGCGCTACCCCATTTAGTGGGGGTAGAGCCTACTTGCAAGTCTCTCCGACCTTCACAAAAAACGTTATTCAAGAATATCTCTTTCTCCTATGTGCTTTCATCCCTAACCCTAACCCTAACCCTTCCGAAAGTCGGAGAAGCTCAAGGATGGTACAGATCGATGCGCGCTACCCCATTTAGTGGGGGTAGAGCCTACTTGCAAGTCTCTCTGACCTTCACAAAAAAGGTTATTCAAGAATATCTCCTCAGATTTGGGGGAATTTCGTCGGTCGACCTCTTCCGAAGGTCGTACAAGCTCGGGGATGGTACCAATCGATCTGCAGGACCCAAATTAGTCCAGATGCAACCACTTTCCAAGTCTCTCCGACCTTCACAAAAAAAGTTATTCAAGAATATCTCTTTCTCCTATGTGCTTTCATCCCTAACCCTAACCCTAACCCTTCCGAAAGTCGGAGAAGCTCAAGGATGGTACCGATCGATGCGCGCTACCCCATTTAGTGGGGGTAAAGCCTACTTGCAAGTCTCTCCGACCTTCACAAAAAAAGTTATTCAAGAATATCTCTTTCTCCTATGTGCTTTCATCCCTAACCCTAACCCTAACCCTTCCGAAAGTCGGAGAAGCTCAAGGATGGTACCGATCGATGCGCGCTACCCCATTTAGTGGGGGTAGAGCCTACTTGCAAGTCTCTCCGACCTTCACAAAAAAAGTTATTCAAGAATATCTCTTTCTCCTATGTGCTTTCATCCCTAACCCTAACCCTAACCCTTCCGAAAGTCGGAGAAGCTCAAGGATGGTACCGATCGATGCGCGCTACCCCATTTAGTGGGGGTAGAGCCTACTTGCAAGTCTCTCCGACCTTCACAAAAAAAGTTATTCAAGAATATCTCTTTCTCCTATGTGCTTTCATCCCTAACCCTAACCCTAACCCTTCCGAAAGTCGGAGAAGCTCAAGGATGGTACCGATCGATGCGCGCTACCCCATTTAGTGGGGGTAGAGCCTACTTGCAAGTCTCTCCGACCTTCACAAAAAAAGTTATTCAAGAATATCTCCTCAGATTTGGGGGAATTTCGTCGGTCGACCTCTTCCGAAGGTCGTACAAGCTCGGGGATGGTACCAATCGATCCGCAGGACCCAAATTAGTCCAGATGCAACCACTTTCCAAGTCTCTCCGACCTTCACAAAAAAAGTTATTCAAGAATATCTCTTTCTCCTATGTGCTTTCATCCCTAACCCTAACCCTAACCCTTCCGAAAGTCGGAGAAGCTCAAGGATGGTACCGATCGATGCGCGCAACCCCATGTAGTGGGGGTAGAGCCTACTTGCAAGTCTCTCCGACCTTCACAAAAAAAGTTATTCAAGAATATCTCTTTCTCCTATGTGCTTTCATCCCTAACCCTAACCCTAACCCTTCCGAAAGTCGGAGAAGCTCAAGGATGGTACCGATCGATGCGCGCTACCCCATTTAGTGGGGGTAGAGCCTACTTGCAAGTCTCTCCGACCTTCACAAAAAAAGTTATTCAAGAATATCTCTTTCTCCTATGTGCTTTCATCCCTAACCCTAACCCTTCCAAAAGTCGGAGAAGCTCAAGGATGGTACCGATCGATGCGCGCTACCCCATTTAGTGGGGGTAGAGCCTACTTGCAAGTCTCTCCGACCTTCACAAAAAAAGTTATTCAAGAATATCTCCTCAGATTTGGGGGAATTTCGTCGGTCGACCTCTTCCGAAGGTCGTACAAGCTCGGGGATGGTACCAATCGATCCGCAGGACCCAAATTAGTCCAGATGCAACCACTTTTCAAGTCTCTCCGACCTTCACAAAAAAAGTTATTCAAGAATATCTCTTTCTCCTATGTGCTTTCATCCCTAACCCTAACCCTAACCCTTCCGAAAGTCGGAGAAGCTCAAGGATGGTACCGATCGATGCGCGCTACCCCATTTAGTGGGGGTAGAGCCTACTTGCAAGTCTCTCCGACCTTCACAAAAAAAGTTATTCAAGAATATCTCTTTCTCCTATGTGCTTTCATCCCTAACCCTAACCCTAACCCTTCCGAAAGTCGGAGAAGCTCAAGGATGGTACCGATCGATGCGCGCTACCCCATTTAGTGGGGGTAGAGCCTACTTGCAAGTCTCTCGGACCTTCACAAAAAAAGTTATTCAAGAATATCTCTTTCTCCTATGTGCTTTCATCCCTAACCCTAACCCTAACCCTTCCGAAAGTCGGAGAAGCTCAAGGATGGTACCGATCGATGCGCGCTACCCCATTTAGTGGGGGTAGAGCCTACTTGCAAGTCTCTCCGACCTTCACAAAAAAAGTTATTCAAGAATATCTCTTTCTCCTATGTGCTTTCATCCCTAACCCTAACCCTAACCCTTCCGAAAGTCGGAGAAGCTCAAGGATGGTACCGATCGATGCGCGCTACCCCATTTAGTGGGGGTAGAGCCTACTTGCAAGTCTCTCCGACCTTCACAAAAAACGTTATTCAAGAATATCTCTTTCTCCTATGTGCTTTCATCCCTAACCCTAACCCTAACCCTTCCGAAAGTCGGAGAAGCTCAAGGATGGTACCGATCGATGCGCGCTACCCCATTTAGTGGGGGTAGAGCCTACTTGCAAGTCTCTCCGACCTTCACAAAAAAAGTTATTCAAGAATATCTCCTCAGATTTGGGGGAATTTCGTCGGTCGACCTCTTCCGAAGGTCGTACAAGCTCGGGGATGGTACCAATCGATCCGCAGGACCCAAATTAGTCCAGATGCAACCACTTTCCAAGTCTCTCCGACCTTCACAAAAAAAGTTATTCAAGAATATATCTTTCTCCTATCTGCTTTCATCCCTAACCCTAACCCTTCCGAAAGTCGGAGAAGCTCAAGGATGGTACCGATCGATGCGCGCTACCCCATTTAGTGGGGGTAGAGCCTACTTGCAAGTCTCTCCGACCTTCACAAAAAAAGTTATTCAAGAATATCTCTTTCTCCTATGTGCTTTCATCCCTAACCCTAACCCTAACCCTTCCGAAAGTCGGAGAAGCTCAAGGATGGTACCGATCGATGCGCGCTACCCCATTTAGTGGGGGTAGAGCCTACTTGCAAGTCTCTCGGACCTTCACAAAAAAAGTTATTCAAGAATATCTCTTTCTCCTATGTGCTTTCATCCCTAACCCTAACCCTAACCCTTCCGAAAGTCGGAGAAGCTCAAGGATGGTACCGATCGATGCGCGCTACCCCATTTAGTGGGGGTAGAGCCTACTTGCAAGTCTCTCCGACCTTCACAAAAAAAGTTATTCAAGAATATCTCCTCAGATTTGGGGGAATTTCGTCGGTCGACCTCTTCCGAAGGTCGTACAAGCTCGGGGATGGTACCAATCGATCCGCAGGACCCAAATTAGTCCAGATGCAACCACTTTCCAAGTCTCTCCGACCTTCACAAAAAAAGTTATTCAAGAATATCTCTTTCTCCTATGTGCTTTCATCCCTAACCCTAACCCTAACCCTTCCGAAAGTCGGAGAAGCTCAAGGATGGTACCGATCGATGCGCGCTACCCCATTTAGTGGGGGTAGAGCCTACTTGCAAGTCTCTCCGACCTTCACAAAAAACGTTATTCAAGAATATCTCTTTCTCCTATGTGCTTTCATCCCTAACCCTAACCCTAACCCTTTCGAAAGTCGGAGAAGCTCAAGGATGGTACCGATCGATGCGCGCTACCCCATTTAGTGGGGGTAGAGCCTACTTGCAAGTCTCTCCGACCTTCACAAAAAAAGTTATTCAAGAATATCTCCTCAGATTTGGGGGAATTTCGTCGGTCGACCTCTTCCGAAGGTCGTACAAGCTCGGGGATGGTACCAATCGATCCGCAGGACCCAAATTAGTCCACATGCAACCACTTTCCAAGTCTCTCCGACCTTCACAAAAAAAGTTATTCAAGAATATCTCTTTCTCCTATGTGCTTTCATCCCTAACCCTAACCCTAACCCTTCCGAAAGTCGGAGAAGCTCAAGGATAGTACCGATCGATGCGCGCTACCCCATTTAGTGGGGGTAGAGCCTACTTGCAAGTCTCTCCGACCTTCACAAAAAACGTTATTCAAGAATATCTCTTTCTCCTATGTGCTTTCATCCCTAACCCTAACCCTAACCCTTCCGAAAGTCGGAGAAGCTCAAGGATGGTACCGATCGATGCGCGCTACCCCATTTAGTGGGGGTAGAGCCTACTTGCAAGTCTCTCCGACCTTCACAAAAAAAGTTATTCAAGAATATCTCCTCAGATTTGGGGGAATTTCGTCGGTCGACCTCTTCCGAAGGTCGTACAAGCTCGGGGATGGTACCAATCGATCCGCAGGACCCAAATTAGTCCAGATGCAACCACTTTCCAAGTCTCTCCGACCTTCACAAAAAAAGTTATTCAAGAATATCTCTTTCTCCTATCTGCTTTCATCCCTAACCCTAACCCTTCCGAAAGTCGGAGAAGCTCAAGGATGGTACCGATCGATGCGCGCTACCCCATTTAGTGGGGGTAGAGCCTACTTGCAAGTCTCTCCGACCTTCACAAAAAAAGTTATTCAAGAATATCTCTTTCTCCTATGTGCTTTCATCCCTAACCCTAACCCTAACCCTTCCGAAAGTCGGAGAAGCTCAAGGATGGTACCGATCGATGCGCGCTACCCCATTTAGTGGGGGTAGAGCCTACTTGCAAGTCTCTCCGACCTTCACAAAAAAAGTTATTCAAGAATATCTCTTTCTCCTATGTGCTTTCATCCCTAACCCTAACCCTAACCCTTCCGAAAGTCGGAGAAGCTCAAGGATGGTACCGATCGATGCGCGCAACCCCATTTAGTGGGGGTAGAGCCTACTTGAAAGTCTCTCCGACCTTCACAAAAAAAGTTATTCAAGAATATCTCCTCAGATTTGGGGGAATTTCGTCGGTCGACCTCTTCCGAAGGTCGTACAAGCTCGGGGATGGTACCAATCGATCTGCAGGACCCAAATTAGTCCAGATGCAACCACTTTCCAAGTCTCTCCGACCTTCACAAAAAAAGTTATTCAAGAATATCTCTTTCTCCTATGTGCTTTCATCCCTAACCCTAACCCTAACCCTTCCGAAAGTCGGAGAAGCTCAAGGATGGTACCGATCGATGCGCGCTACCCCATTTAGTGGGGGTAGAGCCTACTTGCAAGTCTCTCCGACCTTCACATAAAAAGTTATTCAAGAATATCTCTTTCTCCTATGTGCTTTCATCCCTAACCCTAACCCTAACCCTTCCGAAAGTCGGAGAAGCTCAAGGATGGTACCGATCGATGCGCGCTACCCCATTTAGTGGGGGTAGAGCCTACTTGCAAGTCTCTCGGACCTTCACAAAAAAAGTTATTCAAGAATATCTCTTTCTCCTATGTGCTTTCATCCCTAACCCTAACCCTAACCCTTCCGAAAGTCGGAGAAGCTCAAGGATGGTACCGATCGATGCGCGCTACCCCATTTAGTGGGGGTAGAGCCTACTTGCAAGTCTCTCCGACCTTCACAAAAAAAGTTATTCAAGAATATCTCCTCAGATTTGGGGGAATTTCGTCGGTCGACCTCTTCCGAAGGTCGTACAAGCTCAGGGATGGTACCAATCGATCCGCAGGACCCAAATTAGTCCAGATGCAACCACTTTCCAAGTCTCTCCGACCTTCACAAAAAAAGTTATTCAAGAATATCTCTTTCTCCTATGTGCTTTCATCCCTAACCCTAACCCTAACCCTTCCGAAAGTCGGAGAAGCTCAAAGATGGTACCGATCGATGCGCGCTACCCCATTTAGTGGGGGTAGAGCCTACTTGCAAGTCTCTCCGACCTTCACAAAAAAAGTTATTCAAGAATATCTCCTCAGATTTGGGGGAATTTCGTCGGTCGACCTCTTCCGAAGGTCGTACAAGCTCGGGGATGGTACCAATCGATCTGCAGGACCCAAATTAGTCCAGATGCAACCACTTTCCAAGTCTCTCCGACCTTCACAAAAAAAGTTATTCAAGAATATCTCTTTCTCCTATGTGCTTTCATCCCTAACCCTAACCCTAACCCTTCCGAAAGTCGGAGAAGCTCAAGGATGGTACCGATCGATGCGCGCTACCCCATTTAGTGGGGGTAGAGCCTACTTGCAAGTCTCTCCGACCTTCACAAAAAAAGTTATTCAAGAATATCTCTTTCTCCTATGTGCTTTCATCCCTAACCCTAACCCTAACCCTTCCGAAAGTCGGAGAAGCTCAAGGATGGTACCGATCGATGCGCGCAACCCCATTTAGTGGGGGTAGAGCCTACTTGCAAGTCTCTCCGACCTTCACAAAAAAAGTTATTCAAGAATATCTCCTCAGATTTGGGGGAATTTCGTCGGTCGACCTCTTTCGAAGGTCGTACAAGCTCGGGGATGGTACCAATCGATCCGCAGGACCCAAATTAGTCCAGATGCAACCACTTTCCAAGTCTCTCCGACCTTCACAAAAAAAGTTATTCAAGAATATCTCTTTCTCCTATGTGCTTTCATCCCTAACCCTAACCCTAACCCTTCCGAAAGTCGGAGAAGCTCAAGGATGGTACCGATCGATGCGCGCTACCCCATTTAGTGGGGGTAGAGCCTACTTGCAAGTCTCTCCGACCTTCACAAAAAAAGTTATTCAAGAATATCTCTTTCTCCTATGTGCTTTCATCCCTAACCCTAACCCTAACCCTTCCGAAAGTCGGAGAAGCTCAAGGATGGTACCGATCGATGCGCGCTACCCCATTTAGTGGGGGTAGAGCCTACTTGCAAGTCTCTCCGACCTTCACAAAAAAAGTTATTCAAGAATATCTCTTTCTCCTATGTGCTTTCATCCCTAACCCTAACCCTAACCCTTCCGAAAGTCGGAGAAGCTCAAGGATGGTACCGATCGATGCGCGCAACCCCATTTAGTGGGGGTAGAGCCTACTTGCAAGTCTCTCCGACCTTCACAAAAAAAGTTATTCAAGAATATCTCCTCAGATTTGGGGGAATTTCGTCGGTCGACCTCTTCCGAAGGTCGTACAAGCTCGGGGATGGTACCAATCGATCCGCAGGACCCAAATTAGTCCAGATGCAACCACTTTCCAAGTCTCTCCGACCTTCACAAAAAAAGTTATTCAAGAATATCTCCTTCTCCTATGTGCTTTCATCCCTAACCCTAACCCTAACCCTTCCGAAAGTCGGAGAAGCTCAAGGATGGTACCGATCGATGTGCGCTACCCCATTTAGTGGGGGTAGAGCCTACTTGCAAGTCTCTCCGACCTTCACAAAAAAAGTTATTCAAGAATATCTCCTCAGATTTGGGGGAATTTCGTCGGTCGACCTCTTCCGAAGGTCGTACAAGCTCGGGGATGGTACCAATCGATCTGCAGGACCCAAATTAGTCCAGATGCAACCACTTTCCAAGTCTCTCCGACCTTCACAAAAAAAGTTATTCAAGAATATCTCTTTCTCCTATGTGCTTTCATCCCTAACCCTAACCCTAACCCTTCCGAAAGTCGGAGAAGCTCAAGGATGGTACCGATCGATGCGCGCAACCCCATTTAGTGGGGGTAAAGCCTACTTGCAAGTCTCTCCGACCTTCACAAAAAAAGTTATTCAAGAATATCTCCTCAGATTTGGGGGAATTTCGTCGGTCGACCTCTTTCGAAGGTCGTACAAGCTCAAGGATGGTACCAATCGATCCGCAGGACCCAAATTAGTCCAGATGCAACCACTTTCCAAGTCTCTCCGACCTTCACAAAAAAAGTTATTCAAGAATATCTCTTTCTCCTATGTGCTTTCATCCCTAACCCTAACCCTAACCCTTCCGAAAGTCGGAGAAGCTCAAGGATGGTACCGATCGATGCGCGCTACCCCATTTAGTGGGGGTAGAGCCTACTTGCAAGTCTCTCCGACCTTCACAAAAAAAGTTATTCAAGAATATCTCTTTCTCCTATGTGCTTTCATCCCTAACCCTAACCCTAACCCTTCCGAAAGTCGGAGAAGCTCAAGGATGGTACCGATCGATGCGCGCTACCCCATTTAGTGGGGGTAGAGCCTACTTGCAAGTCTCTCCGACCTTCACAAAAAAAGTTATTCAAGAATATCTCTTTCTCCTATGTGCTTTCATCCCTAACCCTAACCCTAACCCTTCCGAAAGTCGGAGAAGCTCAAGGATGGTACTGGTCGATGCGCGCAACCCCATTTAGTGGGGGTAGAGCCTACTTGCAAGTCTCTCTGACCTTCACAAAAAAAGTTATTCAAGAATATCTCCTCAGATTTGGGGGAATTTCGTCGGTCGACCTCTTCCGAAGGTCGTACAAGCTCGGGGATGGTACCAATCGATCCGCAGGACCCAAATTAGTCCAGATGCAACCACTTTCCAAGTCTCTCCGACCTTCACAAAAAAAGTTATTCAAGAATATCTCTTTCTCCTATGTGCTTTCATCCCTAACCCTAACCCTAACCCTTCCGAAAGTCGGAGAAGCTCAAGGATGGTACCGATCGATGCGCGCTACCCCATTTAGTGGGGGTAGAGCCTACTTGCAAGTCTCTCGGACCTTCACAAAAAAAGTTATTCAAGAATATCTCTTTCTCCTATGTGCTTTCATCCCTAACCCTAACCCTAACCCTTCCGAAAGTCGGAGAAGCTCAAGGATGGTACCGATCGATGCGCGCTACCCCATTTAGTGGGGGTAGAGCCTACTTGCAAGTCTCTCCGACCTTCACAAAAAAAGTTATTCAAGAATATCTCCTCAGATTTGGGGGAATTTCGTCGGTCGACCTCTTCCGAAGGTCGTACAAGCTCGGGGATGGTACCAATCGATCTGCAGGACCCAAATTAGTCCAGATGCAACCACTTTCCAAGTCTCTCCGACCTTCACAAAAAAAGTTATTCAAGAATATCTCTTTCTCCTATCTGCTTTCATCCCTAACCCTAACCCTTCCGAAAGTCGGAGAAGCTCAAGGATGGTACCGATCGATGCGCGCTACCCCATTTAGTGGGGGTAGAGCCTACTTGCAAGTCTCTCCGACCTTCACAAAAAAAGTTATTCAAGAATATCTCTTTCTCCTATGTGCTTTCATCCCTAACCCTAACCCTAACCCTTCCGAAAGTCGGAGAAGCTCAAGGATGGTACCGATCGATGCGCGCTACCCCATTTAGTGGGGGTAGAGCCTACTTGCAAGTCTCTCGGACCTTCACAAAAAAAGTTATTCAAGAATATCTCTTTCTCCTATGTGCTTTCATCCCTAACCCTAACCCTAACCCTTCCGAAAGTCGGAGAAGCTCAAGGATGGTACCGATCGATGCGCGCTACCCCATTTAGTGGGGGTAGAGCCTACTTGCAAGTCTCTCCGACCTTCACAAAAAAAGTTATTCAAGAATATCTCCTCAGATTTGGGGGAATTTCGTCGGTCGACCTCTTCCGAAGGTCGTACAAGCTCGGGGATGGTACCAATCGATCCGCAGGACCCAAATTAGTCCAGATGCAACCAATTTCCAAGTCTCTCCGACCTTCACAAAAAAAGTTATTCAAGAATATCTCTTTCTCCTATGTGCTTTCATCCCTAACCCTAACCCTAACCCTTCCGAAAGTCGGAGAAGCTCAAGGATGGTACCGATCGATGCGCGCTACCCCATTTAGTGGGGGTAGAGCCTACTTGCAAGTCTCTCCGACCTTCACAAAAAACGTTATTCAAGAATATCTCTTTCTCCTATGTGCTTTCATCCCTAACCCTAACCCTAACCCTTTCGAAAGTCGGAGAAGCTCAAGGATGGTACCGATCGATGCGCGCTACCCCATTTAGTGGGGGTAGAGCCTACTTGCAAGTCTCTCCGACCTTCACAAAAAAAGTTATTCAAGAATATCTCCTCAGATTTGGGGGAATTTCGTCGGTCGACCTCTTCCGAAGGTCGTACAAGCTCGGGGATGGTACCAATCGATCCGCAGGACCCAAATTAGTCCAGATGCAACCACTTTCCAAGTCTCTCCGACCTTCACAAAAAAAGTTATTCAAGAATATCTCTTTCTCCTATGTGCTTTCATCCCTAACCCTAACCCTAACCCTTCCGAAAGTCGGAGAAGCTCAAGGATAGTACCGATCGATGCGCGCTACCCCATTTAGTGGGGGTAGAGCCTACTTGCAAGTCTCTCCGACCTTCACAAAAAACGTTATTCAAGAATATCTCTTTCTCCTATGTGCTTTCATCCCTAACCCTAACCCTAACCCTTCCGAAAGTCGGAGAAGCTCAAGGATGGTACCGATCGATGCGCGCTACCCCATTTAGTGGGGGTAGAGCCTACTTGCAAGTCTCTCCGACCTTCACAAAAAAAGTTATTCAAGAATATCTCCTCAGATTTGGGGGAATTTCGTCGGTCGACCTCTTCCGAAGGTCGTACAAGCTCGGGGATGGTACCAATCGATCCGCAGGACCCAAATTAGTCCAGATGCAACCACTTTCCAAGTCTCTCCGACCTTCACAAAAAAAGTTATTCAAGAATATCTCTTTCTCCTATCTGCTTTCATCCCTAACCCTAACCCTTCCGAAAGTCGGAGAAGCTCAAGGATGGTACCGATCGATGCGCGCTACCCCATTTAGTGGGGGTAGAGCCTACTTGCAAGTCTCTCCGACCTTCACAAAAAAAGTTATTCAAGAATATCTCTTTCTCCTATGTGCTTTCATCCCTAACCCTAACCCTAACCCTTCCGAAAGTCGGAGAAGCTCAAGGATGGTACCGATCGATGCGCGCTACCCCATTTAGTGGGGGTAGAGCCTACTTGCAAGTCTCTCCGACCTTCACAAAAAAAGTTATTCAAGAATATCTCTTTCTCCTATGTGCTTTCATCCCTAACCCTAACCCTTCCGAAAGTCGGAGAAGCTCAAGGATGGTACCGATCGATGCGCGCTACCCCATTTAGTGGGGGTAGAGCCTACTTGCAAGTCTCTCCGACCTTCACAAAAAAAGTTATTCAAGAATATCTCTTTCTCCTATGTGCTTTCATCCCTAACCCTAACCCTAACCCTTCCGAAAGTCGGAGAAGCTCAAGGATGGTACCGATCGATGCGCGCAACCCCATTTAGTGGGGGTAGAGCCTACTTGAAAGTCTCTCCGACCTTCACAAAAAAAGTTATTCAAGAATATCTCCTCAGATTTGGGGGAATTTCGTCGGTCGACCTCTTCCGAAGGTCGTACAAGCTCGGGGATGGTACCAATCGATCTGCAGGACCCAAATTAGTCCAGATGCAACCACTTTCCAAGTCTCTCCGACCTTCACAAAAAAAGTTATTCAAGAATATCTCTTTCTCCTATGTGCTTTCATCCCTAACCCTAACCCTAACCCTTCCGAAAGTCGGAGAAGCTCAAGGATGGTACCGATCGATGCGCGCTACCCCATTTAGTGGGGGTAGAGCCTACTTGCAAGTCTCTCCGACCTTCACAAAAAAAGTTATTCAAGAATATCTCTTTCTCCTATGTGCTTTCATCCCTAACCCTAACCCTAACCCTTCCGAAAGTCGGAGAAGCTCAAGGATGGTACCGATCGATGCGCGCTACCCCATTTAGTGGGGGTAGAGCCTACTTGCAAGTCTCTCGGACCTTCACAAAAAAAGTTATTCAAGAATATCTCTTTCTCCTATGTGCTTTCATCCCTAACCCTAACCCTAACCCTTCCGAAAGTCGGAGAAGCTCAAGGATGGTACCGATCGATGCGCGCTACCCCATTTAGTGGGGGTAGAGCCTACTTGCAAGTCTCTCCGACCTTCACAAAAAAAGTTATTCAAGAATATCTCCTCAGATTTGGGGGAATTTCGTCGGTCGACCTCTTCCGAAGGTCGTACAAGCTCAGGGATGGTACCAATCGATCCGCAGGACCCAAATTAGTCCAGATGCAACCACTTTCCAAGTCTCTCCGACCTTCACAAAAAAAGTTATTCAAGAATATCTCTTTCTCCTATGTGCTTTCATCCCTAACCCTAACCCTAACCCTTCCGAAAGTCGGAGAAGCTCAAAGATGGTACCGATCGATGCGCGCTACCCCATTTAGTGGGGGTAGAGCCTACTTGCAAGTCTCTCCGACCTTCACAAAAAAAGTTATTCAAGAATATCTCCTCAGATTTGGGGGAATTTCGTCGGTCGACCTCTTCCGAAGGTCGTACAAGCTCGGGGATGGTACCAATCGATCTGCAGGACCCAAATTAGTCCAGATGCAACCACTTTCCAAGTCTCTCCGACCTTCACAAAAAAAGTTATTCAAGAATATCTCTTTCTCCTATGTGCTTTCATCCCTAACCCTAACCCTAACCCTTCCGAAAGTCGGAGAAGCTCAAGGATGGTACCGATCGATGCGCGCTACCCCATTTAGTGGGGGTAGAGCCTACTTGCAAGTCTCTCCGACCTTCACAAAAAAAGTTATTCAAGAATATCTCTTTCTCCTATGTGCTTTCATCCCTAACCCTAACCCTAACCCTTCCGAAAGTCGGAGAAGCTCAAGGATGGTACCGATCGATGCGCGCAACCCCATTTAGTGGGGGTAGAGCCTACTTGCAAGTCTCTCCGACCTTCACAAAAAAAGTTATTCAAGAATATCTCCTCAGATTTGGGGGAATTTCGTCGGTCGACCTCTTTCGAAGGTCGTACAAGCTCGGGGATGGTACCAATCGATCCGCAGGACCCAAATTAGTCCAGATGCAACCACTTTCCAAGTCTCTCCGACCTTCACAAAAAAAGTTATTCAAGAATATCTCTTTCTCCTATGTGCTTTCATCCCTAACCCTAACCCTAACCCTTCCGAAAGTCGGAGAAGCTCAAGGATGGTACCGATCGATGCGCGCTACCCCATTTAGTGGGGGTAGAGCCTACTTGCAAGTCTCTCCGACCTTCACAAAAAAAGTTATTCAAGAATATCTCTTTCTCCTATGTGCTTTCATCCCTAACCCTAACCCTAACCCTTCCGAAAGTCGGAGAAGCTCAAGGATGGTACCGATCGATGCGCGCAACCCCATTTAGTGGGGGTAGAGCCTACTTGCAAGTCTCTCCGACCTTCACAAAAAAAGTTATTCAAGAATATCTCCTCAGATTTGGGGGAATTTCGTCGGTCGACCTCTTTCGAAGGTCGTACAAGCTCGGGGATGGTACCAATCGATCCGCAGGACCCAAATTAGTCCAGATGCAACCACTTTCCAAGTCTCTCCGACCTTCACAAAAAAAGTTATTCAAGAATATCTCTTTCTCCTATGTGCTTTCATCCCTAACCCTAACCCTAACCCTTCCGAAAGTCGGAGAAGCTCAAGGATGGTACCGATCGATGCGCGCTACCCCATTTAGTGGGGGTAGAGCCTACTTGCAAGTCTCTCCGACCTTCACAAAAAAAGTTATTCAAGAATATCTCTTTCTCCTATGTGCTTTCATCCCTAACCCTAACCCTAACCCTTCCGAAAGTCGGAGAAGCTCAAGGATGGTACCGATCGATGCGCGCTACCCCATTTAGTGGGGGTAGAGCCTACTTGCAAGTCTCTCCGACCTTCACAAAAAAAGTTATTCAAGAATATCTCTTTCTCCTATGTGCTTTCATCCCTAACCCTAACCCTAACCCTTCCGAAAGTCGGAGAAGCTCAAGGATGGTACCGATCGATGCGCGCAACCCCATTTAGTGGGGGTAGAGCCTACTTGCAAGTCTCTCCGACCTTCACAAAAAAAGTTATTCAAGAATATCTCCTCAGATTTGGGGGAATTTCGTCGGTCGACCTCTTCCGAAGGTCGTACAAGCTCGGGGATGGTACCAATCGATCCGCAGGACCCAAATTAGTCCAGATGCAACCACTTTCCAAGTCTCTCCGACCTTCACAAAAAAAGTTATTCAAGAATATCTCCTTCTCCTATGTGCTTTCATCCCTAACCCTAACCCTAACCCTTCCGAAAGTCGGAGAAGCTCAAGGATGGTACCGATCGATGTGCGCTACCCCATTTAGTGGGGGTAGAGCCTACTTGCAAGTCTCTCCGACCTTCACAAAAAAAGTTATTCAAGAATATCTCCTCAGATTTGGGGGAATTTCGTCGGTCGACCTCTTCCGAAGGTCGTACAAGCTCGGGGATGGTACCAATCGATCTGCAGGACCCAAATTAGTCCAGATGCAACCACTTTCCAAGTCTCTCCGACCTTCACAAAAAAAGTTATTCAAGAATATCTCTTTCTCCTATGTGCTTTCATCCCTAACCCTAACCCTAACCCTTCCGAAAGTCGGAGAAGCTCAAGGATGGTACCGATCGATGCGCGCAACCCCATTTAGTGGGGGTAAAGCCTACTTGCAAGTCTCTCCGACCTTCACAAAAAAAGTTATTCAAGAATATCTCCTCAGATTTGGGGGAATTTCGTCGGTCGACCTCTTTCGAAGGTCGTACAAGCTCAAGGATGGTACCAATCGATCCGCAGGACCCAAATTAGTCCAGATGCAACCACTTTCCAAGTCTCTCCGACCTTCACAAAAAAAGTTATTCAAGAATATCTCTTTCTCCTATGTGCTTTCATCCCTAACCCTAACCCTTCCGAAAGTCGGAGAAGCTCAAGGATGGTACCGATCGATGCGCGCTACCCCATTTAGTGGGGGTAGAGCCTACTTGCAAGTCTCTCCGACCTTCACAAAAAAAGTTATTCAAGAATATCTCTTTCTCCTATGTGCTTTCATCCCTAACCCTAACCCTAACCCTTCCGAAAGTCGGAGAAGCTCAAGGATGGTACCGATCGATGCGCGCTACCCCATTTAGTGGGGGTAGAGCCTACTTGCAAGTCTCTCCGACCTTCACAAAAAAAGTTATTCAAGAATATCTCTTTCTCCTATGTGCTTTCATCCCTAACCCTAACCCTAACCCTTCCGAAAGTCGGAGAAGCTCAAGGATGGTACTGGTCGATGCGCGCAACCCCATTTAGTGGGGGTAGAGCCTACTTGCAAGTCTCTCTGACCTTCACAAAAAAAGTTATTCAAGAATATCTCCTCAGATTTGGGGGAATTTCGTCGGTCGACCTCTTCCGAAGGTCGTACAAGCTCGGGGATGGTACCAATCGATCCGCAGGACCCAAATTAGTCCAGATGCAACCACTTTCCAAGTCTCTCCGACCTTCACAAAAAAAGTTATTCAAGAATATCTCTTTCTCCTATGTGCTTTCATCCCTAACCCTAACCCTAACCCTTCCGAAAGTCGGAGAAGCTCAAGGATGGTACCGATCGATGCGCGCTACCCCATTTAGTGGGGGTAGAGCCTACTTGCAAGTCTCTCGGACCTTCACAAAAAAAGTTATTCAAGAATATCTCTTTCTCCTATGTGCTTTCATCCCTAACCCTAACCCTAACCCTTCCGAAAGTCGGAGAAGCTCAAGGATGGTACCGATCGATGCGCGCTACCCCATTTAGTGGGGGTAGAGCCTACTTGCAAGTCTCTCCGACCTTCACAAAAAAAGTTATTCAAGAATATCTCCTCAGATTTGGGGGAATTTCGTCGGTCGACCTCTTCCGAAGGTCGTACAAGCTCGGGGATGGTACCAATCGATCCGCAGGACCCAAATTAGTCCAGATGCAACCACTTTTCAAGTCTCTCCGACCTTCACAAAAAAAGTTATTCAAGAATATCTCTTTCTCCTATGTGCTTTCATCCCTAACCCTAACCCTAACCCTTCCGAAAGTCGGAGAAGCTCAAGGATGGTACCGATCGATGCGCGCTACCCCATTTAGTGGGGGTAAAGCCTACTTGCAAGTCTCTCCGACCTTCACAAAAAAAGTTATTCAAGAATATCTCTTTCTCCTATGTGCTTTCATCCCTAACCCTAACCCTAACCCTTCCGAAAGTCGGAGAAGCTCAAGGATGGTACCGATCGATGCGCGCAACCCCATTTAGTGGGGGTAG
Source organism: Limanda limanda (assembly GCF_963576545.1). Taxonomy (NCBI): domain Eukaryota; kingdom Metazoa; phylum Chordata; class Actinopteri; order Pleuronectiformes; family Pleuronectidae; genus Limanda; species Limanda limanda. The sequence continues at coordinate 278,438 of NW_026870469.1, forward strand.
AGCCTACTTGCAAGTCTCTCCGACCTTCACAAAAAACGTTATTCAAGAATATCTCCTCAGATTTGGGGGAATTTCGTCGGTCGACCTCTTCCGAAGGTCGTACAAGCTCGGGGATGGTACCAATCGATCCGCAGGACCCAAATTAGTCCAGATGCAACCACTTTTCAAGTCTCTCCGACCTTCACAAAAAAAGTTATTCAAGAATATCTCTTTCTCCTATGTGCTTTCATCCCTAACCCTAACCCTAACCCTTCCGAAAGTCGGAGAAGCTCAAGGATGGTACCGATCGATGCGCGCTACCCCATTTAGTGGGGGTAGAGCCTACTTGCAAGTCTCTCCGACCTTCACAAAAAACGTTATTCAAGAATATCTCTTTCTCCTATGTGCTTTCATCCCTAACCCTAACCCTAACCCTTCCGAAAGTCGGAGAAGCTCAAGGATGGTACCGATCGATGCGCGCTACCCCATTTAGTGGGGGTAGAGCCTACTTGCAAGTCTCTCCGACCTTCACAAAAAAAGTTATTCAAGAATATCTCCTCAGATTTGGGGGAATTTCGTCGGTCGACCTCTTCCGAAGGTCGTACAAGCTCGGGGATGGTACCAATCGATCCGCAGGACCCAAATTAGTCCAGATGCAACCACTTTCCAAGTCTCTCCGACCTTCACAAAAAAAGTTATTCAAGAATATCTCTTTCTCCTATGTGCTTTCATCCCTAACCCTAACCCTAACCCTTCCGAAAGTCGGAGAAGCTCAAGGATGGTACCGATCGATGCGCGCTACCCCATTTAGTGGGGGTAGAGCCTACTTGCAAGTCTCTCCGACCTTCACAAAAAAAGTTATTCAAGAATATCTCTTTCTCCTTTGTGCTTTCATCCCTAACCCTAACCCTAACCCTTCCGAAAGTCGGAGAAGCTCAAGGATGGTACCGATCGATGCGCGCTACCCCATTTAGTGGGGGTAGAGCCTACTTGCAAGTCTCTCCGACCTTCACAAAAAAAGTTATTCAAGAATATCTCTTTCTCCTTTGTGCTTTCATCCCTAACCCTAACCCTAACCCTTCCGAAAGTCGGAGAAGCTCAAGGATGGTACCGATCGATGCGCGCTACCCCATTTAGTGGGGGTAGAGCCTACTTGCAAGTCTCTCCGACCTTCACAAAAAAAGTTATTCAAGAATATCTCTTTCTCCTATGTGCTTTCATCCCTAACCCTAACCCTAACCCTTCCGAAAGTCGGAGAAGCTCAAGGATGGTACTGGTCGATGCGCGCAACCCCATTTAGTGGGGGTAGAGCCTACTTGCAAGTCTCTCTGACCTTCACAAAAAAAGTTATTCAAGAATATCTCCTCAGATTTGGGGGAATTTCGTCGGTCGACCTCTTCCGAAGGTCGTACAAGCTCGGGGATGGTACCAATCGATCCGCAGGACCCAAATTAGTCCAGATGCAACCACTTTCCAAGTCTCTCCGACCTTCACAAAAAAAGTTATTCAAGAATATCTCTTTCTCCTATGTGCTTTCATCCCTAACCCTAACCCTAACCCTTCCGAAAGTCGGAGAAGCTCAAGGATGGTACCGATCGATGCGCGCTACCCCATTTAGTGGGGGTAGAGCCTACTTGCAAGTCTCTCGGACCTTCACAAAAAAAGTTATTCAAGAATATCTCTTTCTCCTATGTGCTTTCATCCCTAACCCTAACCCTAACCCTTCCGAAAGTCGGAGAAGCTCAAGGATGGTACCGATCGATGCGCGCTACCCCATTTAGTGGGGGTAGAGCCTACTTGCAAGTCTCTCCGACCTTCACAAAAAAAGTTATTCAAGAATATCTCCTCAGATTTGGGGGAATTTCGTCGGTCGACCTCTTCCGAAGGTCGTACAAGCTCGGGGATGGTACCAATCGATCCGCAGGACCCAAATTAGTCCAGATGCAACCACTTTTCAAGTCTCTCCGACCTTCACAAAAAAAGTTATTCAAGAATATCTCTTTCTCCTATGTGCTTTCATCCCTAACCCTAACCCTAACCCTTCCGAAAGTCGGAGAAGCTCAAGGATGGTACCGATCGATGCGCGCTACCCCATTTAGTGGGGGTAGAGCCTACTTGCAAGTCTCTCCGACCTTCACAAAAAAAGTTATTCAAGAATATCTCTTTCTCCTATGTGCTTTCATCCCTAACCCTAACCCTAACCCTTCCGAAAGTCGGAGAAGCTCAAGGATGGTACCGATCGATGCGCGCAACCCCATTTAGTGGGGGTAGAGCCTACTTGCAAGTCTCTCCGACCTTCACAAAAAACGTTATTCAAGAATATCTCCTCAGATTTGGGGGAATTTCGTCGGTCGACCTCTTCCGAAGGTCGTACAAGCTCGGGGATGGTACCAATCGATCCGCAGGACCCAAATTAGTCCAGATGCAACCACTTTCCAAGTCTCTCCGACCTTCACAAAAAAAGTTATTCAAGAATATCTCTTTCTCCTATGTGCTTTCATCCCTAACCCTAACCCTAACCCTTCCGAAAGTCGGAGAAGCTCAAGGATGGTACCGATCGATGCGCGCTACCCCATTTAGTGGGGGTAGAGCCTACTTGCAAGTCTCTCCGACCTTCACAAAAAACGTTATTCAAGAATATCTCTTTCTCCTATGTGCTTTCATCCCTAACCCTAACCCTAACCCTTCCGAAAGTCGGAGAAGCTCAAGGATGGTACCGATCGATGCGCGCTACCCCATTTAGTGGGGGTAGAGCCTACTTGCAAGTCTCTCCGACCTTCACAAAAAAAGTTATTCAAGAATATCTCCTCAGATTTGGGGGAATTTCGTCGGTCGACCTCTTCCGAAGGTCGTACAAGCTCGGGGATGGTACCAATCGATCCGCAGGACCCAAATTAGTCCAGATGCAACCACTTTCCAAGTCTCTCCGACCTTCACAAAAAAAGTTATTCAAGAATATCTCTTTCTCCTATGTGCTTTCATCCCTAACCCTAACCCTAACCCTTCCGAAAGTCGGAGAAGCTCAAGGATGGTACCGATCGATGCGCGCTACCCCATTTAGTGGGGGTAGAGCCTACTTGCAAGTCTCTCCGACCTTCACAAAAAAAGTTATTCAAGAATATCTCTTTCTCCTTTGTGCTTTCATCCCTAACCCTAACCCTAACCCTTCCGAAAGTCGGAGAAGCTCAAGGATGGTACCGATCGATGCGCGCTACCCCATTTAGTGGGGGTAGAGCCTACTTGCAAGTCTCTCCGACCTTCACAAAAAAAGTTATTCAAGAATATCTCTTTCTCCTATGTGCTTTCATCCCTAACCCTAACCCTAACCCTTCCGAAAGTCGGAGAAGCTCAAGGATGGTACCGATCGATGCGCGCTACCCCATTTAGTGGGGGTAGAGCCTACTTGCAAGTCTCTCCGACCTTCACAAAAAAAGTTATTCAAGAATATCTCCTCAGATTTGGGGGAATTTCGTCGGTCGACCTCTTCCGAAGGTCGTACAAGCTCAGGGATGGTACCAATCGATCCGCAGGACCCAAATTAGTCCAGATGCAACCACTTTCCAAGTCTCTCCGACCTTCACAAAAAAAGTTATTCAAGAATATCTCTTTCTCCTATGTGCTTTCATCCCTAACCCTAACCCTAACCCTTCCGAAAGTCGGAGAAGCTCAAGGATGGTACCGATCGATGCGCGCTACCCCATTTAGTGGGGGTAGAGCCTACTTGCAAGTCTCTCCGACCTTCACAAAAAAAGTTATTCAAGAATATCTCCTCAGATTTGGGGGAATTTCGTCGGTCGACCTCTTCCGAAGGTCGTACAAGCTCGGGGATGGTACCAATCGATCTGCAGGACCCAAATTAGTCCAGATGCAACCACTTTCCAAGTCTCTCCGACCTTCACAAAAAAAGTTATTCAAGAATATCTCTTTCTCCTATGTGCTTTCATCCCTAACCCTAACCCTAACCCTTCCGAAAGTCGGAGAAGCTCAAGGATGGTACCGATCGATGCGCGCTACCCCATTTAGTGGGGGTAGAGCCTACTTGCAAGTCTCTCCGACCTTCACAAAAAAAGTTATTCAAGAATATCTCTTTCTCCTTTGTGCTTTCATCCCTAACCCTAACCCTAACCCTTCCGAAAGTCGGAGAAGCTCAAGGATGGTACCGATCGATGCGCGCTACCCCATTTAGTGGGGGTAGAGCCTACTTGCAAGTCTCTCCGACCTTCACAAAAAAAGTTATTCAAGAATATCTCTTTCTCCTATGTGCTTTCATCCCTAACCCTAACCCTAACCCTTCCGAAAGTCGGAGAAGCTCAAGGATGGTACTGGTCGATGCGCGCAACCCCATTTAGTGGGGGTAGAGCCTACTTGCAAGTCTCTCTGACCTTCACAAAAAAAGTTATTCAAGAATATCTCCTCAGATTTGGGGGAATTTCGTCGGTCGACCTCTTCCGAAGGTCGTACAAGCTCGGGGATGGTACCAATCGATCCGCAGGACCCAAATTAGTCCAGATGCAACCACTTTCCAAGTCTCTCCGACCTTCACAAAAAAAGTTATTCAAGAATATCTCTTTCTCCTATGTGCTTTCATCCCTAACCCTAACCCTAACCCTTCCGAAAGTCGGAGAAGCTCAAGGATGGTACCGATCGATGCGCGCTACCCCATTTAGTGGGGGTAGAGCCTACTTGCAAGTCTCTCCGACCTTCACAAAAAAAGTTATTCAAGAATATCTCTTTCTCCTTTGTGCTTTCATCCCTAACCCTAACCCTAACCCTTCCGAAAGTCGGAGAAGCTCAAGGATGGTACCGATCGATGCGCGCTACCCCATTTAGTGGGGGTAGAGCCTACTTGCAAGTCTCTCCGACCTTCACAAAAAAAGTTATTCAAGAATATCTCTTTCTCCTTTGTGCTTTCATCCCTAACCCTAACCCTAACCCTTCCGAAAGTCGGAGAAGCTCAAGGATGGTACCGATCGATGCGCGCTACCCCATTTAGTGGGGGTAGAGCCTACTTGCAAGTCTCTCCGACCTTCACAAAAAAAGTTATTCAAGAATATCTCTTTCTCCTATGTGCTTTCATCCCTAACCCTAACCCTAACCCTTCCGAAAGTCGGAGAAGCTCAAGGATGGTACTGGTCGATGCGCGCAACCCCATTTAGTGGGGGTAGAGCCTACTTGCAAGTCTCTCTGACCTTCACAAAAAAAGTTATTCAAGAATATCTCCTCAGATTTGGGGGAATTTCGTCGGTCGACCTCTTCCGAAGGTCGTACAAGCTCGGGGATGGTACCAATCGATCCGCAGGACCCAAATTAGTCCAGATGCAACCACTTTCCAAGTCTCTCCGACCTTCACAAAAAAAGTTATTCAAGAATATCTCTTTCTCCTATGTGCTTTCATCCCTAACCCTAACCCTAACCCTTCCGAAAGTCGGAGAAGCTCAAGGATGGTACCGATCGATGCGCGCTACCCCATTTAGTGGGGGTAGAGCCTACTTGCAAGTCTCTCGGACCTTCACAAAAAAAGTTATTCAAGAATATCTCTTTCTCCTATGTGCTTTCATCCCTAACCCTAACCCTAACCCTTCCGAAAGTCGGAGAAGCTCAAGGATGGTACCGATCGATGCGCGCTACCCCATTTAGTGGGGGTAGAGCCTACTTGCAAGTCTCTCCGACCTTCACAAAAAAAGTTATTCAAGAATATCTCCTCAGATTTGGGGGAATTTCGTCGGTCGACCTCTTCCGAAGGTCGTACAAGCTCGGGGATGGTACCAATCGATCCGCAGGACCCAAATTAGTCCAGATGCAACCACTTTTCAAGTCTCTCCGACCTTCACAAAAAAAGTTATTCAAGAATATCTCTTTCTCCTATGTGCTTTCATCCCTAACCCTAACCCTAACCCTTCCGAAAGTCGGAGAAGCTCAAGGATGGTACCGATCGATGCGCGCTACCCCATTTAGTGGGGGTAGAGCCTACTTGCAAGTCTCTCCGACCTTCACAAAAAAAGTTATTCAAGAATATCTCTTTCTCCTATGTGCTTTCATCCCTAACCCTAACCCTAACCCTTCCGAAAGTCGGAGAAGCTCAAGGATGGTACCGATCGATGCGCGCAACCCCATTTAGTGGGGGTAGAGCCTACTTGCAAGTCTCTCCGACCTTCACAAAAAACGTTATTCAAGAATATCTCCTCAGATTTGGGGGAATTTCGTCGGTCGACCTCTTCCGAAGGTCGTACAAGCTCGGGGATGGTACCAATCGATCCGCAGGACCCAAATTAGTCCAGATGCAACCACTTTCCAAGTCTCTCCGACCTTCACAAAAAAAGTTATTCAAGAATATCTCTTTCTCCTATGTGCTTTCATCCCTAACCCTAACCCTAACCCTTCCGAAAGTCGGAGAAGCTCAAGGATGGTACCGATCGATGCGCGCTACCCCATTTAGTGGGGGTAGAGCCTACTTGCAAGTCTCTCCGACCTTCACAAAAAACGTTATTCAAGAATATCTCTTTCTCCTATGTGCTTTCATCCCTAACCCTAACCCTAACCCTTCCGAAAGTCGGAGAAGCTCAAGGATGGTACCGATCGATGCGCGCTACCCCATTTAGTGGGGGTAGAGCCTACTTGCAAGTCTCTCCGACCTTCACAAAAAAAGTTATTCAAGAATATCTCCTCAGATTTGGGGGAATTTCGTCGGTCGACCTCTTCCGAAGGTCGTACAAGCTCGGGGATGGTACCAATCGATCCGCAGGACCCAAATTAGTCCAGATGCAACCACTTTCCAAGTCTCTCCGACCTTCACAAAAAAAGTTATTCAAGAATATCTCTTTCTCCTATGTGCTTTCATCCCTAACCCTAACCCTAACCCTTCCGAAAGTCGGAGAAGCTCAAGGATGGTACCGATCGATGCGCGCTACCCCATTTAGTGGGGGTAGAGCCTACTTGCAAGTCTCTCCGACCTTCACAAAAAAAGTTATTCAAGAATATCTCTTTCTCCTTTGTGCTTTCATCCCTAACCCTAACCCTAACCCTTCCGAAAGTCGGAGAAGCTCAAGGATGGTACCGATCGATGCGCGCTACCCCATTTAGTGGGGGTAGAGCCTACTTGCAAGTCTCTCCGACCTTCACAAAAAAAGTTATTCAAGAATATCTCTTTCTCCTATGTGCTTTCATCCCTAACCCTAACCCTAACCCTTCCGAAAGTCGGAGAAGCTCAAGGATGGTACCGATCGATGCGCGCTACCCCATTTAGTGGGGGTAGAGCCTACTTGCAAGTCTCTCCGACCTTCACAAAAAAAGTTATTCAAGAATATCTCCTCAGATTTGGGGGAATTTCGTCGGTCGACCTCTTCCGAAGGTCGTACAAGCTCAGGGATGGTACCAATCGATCCGCAGGACCCAAATTAGTCCAGATGCAACCACTTTCCAAGTCTCTCCGACCTTCACAAAAAAAGTTATTCAAGAATATCTCTTTCTCCTATGTGCTTTCATCCCTAACCCTAACCCTAACCCTTCCGAAAGTCGGAGAAGCTCAAGGATGGTACCGATCGATGCGCGCTACCCCATTTAGTGGGGGTAGAGCCTACTTGCAAGTCTCTCCGACCTTCACAAAAAAAGTTATTCAAGAATATCTCCTCAGATTTGGGGGAATTTCGTCGGTCGACCTCTTCCGAAGGTCGTACAAGCTCGGGGATGGTACCAATCGATCTGCAGGACCCAAATTAGTCCAGATGCAACCACTTTCCAAGTCTCTCCGACCTTCACAAAAAAAGTTATTCAAGAATATCTCTTTCTCCTATGTGCTTTCATCCCTAACCCTAACCCTAACCCTTCCGAAAGTCGGAGAAGCTCAAGGATGGTACCGATCGATGCGCGCTACCCCATTTAGTGGGGGTAGAGCCTACTTGCAAGTCTCTCCGACCTTCACAAAAAAAGTTATTCAAGAATATCTCTTTCTCCTATGTGCTTTCATCCCTAACCCTAACCCTAACCCTTCCGAAAGTCGGAGAAGCTCAAGGATGGTACCGATCGATGCGCGCAACCCCATTTAGTGGGGGTAGAGCCTACTTGCAAGTCTCTCCGACCTTCACAAAAAAAGTTATTCAAGAATATCTCCTCAGATTTGGGGGAATTTCGTCGGTCGACCTCTTTCGAAGGTCGTACAAGCTCGGGGATGGTACCAATCGATCCGCAGGACCCAAATTAGTCCAGATGCAACCACTTTCCAAGTCTCTCCGACCTTCACAAAAAAAGTTATTCAAGAATATCTCTTTCTCCTATGTGCTTTCATCCCTAACCCTAACCCTAACCCTTCCGAAAGTCGGAGAAGCTCAAGGATGGTACCGATCGATGTGCGCTACCCCATTTAGTGGGGGTAGAGCCTACTTGCAAGTCTCTCCGACCTTCACAAAAAAAGTTATTCAAGAATATCTCTTTCTCCTATGTGCTTTCATCCCTAACCCTAACCCTAACCCTTCCGAAAGTCGGAGAAGCTCAAGGATGGTACCGATCGATGCGCGCTACCCCATTTAGTGGGGGTAGAGCCTACTTGCAAGTCTCTCCGACCTTCACAAAAAAAGTTATTCAAGAATATCTCTTTCTCCTATGTGCTTTCATCCCTAACCCTAACCCTAACCCTTCCGAAAGTCGGAGAAGCTCAAGGATGGTACCGATCGATGCGCGCAACCCCATTTAGTGGGGGTAGAGCCTACTTGCAAGTCTCTCCGACCTTCACAAAAAAAGTTATTCAAGAATATCTCCTCAGATTTGGGGGAATTTCGTCGGTCGACCTCTTCCGAAGGTCGTACAAGCTCGGGGATGGTACCAATCGATCCGCAGGACCCAAATTAGTCCAGATGCAACCACTTTCCAAGTCTCTCCGACCTTCACAAAAAAAGTTATTCAAGAATATCTCTTTCTCCTATGTGCTTTCATCCCTAACCCTAACCGTAACCCTTCCGAAAGTCGGAGAAGCTCAAGGATGGTACCGATCGATGCGCGCTACCCCATTTAGTGGGGGTAGAGCCTACTTGCAAGTCTCTCCGACCTTCACAAAAAAAGTTATTCAAGAATATCTCCTCAGATTTGGGGGAATTTCGTCGGTCGACCTCTTCCGAAGGTCGTACAAGCTCGGGGATGGTACCAATCGATCTGCAGGACCCAAATTAGTCCAGATGCAACCACTTTCCAAGTCTCTCCGACCTTCACAAAAAAAGTTATTCAAGAATATCTCTTTCTCCTATGTGCTTTCATCCCTAACCCTAACCCTAACCCTTCCGAAAGTCGGAGAAGCTCAAGGATGGTACCGATCGATGCGCGCAACCCCATTTAGTGGGGGTAGAGCCTACTTGCAAGTCTCTCCGACCTTCACAAAAAAAGTTATTCAAGAATATCTCCTCAGATTTGGGGGAATTTCGTCGGTCGACCTCTTTCGAAGGTCGTACAAGCTCAAGGATGGTACCAATCGATCCGCAGGACCCAAATTAGTCCAGATGCAACCACTTTCCAAGTCTCTCCGACCTTCACAAAAAAAGTTATTCAAGAATATCTCTTTCTCCTATGTGCTTTCATCCCTAACCCTAACCCTAACCCTTCCGAAAGTCGGAGAAGCTCAAGGATGGTACCGATCGATGCGCGCTACCCCATTTAGTGGGGGTAGAGCCTACTTGCAAGTCTCTCCGACCTTCACAAAAAAAGTTATTCAAGAATATCTCTTTCTCCTATGTGCTTTCATCCCTAACCCTAACCCTAACCCTTCCGAAAGTCGGAGAAGCTCAAGGATGGTACCGATCGATGCGCGCTACCCCATTTAGTGGGGGTAGAGCCTACTTGCAAGTCTCTCCGACCTTCACAAAAAAAGTTATTCAAGAATATCTCTTTCTCCTATGTGCTTTCATCCCTAACCCTAACCCTTCCGAAAGTCGGAGAAGCTCAAGGATGGTACTGGTCGATGCGCGCAACCCCATTTAGTGGGGGTAGAGCCTACTTGCAAGTCTCTCTGACCTTCACAAAAAAAGTTATTCAAGAATATCTCCTCAGATTTGGGGGAATTTCGTCGGTCGACCTCTTCCGAAGGTCGTACAAGCTCGGGGATGGTACCAATCGATCCGCAGGACCCAAATTAGTCCAGATGCAACCACTTTTCAAGTCTCTCCGACCTTCACAAAAAAAGTTATTCAAGAATATCTCTTTCTCCTATGTGCTTTCATCCCTAACCCTAACCCTAACCCTTCCGAAAGTCGGAGAAGCTCAAGGATGGTACCGATCGATGCGCGCTACCCCATTTAGTGGGGGTAGAGCCTACTTGCAAGTCTCTCCGACCTTCACAAAAAAAGTTATTCAAGAATATCTCTTTCTCCTATGTGCTTTCATCCCTATCCCTAACCCTAACCCTTCCGAAAGTCGGAGAAGCTCAAGGATGGTACCGATCGATGCGCGCAACCCCATTTAGTGGGGGTAGAGCCTACTTGCAAGTCTCTCCGACCTTCACAAAAAACGTTATTCAAGAATATCTCCTCAGATTTGGGGGAATTTCGTCGGTCGACCTCTTCCGAAGGTCGTACAAGCTCGGGGATGGTACCAATCGATCCGCAGGACCCAAATTAGTCCAGATGCAACCACTTTCCAAGTCTCTCCGACCTTCACAAAAAAAGTTATTCAAGAATATCTCTTTCTCCTATGTGCTTTCATCCCTAACCCTAACCCTAACCCTTCCGAAAGTCGGAGAAGCTCAAGGATGGTACCGATCGATGCGCGCTACCCCATTTAGTGGGGGTAGAGCCTACTTGCAAGTCTCTCCGACCTTCACAAAAAAAGTTATTCAAGAATATCTCTTTCTCCTTTGTGCTTTCATCCCTAACCCTAACCCTAACCCTTCCGAAAGTCGGAGAAGCTCAAGGATGGTACCGATCGATGCGCGCTACCCCATTTAGTGGGGGTAGAGCCTACTTGCAAGTCTCTCCGACCTTCACAAAAAAAGTTATTCAAGAATATCTCTTTCTCCTATGTGCTTTCATCCCTAACCCTAACCCTAACCCTTCCGAAAGTCGGAGAAGCTCAAGGATGGTACCGATCGATGCGCGCTACCCCATTTAGTGGGGGTAGAGCCTACTTGCAAGTCTCTCCGACCTTCACAAAAAAAGTTATTCAAGAATATCTCCTCAGATTTGGGGGAATTTCGTCGGTCGACCTCTTCCGAAGGTCGTACAAGCTCAGGGATGGTACCAATCGATCCGCAGGACCCAAATTAGTCCAGATGCAACCACTTTCCAAGTCTCTCCGACCTTCACAAAAAAAGTTATTCAAGAATATCTCTTTCTCCTATGTGCTTTCATCCCTAACCCTAACCCTAACCCTTCCGAAAGTCGGAGAAGCTCAAGGATGGTACCGATCGATGCGCGCTACCCCATTTAGTGGGGGTAGAGCCTACTTGCAAGTCTCTCCGACCTTCACAAAAAAAGTTATTCAAGAATATCTCCTCAGATTTGGGGGAATTTCGTCGGTCGACCTCTTCCGAAGGTCGTACAAGCTCGGGGATGGTACCAATCGATCTGCAGGACCCAAATTAGTCCAGATGCAACCACTTTCCAAGTCTCTCCGACCTTCACAAAAAAAGTTATTCAAGAATATCTCTTTCTCCTATGTGCTTTCATCCCTAACCCTAACCCTAACCCTTCCGAAAGTCGGAGAAGCTCAAGGATGGTACCGATCGATGCGCGCTACCCCATTTAGTGGGGGTAGAGCCTACTTGCAAGTCTCTCCGACCTTCACAAAAAAAGTTATTCAAGAATATCTCTTTCTCCTATGTGCTTTCATCCCTAACCCTAACCCTAACCCTTCCGAAAGTCGGAGAAGCTCAAGGATGGTACCGATCGATGCGCGCAACCCCATTTAGTGGGGGTAGAGCCTACTTGCAAGTCTCTCCGACCTTCACAAAAAAAGTTATTCAAGAATATCTCCTCAGATTTGGGGGAATTTCGTCGGTCGACCTCTTTCGAAGGTCGTACAAGCTCGGGGATGGTACCAATCGATCCGCAGGACCCAAATTAGTCCAGATGCAACCACTTTCCAAGTCTCTCCGACCTTCACAAAAAAAGTTATTCAAGAATATCTCTTTCTCCTATGTGCTTTCATCCCTAACCCTAACCCTAACCCTTCCGAAAGTCGGAGAAGCTCAAGGATGGTACCGATCGATGTGCGCTACCCCATTTAGTGGGGGTAGAGCCTACTTGCAAGTCTCTCCGACCTTCACAAAAAAAGTTATTCAAGAATATCTCTTTCTCCTATGTGCTTTCATCCCTAACCCTAACCCTAACCCTTCCGAAAGTCGGAGAAGCTCAAGGATGGTACCGATCGATGCGCGCTACCCCATTTAGTGGGGGTAGAGCCTACTTGCAAGTCTCTCCGACCTTCACAAAAAAAGTTATTCAAGAATATCTCTTTCTCCTATGTGCTTTCATCCCTAACCCTAACCCTAACCCTTCCGAAAGTCGGAGAAGCTCAAGGATGGTACCGATCGATGCGCGCAACCCCATTTAGTGGGGGTAGAGCCTACTTGCAAGTCTCTCCGACCTTCACAAAAAAAGTTATTCAAGAATATCTCCTCAGATTTGGGGGAATTTCGTCGGTCGACCTCTTCCGAAGGTCGTACAAGCTCGGGGATGGTACCAATCGATCCGCAGGACCCAAATTAGTCCAGATGCAACCACTTTCCAAGTCTCTCCGACCTTCACAAAAAAAGTTATTCAAGAATATCTCTTTCTCCTATGTGCTTTCATCCCTAACCCTAACCGTAACCCTTCCGAAAGTCGGAGAAGCTCAAGGATGGTACCGATCGATGCGCGCTACCCCATTTAGTGGGGGTAGAGCCTACTTGCAAGTCTCTCCGACCTTCACAAAAAAAGTTATTCAAGAATATCTCCTCAGATTTGGGGGAATTTCGTCGGTCGACCTCTTCCGAAGGTCGTACAAGCTCGGGGATGGTACCAATCGATCTGCAGGACCCAAATTAGTCCAGATGCAACCACTTTCCAAGTCTCTCCGACCTTCACAAAAAAAGTTATTCAAGAATATCTCTTTCTCCTATGTGCTTTCATCCCTAACCCTAACCCTAACCCTTCCGAAAGTCGGAGAAGCTCAAGGATGGTACCGATCGATGCGCGCAACCCCATTTAGTGGGGGTAGAGCCTACTTGCAAGTCTCTCCGACCTTCACAAAAAAAGTTATTCAAGAATATCTCCTCAGATTTGGGGGAATTTCGTCGGTCGACCTCTTTCGAAGGTCGTACAAGCTCAAGGATGGTACCAATCGATCCGCAGGACCCAAATTAGTCCAGATGCAACCACTTTCCAAGTCTCTCCGACCTTCACAAAAAAAGTTATTCAAGAATATCTCTTTCTCCTATGTGCTTTCATCCCTAACCCTAACCCTAACCCTTCCGAAAGTCGGAGAAGCTCAAGGATGGTACCGATCGATGCGCGCTACCCCATTTAGTGGGGGTAGAGCCTACTTGCAAGTCTCTCCGACCTTCACAAAAAAAGTTATTCAAGAATATCTCTTTCTCCTATGTGCTTTCATCCCTAACCCTAACCCTAACCCTTCCGAAAGTCGGAGAAGCTCAAGGATGGTACCGATCGATGCGCGCTACCCCATTTAGTGGGGGTAGAGCCTACTTGCAAGTCTCTCCGACCTTCACAAAAAAAGTTATTCAAGAATATCTCTTTCTCCTATGTGCTTTCATCCCTAACCCTAACCCTTCCGAAAGTCGGAGAAGCTCAAGGATGGTACTGGTCGATGCGCGCAACCCCATTTAGTGGGGGTAGAGCCTACTTGCAAGTCTCTCTGACCTTCACAAAAAAAGTTATTCAAGAATATCTCCTCAGATTTGGGGGAATTTCGTCGGTCGACCTCTTCCGAAGGTCGTACAAGCTCGGGGATGGTACCAATCGATCTGCAGGACCCAAATTAGTCCAGATGCAACCACTTTTCAAGTCTCTCCGACCTTCACAAAAAAAGTTATTCAAGAATATCTCTTTCTCCTATGTGCTTTCATCCCTAACCCTAACCCTAACCCTTCCGAAAGTCGGAGAAGCTCAAGGATGGTACCGATCGATGCGCGCTACCCCATTTAGTGGGGGTAGAGCCTACTTGCAAGTCTCTCCGACCTTCACAAAAAAAGTTATTCAAGAATATCTCTTTCTCCTATGTGCTTTCATCCCTATCCCTAACCCTAACCCTTCCGAAAGTCGGAGAAGCTCAAGGATGGTACCGATCGATGCGCGCAACCCCATTTAGTGGGGGTAGAGCCTACTTGCAAGTCTCTCCGACCTTCACAAAAAACGTTATTCAAGAATATCTCCTCAGATTTGGGGGAATTTCGTCGGTCGACCTCTTCCGAAGGTCGTACAAGCTCGGGGATGGTACCAATCGATCCGCAGGACCCAAATTAGTCCAGATGCAACCACTTTCCAAGTCTCTCCGACCTTCACAAAAAAAGTTATTCAAGAATATCTCTTTCTCCCATGTGCTTTCATCCCTAACCCTAACCCTAACCCTTCCGAAAGTCGGAGAAGCTCAAGGATGGTACCGATCGATGCGCGCTACCCCATTTAGTGGGGGTAGAGCCTACTTGCAAGTCTCTCCGACCTTCACAAAAAACGTTATTCAAGAATATCTCTTTCTCCTATGTGCTTTCATCCCTAACCCTAACCCTAACCCTTCCGAAAGTCGGAGAAGCTCAAGGATGGTACCGATCGATGCGCGCTACCCCATTTAGTGGGAGTAGAGCCTACTTGCAAGTCTCTCCGACCTTCACAAAAAAAGTTATTCAAGAATATCTCCTCAGATTTGGGGGAATTTCGTCGGTCGACCTCTTCCGAAGGTCGTACAAGCTCGGGGATGGTACCAATCGATCCGCAGGACCCAAATTAGTCCAGATGCAACCACTTTCCAAGTCTCTCCGACCTTCACAAAAAAAGTTATTCAAGAATATCTCTTTCTCCTATGTGCTTTCATCCCTAACCCTAACCCTAACCCTTCCGAAAGTCGGAGAAGCTCAAGGATGGTACCGATCGATGCGCGCTACCCCATTTAGTGGGGGTAGAGCCTACTTGCAAGTCTCTCCGACCTTCACAAAAAAAGTTATTCAAGAATATCTCTTTCTCCTTTGTGCTTTCATCCCTAACCCTAACCCTAACCCTTCCGAAAGTCGGAGAAGCTCAAGGATGGTACCGATCGATGCGCGCTACCCCATTTAGTGGGGGTAGAGCCTACTTGCAAGTCTCTCCGACCTTCACAAAAAAAGTTATTCAAGAATATCTCTTTCTCCTATGTGCTTTCATCCCTAACCCTAACCCTAACCCTTCCGAAAGTCGGAGAAGCTCAAGGATGGTACCGATCGATGCGCGCTACCCCATTTAGTGGGGGTAGAGCCTACTTGCAAGTCTCTCCGACCTTCACAAAAAAAGTTATTCAAGAATATCTCTTTCTCCTATGTGCTTTCATCCCTAACCCTAACCCTAACCCTTCCGAAAGTCGGAGAAGCTCAAGGATGGTACCGATCGATGCGCGCAACCCCATTTAGTGGGGGTAGAGCCTACTTGCAAGTCTCTCCGACCTTCACAAAAAAAGTTATTCAAGAATATCTCCTCAGATTTGGGGGAATTTCGTCGGTCGACCTCTTCCGAAGGTCGTACAAGCTCGGGGATGGTACCAATCGATCCGCAGGACCAAAATTAGTCCAGATGCAACCACTTTCCAAGTCTCTCCGACCTTCACAAAAAAAGTTATTCAAGAATATCTCTTTCTCCTATGTGCTTTCATCCCTAACCCTAACCCTAACCCTTCCGAAAGTCGGAGAAGCTCAAGGATGGTACCGATCGATGCGCGCTACCCCATTTAGTGGGGGTAGAGCCTACTTGCAAGTCTCTCCGACCTTCACAAAAAAAGTTATTCAAGAATATCTCTTTCTCCTATGTGCTTTCATCCCTAACCCTAACCCTAACCCTTCCGAAAGTCGGAGAAGCTCAAGGATGGTACCGATCGATGCGCGCAACCCCATTTAGTGGGGGTAGAGCCTACTTGCAAGTCTCTCCGACCTTCACAAAAAAAGTTATTCAAGAATATCTCCTCAGATTTGGGGGAATTTCGTCGGTCGACCTCTTTCGAAGGTCGTACAAGCTCGGGGATGGTACCAATCGATCCGCAGGACCCAAATTAGTCCAGATGCAACCACTTTCCAAGTCTCTCCGACCTTCACAAAAAAAGTTATTCAAGAATATCTCTTTCTCCTATGTGCTTTCATCCCTAACCCTAACCCTAACCCTTCCGAAAGTCGGAGAAGCTCAAGGATGGTACCGATCGATGCGCGCTACCCCATTTAGTGGGGGTAGAGCCTACTTGCAAGTCTCTCCGACCTTCACAAAAAAAGTTATTCAAGAATATCTCTTTCTCCTATGTGCTTTCATCCCTAACCCTAACCCTAACCCTTCCGAAAGTCGGAGAAGCTCAAGGATGGTACTGGTCGATGCGCGCAACCCCATTTAGTGGGGGTAGAGCCTACTTGCAAGTCTCTCCGACCTTCACAAAAAAAGTTATTCAAGAATATCTCCTCAGATTTGGGGGAATTTCGTCGGTCGACCTCTTCCGAAGGTCGTACAAGCTCGGGGATGGTACCAATCGATCCGCAGGACCCAAATTAGTCCAGATGCAACCACTTTCCAAGTCTCTCCGACCTTCACAAAAAAAGTTATTCAAGAATATCTCTTTCTCCTATGTGCTTTCATCCCTAACCCTAACCCTAACCCTTCCGAAAGTCGGAGAAGCTCAAGGATGGTACCGATCGATGCGCGCTACCCCATTTAGTGGGGGTAGAGCCTACTTGCAAGTCTCTCGGACCTTCACAAAAAAAGTTATTCAAGAATATCTCTTTCTCCTATGTGCTTTCATCCCTAACCCTAACCCTAACCCTTCCGAAAGTCGGAGAAGCTCAAGGATGGTACCGATCGATGCGCGCTACCCCATTTAGTGGGGGTAGAGCCTACTTGCAAGTCTCTCCGACCTTCACAAAAAAAGTTATTCAAGAATATCTCCTCAGATTTGGGGGAATTTCGTCGGTCGACCTCTTCCGAAGGTCGTACAAGCTCGGGGATGGTACCAATCGATCCGCAGGACCCAAATTAGTCCAGATGCAACCACTTTCCAAGTCTCTCCGACCTTCACAAAAAAAGTTATTCAAGAATATCTCTTTCTCCTATGTGCTTTCATCCCTAACCCTAACCCTAACCCTTCCGAAAGTCGGAGAAGCTCAAGGATGGTACCGATCGATGCGCGCTACCCCATTTAGTGGGGGTAGAGCCTACTTGCAAGTCTCTCCGACCTTCACAAAAAACGTTATTCAAGAATATCTCTTTCTCCTATGTGCTTTCATCCCTAACCCTAACCCTAACCCTTCCGAAAGTCGGAGAAGCTCAAGGATGGTACCGATCGATGTGCGCTACCCCATTTAGTGGGGGTAGAGCCTACTTGCAAGTCTCTCCGACCTTCACAAAAAAAGTTATTCAAGAATATCTCCTCAGATTTGGGGGAATTTCGTCGGTCGACCTCTTCCGAAGGTCGTACAAGCTCGGGGATGGTACCAATCGATCCGCAGGACCCAAATTAGTCCAGATGCAACCACTTTCCAAGTCTCTCCGACCTTCACAAAAAAAGTTATTCAAGAATATCTCTTTCTCCTATGTGCTTTCATCCCTAACCCTAACCCTAACCCTTCCGAAAGTCGGAGAAGCTCAAGGATGGTACCGATCGATGCGCGCTACCCCATTTAGTGGGGGTAGAGCCTACTTGCAAGTCTCTCCGACCTTCACAAAAAAAGTTATTCAAGAATATCTCTTTCTCCTATGTGCTTTCATCCCTAACCCTAACCCTAACCCTTCCGAAAGTCGGAGAAGCTCAAGGATGGTACCGATCGATGCGCGCAACCCCATTTAGTGGGGGTAGAGCCTACTTGCAAGTCTCTCCGACCTTCACAAAAAAAGTTATTCAAGAATATCTCTTTCTCCTATGTGCTTTCATCCCTAACCCTAACCCTAACCCTTCCGAAAGTCGGAGAAGCTCAAGGATGGTACCGATCGATGCGCGCAACCCCATTTAGTGGGGGTAGAGCCTACTTGCAAGTCTCTCCGACCTTCACAAAAAAAGTTATTCAAGAATATCTCCTCAGATTTGGGGGAATTTCGTCGGTCGACCTCTTCCGAAGGTCGTACAAGCTCGGGGATGGTACCAATCGATCCGCAGGACCAAAATTAGTCCAGATGCAACCACTTTCCAAGTCTCTCCGACCTTCACAAAAAAAGTTATTCAAGAATATCTCTTTCTCCTATGTGCTTTCATCCCTAACCCTAACCCTAACCCTTCCGAAAGTCGGAGAAGCTCAAGGATGGTACCGATCGATGCGCGCTACCCCATTTAGTGGGGGTAGAGCCTACTTGCAAGTCTCTCCGACCTTCACAAAAAAAGTTATTCAAGAATATCTCTTTCTCCTATGTGCTTTCATCCCTAACCCTAACCCTAACCCTTCCGAAAGTCGGAGAAGCTCAAGGATGGTACCGATCGATGCGCGCAACCCCATTTAGTGGGGGTAGAGCCTACTTGCAAGTCTCTCCGACCTTCACAAAAAACGTTATTCAAGAATATCTCCTCAGATTTGGGGGAATTTCGTCGGTCGACCTCTTTCGAAGGTCGTACAAGCTCGGGGATGGTACCAATCGATCCGCAGGACCCAAATTAGTCCAGATGCAACCACTTTCCAAGTCTCTCCGACCTTCACAAAAAAAGTTATTCAAGAATATCTCTTTCTCCTATGTGCTTTCATCCCTAACCCTAACCCTAACCCTTCCGAAAGTCGGAGAAGCTCAAGGATGGTACCGATCGATGCGCGCTACCCCATTTAGTGGGGGTAGAGCCTACTTGCAAGTCTCTCCGACCTTCACAAAAAAAGTTATTCAAGAATATCTCTTTCTCCTATGTGCTTTCATCCCTAACCCTAACCCTAACCCTTCCGAAAGTCGGAGAAGCTCAAGGATGGTACTGGTCGATGCGCGCAACCCCATTTAGTGGGGGTAGAGCCTACTTGCAAGTCTCTCCGACCTTCACAAAAAAAGTTATTCAAGAATATCTCCTCAGATTTGGGGGAATTTCGTCGGTCGACCTCTTCCGAAGGTCGTACAAGCTCGGGGATGGTACCAATCGATCCGCAGGACCCAAATTAGTCCAGATGCAACCACTTTCCAAGTCTCTCCGACCTTCACAAAAAAAGTTATTCAAGAATATCTCTTTCTCCTATGTGCTTTCATCCCTAACCCTAACCCTAACCCTTCCGAAAGTCGGAGAAGCTCAAGGATGGTACCGATCGATGCGCGCTACCCCATTTAGTGGGGGTAGAGCCTACTTGCAAGTCTCTCGGACCTTCACAAAAAAAGTTATTCAAGAATATCTCTTTCTCCTATGTGCTTTCATCCCTAACCCTAACCCTAACCCTTCCGAAAGTCGGAGAAGCTCAAGGATGGTACCGATCGATGCGCGCTACCCCATTTAGTGGGGGTAGAGCCTACTTGCAAGTCTCTCCGACCTTCACAAAAAAAGTTATTCAAGAATATCTCCTCAGATTTGGGGGAATTTCGTCGGTCGACCTCTTCCGAAGGTCGTACAAGCTCGGGGATGGTACCAATCGATCCGCAGGACCCAAATTAGTCCAGATGCAACCACTTTCCAAGTCTCTCCGACCTTCACAAAAAAAGTTATTCAAGAATATCTCTTTCTCCTATGTGCTTTCATCCCTAACCCTAACCCTAACCCTTCCGAAAGTCGGAGAAGCTCAAGGATGGTACCGATCGATGCGCGCTACCCCATTTAGTGGGGGTAGAGCCTACTTGCAAGTCTCTCCGACCTTCACAAAAAACGTTATTCAAGAATATCTCTTTCTCCTATGTGCTTTCATCCCTAACCCTAACCCTAACCCTTCCGAAAGTCGGAGAAGCTCAAGGATGGTACCGATCGATGTGCGCTACCCCATTTAGTGGGGGTAGAGCCTACTTGCAAGTCTCTCCGACCTTCACAAAAAAAGTTATTCAAGAATATCTCCTCAGATTTGGGGGAATTTCGTCGGTCGACCTCTTCCGAAGGTCGTACAAGCTCGGGGATGGTACCAATCGATCCGCAGGACCCAAATTAGTCCAGATGCAACCACTTTCCAAGTCTCTCCGACCTTCACAAAAAAAGTTATTCAAGAATATCTCTTTCTCCTATGTGCTTTCATCCCTAACCCTAACCCTAACCCTTCCGAAAGTCGGAGAAGCTCAAGGATGGTACCGATCGATGCGCGCTACCCCATTTAGTGGGGGTAGAGCCTACTTGCAAGTCTCTCCGACCTTCACAAAAAAAGTTATTCAAGAATATCTCTTTCTCCTATGTGCTTTCATCCCTAACCCTAACCCTAACCCTTCCGAAAGTCGGAGAAGCTCAAGGATGGTACCGATCGATGCGCGCAACCCCATTTAGTGGGGGTAGAGCCTACTTGCAAGTCTCTCCGACCTTCACAAAAAAAGTTATTCAAGAATATCTCTTTCTCCTATGTGCTTTCATCCCTAACCCTAACCCTAACCCTTCCGAAAGTCGGAGAAGCTCAAGGATGGTACCGATCGATGCGCGCTACCCCATTTAGTGGGGGTAGAGCCTACTTGCAAGTCTCTCCGACCTTCACAAAAAAAGTTATTCAAGAATATCTCTTTCTCCTATGTGCTTTCATCCCTAACCCTAACCCTAACCCTTCCGAAAGTCGGAGAAGCTCAAGGATGGTACCGATCGATGCGCGCAACCCCATTTAGTGGGGGTAGAGCCTACTTGCAAGTCTCTCCGACCTTCACAAAAAAAGTTATTCAAGAATATCTCTTTCTCCTATGTGCTTTCATCCCTAACCCTAACCCTAACCCTTCCGAAAGTCGGAGAAGCTCAAGGATGGTACCGATCGATGCGCGCTACCCCATTTAGTGGGGGTAGAGCCTACTTGCAAGTCTCTCCGACCTTCACAAAAAAAGTTATTCAAGAATATCTCTTTCTCCTATGTGCTTTCATCCCTAACCCTAACCCTAACCCTTCCGAAAGTCGGAGAAGCTCAAGGATGGTACCGATCGATGCGCGCAACCCCATTTAGTGGGGGTAGAGCCTACTTGCAAGTCTCTCCGACCTTCACAAAAAAAGTTATTCAAGAATATCTCCTCAGATTTGGGGGAATTTCGTCGGTCGACCTCTTTCGAAGGTCGTACAAGCTCGGGGATGGTACCAATCGATCTGCAGGACCCAAATTAGTCCAGATGCAACCACTTTCCAAGTCTCTCCGACCTTCACAAAAAAAGTTATTCAAGAATATCTCTTTCTCCTATGTGCTTTCATCCCTAACCCTAACCCTAACCCTTCCGAAAGTCGGAGAAGCTCAAGGATGGTACCGATCGATGCGCGCAACCCCATTTAGTGGGGGTAGAGCCTACTTGCAAGTCTCTCCGACCTTCACAAAAAAAGTTATTCAAGAATATCTCCTCAGATTTGGGGGAATTTCGTCGGTCGACCTCTTTCGAAGGTCGTACAAGCTCGGGGATGGTACCAATCGATCCGCAGGACCCAAATTAGTCCAGATGCAACCACTTTCCAAGTCTCTCCGACCTTCACAAAAAAAGTTATTCAAGAATATCTCTTTCTCCTATGTGCTTTCATCCCTAACCCTAACCCTAACCCTTCCGAAAGTCGGAGAAGCTCAAGGATGGTACCGATCGATGCGCGCTACCCCATTTAGTGGGGGTAGAGCCTACTTGCAAGTCTCTCCGACCTTCACAAAAAAAGTTATTCAAGAATATCTCTTTCTCCTATGTGCTTTCATCCCTAACCCTAACCCTAACCCTTCCGAAAGTCGGAGAAGCTCAAGGATGGTACCGATCGATGCGCGCAACCCCATTTAGTGGGGGTAGAGCCTACTTGCAAGTCTCTCCGACCTTCACAAAAAAAGTTATTCAAGAATATCTCCTCAGATTTGGGGGAATTTCGTCGGTCGACCTCTTCCGAAGGTCGTACAAGCTCGGGGATGGTACCAATCGATCCGCAGGACCCAAATTAGTCCAGATGCAACCACTTTCCAAGTCTCTCCGACCTTCACAAAAAAAGTTATTCAAGAATATCTCTTTCTCCTATGTGCTTTCATCCCTAACCCTAACCCTAACCCTTCCGAAAGTCGGAGAAGCTCAAGGATGGTACCGATCGATGCGCGCTACCCCATTTAGTGGGGGTAGAGCCTACTTGCAAGTCTCTCCGACCTTCACAAAAAAAGTTATTCAAGAATATCTCTTTCTCCTATGTGCTTTCATCCCTAACCCTAACCCTAACCCTTCCAAAAGTCGGAGAAGCTCAAGGATGGTACCGATCGATGCGCGCAACCCCATTTAGTGGGGGTAGAGCCTACTTGCAAGTCTCTCCGACCTTCACAAAAAAAGTTATTCAAGAATATCTCCTCAGATTTGGGGGAATTTCGTCGGTCGACCTCTTTCGAAGGTCGTACAAGCTCGGGGATGGTACCAATCGATCCGCAGGACCCAAATTAGTCCAGATGCAACCACTTTCCAAGTCTCTCCGACCTTCACAAAAAAAGTTATTCAAGAATATCTCTTTCTCCTATGTGCTTTCATCCCTAACCCTAACCCTAACCCTTCCGAAAGTCGGAGAAGCTCAAGGATGGTACCGATCGATGCGCGCTACCCCATTTAGTGGGGGTAGAGCCTACTTGCAAGTCTCTCCGACCTTCACAAAAAAAGTTATTCAAGAATATCTCCTCAGATTTGGGGGAATTTCGTCGGTCGACCTCTTCCGAAGGTCGTACAAGCTCGGGGATGGTACCAATCGATCCGCAGGACCCAAATTAGTCCAGATGCAACCACTTTCCAAGTCTCTCCGACCTTCACAAAAAAAGTTATTCAAGAATATCTCTTTCTCCTATGTGCTTTCATCCCTAACCCTAACCCTAACCCTTCCGAAAGTCGGAGAAGCTCAAGGATGGTACCGATCGATGCGCGCTACCCCATTTAGTGGGGGTAGAGCCTACTTACAAGTCTCTCCGACCTTCACAAAAAACGTTATTCAAGAATATCTCTTTCTCCTATGTGCTTTCATCCCTAACCCTAACCCTAACCCTTCCGAAAGTCGGAGAAGCTCAAGGATGGTACCGATCGATGCGCGCTACCCCATTTAGTGGGGGTAGAGCCTACTTGCAAGTCTCTCCGACCTTCACAAAAAAAGTTATTCAAGAATATCTCCTCAGATTTGGGGGAATTTCGTCGGTCGACCTCTTCCGAAGGTCGTACAAGCTCGGGGATGGTACCAATCGATCCGCAGGACCCAAATTAGTCCAGATGCAACCACTTTCCAAGTCTCTCCGACCTTCACAAAAAAAGTTATTCAAGAATATCTCTTTCTCCTATGTGCTTTCATCCCTAACCCTAACCCTAACCCTTCCGAAAGTCGGAGAAGCTCAAGGATGGTACCGATCGATGCGCGCTACCCCATTTAGTGGGGGTAGAGCCTACTTGCAAGTCTCTCCGACCTTCACAAAAAAAGTTATTCAAGAATATCTCTTTCTCCTATGTGCTTTCATCCCTAACCCTAACCCTAACCCTTCCGAAAGTCGGAGAAGCTCAAGGATGGTACCGATCGATGCGCGCTACCCCATTTAGTGGGGGTAGAGCCTACTTGCAAGTCTCTCCGACCTTCACAAAAAAAGTTATTCAAGAATATCTCCTCAGATTTGGGGGAATTTCGTCGGTCGACCTCTTTCGAAGGTCGTACAAGCTCGGGGATGGTACCAATCGATCCGCAGGACCCAAATTAGTCCAGATGCAACCACTTTCCAAGTCTCTCCGACCTTCACAAAAAAAGTTATTCAAGAATATCTCTTTCTCCTATGTGCTTTCATCCCTAACCCTAACCCTAACCCTTCCGAAAGTCGGAGAAGCTCAAGGATGGTACTGATCGATGCGCGCTACCCCATTTAGTGGGGGTAGAGCCTACTTGCAAGTCTCTCCGACCTTCACAAAAAAAGTTATTCAAGAATATCTCCTCAGATTTGGGGGAATTTCGTCGGTCGACCTCTTCCGAAGGTCGTACAAGCTCGGGGATGGTACCAATCGATCCGCAGGACCCAAATTATTCCAGATGCAACCACTTTCCAAGTCTCTCCGACCTTCACAAAAAAAGTTATTCAAGAATATCTCTTTCTCCTATGTGCTTTCATCCCTAACCCTAACCCTAACCCTTCCGAAAGTCGGAGAAGCTCAAGGATGGTACCGATCGATGCGCGCTACCCCATTTAGTGGGGGTAGAGCCTACTTGCAAGTCTCTCCGACCTTCACAAAAAACGTTATTCAAGAATATCTCTTTCTCCTATGTGCTTTCATCCCTAACCCTAACCCTAACCCTTCCGAAAGTCGGAGAAGCTCAAGGATGGTACCGATCGATGCGCGCTACCCCATTTAGTGGGGGTAGAGCCTACTTGCAAGTCTCTCCGACCTTCACAAAAAAAGTTATTCAAGAATATCTCCTCAGATTTGGGGGAATTTCGTCGGTCGACCTCTTCCGAAGGTCGTACAAGCTCGGGGATGGTACCAATCGATCCGCAGGACCCAAATTAGTCCAGATGCAACCACTTTCCAAGTCTCTCCGACCTTCACAAAAAAAGTTATTCAAGAATATCTCTTTCTCCTATGTGCTTTCATCCCTAACCCTAACCCTAACCCTTCCGAAAGTCGGAGAAGCTCAAGGATGGTACCGATCGATGCGCGCTACCCCATTTAGTGGGGGTAGAGCCTACTTGCAAGTCTCTCCGACCTTCACAAAAAAAGTTATTCAAGAATATCTCTTTCTCCTATGTGCTTTCATCCCTAACCCTAACCCTAACCCTTCCGAAAGTCGGAGAAGCTCAAGGATGGTACCGATCGATGTGCGCTACCCCATTTAGTGGGGGTAGAGCCTACTTGCAAGTCTCTCCGACCTTCACAAAAAAAGTTATTCAAGAATATCTCTTTCTCCTATGTGCTTTCATCCCTAACCCTAACCCTAACCCTTCCGAAAGTCGGAGAAGCTCAAGGATGGTACCGATCGATGCGCGCTACCCCATTTAGTGGGGGTAGAGCCTACTTGCAAGTCTCTCCGACCTTCACAAAAAAAGTTATTCAAGAATATCTCTTTCTCCTATGTGCTTTCATCCCTAACCCTAACCCTAACCCTTCCGAAAGTCGGAGAAGCTCAAGGATGGTACTGATCGATGCGCGCAACCCCATTTAGTGGGGGTAGAGCCTACTTGCAAGTCTCTCCGACCTTCACAAAAAAAGTTATTCAAGAATATCTCCTCAGATTTGGGGGAATTTCGTCGGTCGACCTCTTTCGAAGGTCGTACAAGCTCGGGGATGGTACCAATCGATCTGCAGGACCCAAATTAGTCCAGATGCAACCACTTTCCAAGTCTCTCCGACCTTCACAAAAAAAGTTATTCAAGAATATCTCTTTCTCCTATGTGCTTTCATCCCTAACCCTAACCCTAACCCTTCCGAAAGTCGGAGAAGCTCAAGGATGGTACCGATCGATGCGCGCTACCCCATTTAGTGGGGGTAGAGCCTACTTGCAAGTCTCTCCGACCTTCACAAAAAAAGTTATTCAAGAATATCTCTTTCTCCTATGTGCTTTCATCCCTAACCCTAACCCTAACCCTTCCGAAAGTCGGAGAAGCTCAAGGATGGTACCGATCGATGCGCGCTACCCCATTTAGTGGGGGTAGAGCCTACTTGCAAGTCTCTCCGACCTTCACAAAAAAAGTTATTCAAGAATATCTCTTTCTCCTATGTGCTTTCATCCCTAACCCTAACCCTAACCCTTCCGAAAGTCGGAGAAGCTCAAGGATGGTACCGATCGATGCGCGCAACCCCATTTAGTGGGGGTAGAGCCTACTTGCAAGTCTCTCCGACCTTCACAAAAAAAGTTATTCAAGAATATCTCCTCAGATTTGGGGGAATTTCGTCGGTCGACCTCTTTCGAAGGTCGTACAAGCTCGGGGATGGTACCAATCGATCCGCAGGACCCAAATTAGTCCAGATGCAACCACTTTCCAAGTCTCTCCGACCTTCACAAAAAAAGTTATTCAAGAATATCTCTTTCTCCTATGTGCTTTCATCCCTAACCCTAACCCTAACCCTTCCGAAAGTCGGAGAAGCTCAAGGATGGTACCGATCGATGCGCGCTACCCCATTTAGTGGGGGTAGAGCCTACTTGCAAGTCTCTCCGACCTTCACAAAAAAAGTTATTCAAGAATATCTCTTTCTCCTATGTGCTTTCATCCCTAACCCTAACCCTAACCCTTCCGAAAGTCGGAGAAGCTCAAGGATGGTACCGATCGATGCGCGCAACCCCATTTAGTGGGGGTAGAGCCTACTTGCAAGTCTCTCCGACCTTCACAAAAAAAGTTATTCAAGAATATCTCCTCAGATTTGGGGGAATTTCGTCGGTCGACCTCTTCCGAAGGTCGTACAAGCTCGGGGATGGTACCAATCGATCCGCAGGACCCAAATTAGTCCAGATGCAACCACTTTCCAAGTCTCTCCGACCTTCACAAAAAAAGTTATTCAAGGATATCTCTTTCTCCTATGTGCTTTCATCCCTAACCCTAACCCTAACCCTTCCGAAAGTCGGAGAAGCTCAAAGATGGTACCGATCGATGCGCGCTACCCCATTTAGTGGGGGTAGAGCCTACTTGCAAGTCTCTCCGACCTTCACAAAAAAAGTTATTCAAGAATATCTCTTTCTCCTATGTGCTTTCATCCCTAACCCTAACCCTAACCCTTCCGAAAGTCGGAGAAGCTCAAGGATGGTACCGATCGATGCGCGCAACCCCATTTAGTGGGGGTAGAGCCTACTTGCAAGTCTCTCCGACCTTCACAAAAAAAGTTATTCAAGAATATCTCCTCAGATTTGGGGGAATTTCGTCGGTCGACCTCTTTCGAAGGTCGTACAAGCTCAAGGATGGTACCAATCGATCCGCAGGACCCAAATTAGTCCAGATGCAACCACTTTCCAAGTCTCTCCGACCTTCACAAAAAAAGTTATTCAAGAATATCTCTTTCTCCTATGTGCTTTCATCCCTAACCCTAACCCTAACCCTTCCGAAAGTCGGAGAAGCTCAAGGATGGTACCGATCGATGCGCGCTACCCCATTTAGTGGGGGTAGAGCCTACTTGCAAGTCTCTCCGACCTTCACAAAAAAAGTTATTCAAGAATATCTCTTTCTCCTATGTGCTTTCATCCCTAACCCTAACCCTAACCCTTCCGAAAGTCGGAGAAGCTCAAGGATGGTACCGATCGATGCGCGCTACCCCATTTAGTGGGGGTAGAGCCTACTTGCAAGTCTCTCCGACCTTCACAAAAAAAGTTATTCAAGAATATCTCCTCAGATTTGGGGGAATTTCGTCGGTCGACCTTTTCCGAAGGTCGTACAAGCTCGGGGATGGTACCAATCGATCCGCAGGACCCAAATTAGTCCAGATGCAACCACTTTCCAAGTCTCTCCGACCTTCACAAAAAAAGTTATTCAAGAATATCTCTTTCTCCTATGTGCTTTCATCCCTAACCCTAACCCTAATCCTTCCGAAAGTCGGAGAAGCTCAAGGATGGTACCGATCGATGTGCGCTACCCCATTTAGTGGGGGTAGAGCCTACTTGCAAGTCTCTCCGACCTTCACAAAAAAAGTTATTCAAGAATATCTCTTTCTCCTATGTGCTTTCATCCCTAACCCTAACCCTAACCCTTCCGAAAGTCGGAGAAGCTCAAGGATGGTACCGATCGATGTGCGCTACTCCATTTAGTGGGGGTAGAGCCTACTTGCAAGTCTCTCCGACCTTCACAAAAAAAGTTATTCAAGAATATCTCTTTCTCCTATGTGCTTTCATCCCTAACCCTAACCCTAACCCTTCCGAAAGTCGGAGAAGCTCAAGGATGGTACCGATCGATGCGCGCTACCCCATTTAGTGGGGGTAGAGCCTACTTGCAAGTCTCTCCGACCTTCACAAAAAAAGTTATTCAAGAATATCTCTTTCTCCTATGTGCTTTCATCCCTAACCCTAACCCTAACCCTTCCGAAAGTCGGAGAAGCTCAAGGATGGTACCGATCGATGCGCGCTACCCCATTTAGTGGGGGTAGAGCCTACTTGCAAGTCTCTCCGACCTTCACAAAAAAAGTTATTCAAGAATATCTCTTTCTCCTATGTGCTTTCATCCCTAACCCTAACCCTAACCCTTCCGAAAGTCGGAGAAGCTCAAGGATGGTACTGGTCGATGTGTGCAACCCCATTTAGTGGGGGTAGAGCCTACTTGCAAGTCTCTCCGACCTTCACAAAAAAAGTTATTCAAGAATATCTCCTCAGATTTGGGGGAATTTCGTCGGTCGACCTCTTCCGAAGGTCGTACAAGCTCGGGGATGGTACCAATCGATCCGCAGGACCCAAATTAGTCCAGATGCAACCACTTTCCAAGTCTCTCCGACCTTCACAAAAAAAGTTATTCAAGGATATCTCTTTCTCCTATGTGCTTTCATCCCTAACCCTAATCCTTCCGAAAGTCGGAGAAGCTCAAGGATGGTACTGATCGATGCGCGCTACCCCATTTAGTGGGGGTAGAGCCTACTTGCAAGTCTCTCCGACCTTCACAAAAAAAGTTATTCAAGAATATCTCTTTCTCCTATGTGCTTTCATCCCTAACCCTAACCCTAACCCTTCCGAAAGTCGGAGAAGCTCAAGGATGGTACCAATCGATCCGCAGGACCCAAATTAGTCCAGATGCAACCACTTTCCAAGTCTCTCCGACCTTCACAAAAAAAGTTATTCAAGAATATCTCTTTCTCCTATGTGCTTTCATCCCTAACCCTAACCCTAACCCTTCCGAAAGTCGGAGAAGCTCAAGGATGGTACCGATCGATGCGCGCTACCCCATTTAGTGGGGGTAGAGCCTACTTGCAAGTCTCTCCGACCTTCACAAAAAAAGTTATTCAAGAATATCTCTTTCTCCTATGTGCTTTCATCCCTAACCCTAACCCTAACCCTTCCGAAAGTCGGAGAAGCTCAAGGATGGTACCGATCGATGCGCGCTACCCCATTTAGTGGGGGTAGAGCCTACTTGCAAGTCTCTCCGACCTTCACAAAAAAAGTTATTCAAGAATATCTCCTCAGATTTGGGGGAATTTCGTCGGTCGACCTTTTCCGAAGGTCGTACAAGCTCGGGGATGGTACCAATCGATCCGCAGGACCCAAATTAGTCCAGATGCAACCACTTTCCAAGTCTCTTCGACCTTCACAAAAAAAGTTATTCAAGAATATCTCTTTCTCCTATGTGCTTTCATCCCTAACCCTAACCCTAATCCTTCCGAAAGTCGGAGAAGCTCAAGGATGGTACCGATCGATGTGCGCTACCCCATTTAGTGGGGGTAGAGCCTACTTGCAAGTCTCTCCGACCTTCACAAAAAAAGTTATTCAAGAATATCTCTTTCTCCTATGTGCTTTCATCCCTAACCCTAACCCTAACCCTTCCGAAAGTCGGAGAAGCTCAAGGATGGTACCGATCGATGCGCGCTACTCCATTTAGTGGGGGTAGAGCCTACTTGCAAGTCTCTCCGACCTTCACAAAAAAAGTTATTCAAGAATATCTCTTTCTCCTATGTGCTTTCATCCCTAACCCTAACCCTAACCCTTCCGAAAGTCGGAGAAGCTCAAGGATGGTACCGATCGATGCGCGCTACCCCATTTAGTGGGGGTAGAGCCTACTTGCAAGTCTCTCCGACCTTCACAAAAAAAGTTATTCAAGAATATCTCTTTCTCCTATGTGCTTTCATCCCTAACCCTAACCCTAACCCTTCCGAAAGTCGGAGAAGCTCAAGGATGGTACCGATCGATGCGCGCTACCCCATTTAGTGGGGGTAGAGCCTACTTGCAAGTCTCTCCGACCTTCACAAAAAAAGTTATTCAAGAATATCTCTTTCTCCTATGTGCTTTCATCCCTAACCCTAACCCTAACCCTTCCGAAAGTCGGAGAAGCTCAAGGATGGTACTGGTCGATGTGTGCAACCCCATTTAGTGGGGGTAGAGCCTACTTGCAAGTCTCTCCGACCTTCACAAAAAAAGTTATTCAAGAATATCTCCTCAGATTTGGGGGAATTTCGTCGGTCGACCTCTTCCGAAGGTCGTACAAGCTCGGGGATTGTACCAATCGATCCGCAGGACCCAAATTAGTCCAGATGCAACCACTTTCCAAGTCTCTCCGACCTTCACAAAAAAAGTTATTCAAGGATATCTCTTTCTCCTATGTGCTTTCATCCCTAACCCTAACCCTAACCCTTCCGAAAGTCGGAGAAGCTCAAAGATGGTACCGATCGATGCGCGCTACCCCATTTAGTGGGGGTAGAGCCTACTTGCAAGTCTCTCCGACCTTCACAAAAAAAGTTATTCAAGAATATCTCTTTCTCCTATGTGCTTTCATCCCTAACCCTAACCCTAACCCTTCCGAAAGTCGGAGAAGCTCAAGGATGGTACCGATCGATGCGCGCAACCCCATTTAGTGGGGGTAGAGCCTACTTGCAAGTCTCTCCGACCTTCACAAAAAAAGTTATTCAAGAATATCTCCTCAGATTTGGGGGAATTTCGTCGGTCGACCTCTTTCGAAGGTCGTACAAGCTCAAGGATGGTACCAATCGATCCGCAGGACCCAAATTAGTCCAGATGCAACCACTTTCCAAGTCTCTCCGACCTTCACAAAAAAAGTTATTCAAGAATATCTCTTTCTCCTATGTGCTTTCATCCCTAACCCTAACCCTAACCCTTCCGAAAGTCGGAGAAGCTCAAGGATGGTACCGATCGATGCGCGCTACCCCATTTAGTGGGGGTAGAGCCTACTTGCAAGTCTCTCCGACCTTCACAAAAAAAGTTATTCAAGAATATCTCTTTCTCCTATGTGCTTTCATCCCTAACCCTAACCCTAACCCTTCCGAAAGTCGGAGAAGCTCAAGGATGGTACCGATCGATGCGCGCTACCCCATTTAGTGGGGGTAGAGCCTACTTGCAAGTCTCTCCGACCTTCACAAAAAAAGTTATTCAAGAATATCTCCTCAGATTTGGGGGAATTTCGTCGGTCGACCTCTTCCGAAGGTCGTACAAGCTCGGGGATGGTACCAATCGATCCGCAGGACCCAAATTAGTCCAGATGCAACCACTTTCCAAGTCTCTCCGACCTTCACAAAAAAAGTTATTCAAGAATATCTCTTTCTCCTATGTGCTTTCATCCCTAACCCTAACCCTAATCCTTCCGAAAGTCGGAGAAGCTCAAGGATGGTACCGATCGATGTGCGCTACCCCATTTAGTGGGGGTAGAGCCTACTTGCAAGTCTCTCCGACCTTCACAAAAAAAGTTATTCAAGAATATCTCTTTCTCCTATGTGCTTTCATCCCTAACCCTAACCCTAACCCTTCCGAAAGTCGGAGAAGCTCAAGGATGGTACCGATCGATGCGCGCTACTCCATTTAGTGGGGGTAGAGCCTACTTGCAAGTCTCTCCGACCTTCACAAAAAAAGTTATTCAAGAATATCTCTTTCTCCTATGTGCTTTCATCCCTAACCCTAACCCTAACCCTTCCGAAAGTCGGAGAAGCTCAAGGATGGTACTGATCGATGCGCGCTACCCCATTTAGTGGGGGTAGAGCCTACTTGCAAGTCTCTCCGACCTTCACAAAAAAAGTTATTCAAGAATATCTCTTTCTCCTATGTGCTTTCATCCCTAACCCTAACCCTAACCCTTCCGAAAGTCGGAGAAGCTCAAGGATGGTACTGGTCGATGTGTGCAACCCCATTTAGTGGGGGTAGAGCCTACTTGCAAGTCTCTCCGACCTTCACAAAAAAAGTTATTCAAGAATATCTCCTCAGATTTGGGGGAATTTCGTCGGTCGACCTCTTCCGAAGGTCGTACAAGCTCGGGGATGGTACCAATCGATCCGCAGGACCCAAATTAGTCCAGATGCAACCACTTTCCAAGTCTCTCCGACCTTCACAAAAAAAGTTATTCAAGAATATCTCTTTCTCCTATGTGCTTTCATCCCTAACCCTAACCCTAACCCTTCCGAAAGTCGGAGAAGCTCAAGGATGGTACCGATCGATGCGCGCTACCCCATTTAGTGGGGGTAGAGCCTACTTGCAAGTCTCTCCAACCTTCACAAAAAAAGTTATTCAAGAATATCTCTTTCTCCTATGTGCTTTCATCCCTAACCCTAACCCTAACCCTTCCGAAAGTCGGAGAAGCTCAAGGATGGTACCGATCGATGCGCGCAACCCCATTTAGTGGGGGTAGAGCCTACTTGCAAGTCTCTCCGACCTTCACAAAAAAAGTTATTCAAGAATATCTCCTCAGATTTGGGGGAATTTCGTCGGTCGACCTCTTTCGAAGGTCGTACAAGCTCGGGGATGGTACCAATCGATCCGCAGGACCCAAATTAGTCCAGATGCAACCACTTTCCAAGTCTCTCCGACCTTCACAAAAAAAGTTATTCAAGAATATCTCTTTCTCCTATGTGCTTTCATCCCTAACCCTAACCCTAACCCTTCCGAAAGTCGGAGAAGCTCAAGGATGGTACCGATCGATGCGCGCTACCCCATTTAGTGGGGGTAGAGCCTACTTGCAAGTCTCTCCGACCTTCACAAAAAAAGTTATTCAAGAATATCTCTTTCTCCTATGTGCTTTCATCCCTAACCCTAACCCTAACCCTTCCGAAAGTCGGAGAAGCTCAAGGATGGTACCGATCGATGCGCGCAACCCCATTTAGTGGGGGTAGAGCCTACTTGCAAGTCTCTCCGACCTTCACAAAAAAAGTTATTCAAGAATATCTCCTCAGATTTGGGGGAATTTCGTCGGTCGACCTCTTCCGAAGGTCGTACAAGCTCGGGGATGGTACCAATCGATCCGCAGGACCCAAATTAGTCCAGATGCAACCACTTTCCAAGTCTCTCCGACCTTCACAAAAAAAGTTATTCAAGAATATCTCTTTCTCCTATGTGCTTTCATCCCTAACCCTAACCCTAACCCTTCCGAAAGTCGGAGAAGCTCAAAGATGGTACCGATCGATGTGCGCTACCCCATTTAGTGGGGGTAGAGCCTACTTGCAAGTCTCTCCGACCTTCACAAAAAAAGTTATTCAAGAATATCTCTTTCTCCTATGTGCTTTCATCCCTAACCCTAACCCTAACCCTTCCGAAAGTCGGAGAAGCTCAAGGATGGTACCGATCGATGCGCGCAACCCCATTTAGTGGGGGTAGAGCCTACTTGCAAGTCTCTCCGACCTTCACAAAAAAAGTTA